>NC_064304.1:25903609-26503609 GCF_023373825.1 Bactrocera dorsalis | reverse complement strand
ATTGAGACTTATATTGCTAAACATTATACCGATACCGATTATACCGAATATCGCGAAGCTCTTTAGCAATTTTTTCTTATTGCCTGGAAAATATATATGTATGTACATACATTTTGACTAGGTTTTTTTTATTTCCATTTGAAATTATATAATACATTTATGCATTGATAAATACATACATACACATGTGCATGAATATATTTAAATTTATATTATGGAATGGTGATTTGTACATTCGAAATAAAATCGCTAATTTTGTGGTTGACTTCACTCGATCTTTTTATAAATACAGAATAATTTATATTGTAGGTATATAAAAGTTCTTTGTTGATTATTCCCATGGTTGGTTGAAATTATTTGTCACAAGAATCAGTCATATACTAGAAGTAATTGAAAATTTATTGACTTCTGTACTTTTTTTTGCTGATAATGTACTTTTGGTGCAGCACAAATTTTGTTTTTATTGTCTGACACCAGATGCCTTACATATGGACACAGTGTCCACATAAGTGAGTGCATGTGTTTGCGTGCTGATGAATTGTGGGTTTCCTAACCGTCGATTTATGCTTGCATATGCATACATACATGCTGCATATTTTAATTAATTTTATACATGGAGGGTGGGTTACAGCGGCATCCCTAAAAGTCAATAGATACTCATTTCCCACAAAAGTTGATTAGTAAATAGTATTCTTAGTACACTCAATTAAGTTCTATTCAAAATTATTTAATTATATTCATAGTATTTTGCATAAATGTATTTATTTATGCATGTGTATCAATGCTGCGGTCTCACTGTTGCATTTTGTTTGTGCGAGTATGCATATTCTAAGTACATTTGTACTCTTATTTGTAGATATTACAATATTGCTCATTATTCAAGTCTTATCAATCATAAGCAACTTTTTTATATGTTTTCTCATCCAATAGTTTATTAAAGATTGAAATATGAAAGCATGTTGCCTAAGCAAATTGCTCGCTGTCAAGTGTTAATCAACTGTGAGTTCGTTAGCTTTATCAGCAATGGGCGTTTTGTATTTAAAACTTAAAAAAATGTTTCTATATGTATAAACGCCGGAGCTGATCTGGCTCCCTGACCCTACCAATAGGCTTACATTTGTGAGCAGTATTTTTAGTGCTACAATTTTAGCAATTCACATAACATGCTTAAAAAAATTTTAAATTATCGTAAAACAATTAAAAAGGTAGCATTTTGCCTTTAAAGAAAGGTTTATATTTTCACATCATGCCATATTGCAAAGATTTAGGGTGTACTCATATTTTTCTATATTCAGCGTGCTAGTGTTCAAGAACTGGAGAGTATACCTAAAAATATCATCCGATCAAATTTGACCAGGACTGAAAACGCTACATTTTCACTAATATTTTTGTTTTTTTAACACTTGCCGATCCAAACAAGGTTGGATCGCCGAAAAAACAGCCCTTGGTCGGATAAAATCCGAATTAATTCCGGTGCGTAGAACCGGCTGTTGTGTGAATTGAATTTTTTTGTATTTTTATTATCGCTTTCAATAGGCTACTGAATCAACAGAAGTATGCGAATGCTTAATCCCATTTTTCATACAGTCTCGGCTGGAATGGCCTTCTGTACCTTCAACGAATTCTGTTTTTTTTTTCTTTTTCGGCTCATTTTTTTATCATAATTTCATGGATTGTAAGTAGACCCGATGTCGTGGAAAATACATGGCGGTGTCGTCTTTGACGAGTACTGATGTTATTACATATCCTATTCTGATTAAAGTTTTTTTTTTTTTTCAATAAAATAATTATGCAATTCCATGCATATGAACTCATATCAGAGTAAACAGAAGCTCCCATATGCACTTTGTTCACGAAACGCGACTTTATCTCAATCCAATGTAGACAGTTCGCTGATATCTATATGCGTGATACATTCTTCATATACAAAATAAAACAATAACAAATGATTGTCAGCGCAAAATATGCCCATATTTCCGCAGCGAATTAAATCTCTCTGTATACATACATACATATATACGAGGTATATTCCAATATTTAATCGAGTTTTATTAATTTTGTAATTTACAGCAATGCTAAAGGTTGCCATGCCGTGCGTCACTGCATACAAACTGTGTGGGAAAAACAAAACGTAGAGGTCGATGATGATTCCATCTGTAAAATATGCAAAGATATGGTGACACAGGCACGTGATCAGCTGCGCAGCAATGAAACCATGGAGGAGTTGAAAGAGGTGTTCGAGGGCTCCTGCAATCTCATACCAATCAAAATTGTTAAGAAGGAATGCGACAAGTTGGCCGACGATTTTGTACCTGAACTCGTGGAGGCGCTGTCCTCAGAAATGAATCCAGATGTAAGAGCACTTATAAATATAAATCTATATATATGTATATACAATATTTTTAATATTATTATTTTATTTTCAACGCTTACAGCAAGTTTGTTCTGTCGCTGGCCTCTGCAACAATGCACATATCGATGAGCTACTGAGATCCTATTACCAATCCGCTTTGGATGGCACATTGAAGGAAGAGGAGGAATCTGTTGAATCCAAGGAATCCAAAGAATCTCAAGAAGTTGTTACGACAACACCACAACAACAACAACAACACCTATTAACCTGTGGTAATTGCAATCACTTGAGCTCCTTGATCGCTGAGAAATTCAATAAGGCCAACCGCGATGAAGTGCTCGAAAATATTTTGCATCTCTGCGGTGAAATGTCATCCTTCTCTGATGCCTGCTCCAATATTGTATTGACCTATTTTAACGACATCTACAATCATATGAAGGAGAATCTCAACGCTTTCGGCATATGCCACATGTCCGGCTCATGCGTCGCCAATTATCACCAACACGCTGAGGACCCAGCAGAGCCCGTAGATACGGTGGCACTTGCCAGTAATTTGGGTGATGATATTCCATGTAAATTGTGTGAACAATTGGTACAACATTTGCGTGACGTACTAATTGCCAACACAACCGAAACGGAATTCAAACAAGTCTTACATGGCCTCTGCAATCAAACTAAGGGTTTCAAAGAGGAGTGCAACAGTTTGGTGGAACAGTACTATGATGTGATCTACAATGCCTTGGTAAACAATTTGGATGCTAGTGGTGCTTGCTTCTTGATTGGTGTATGTCCAAAAGGTAACGATGAGGCTTTCAAGGGTGAAATTAGACCATTGTTGCCCTCGTTCCCACCAGCCGAAATTAAGGTTACTCTACGCAAATTGGGCGCTAACGAACCGAAATTTACACAAGAGCAAATACACGAGATGGCTTTGCCAATTGACACACTAATGGGCGCTGCTAATCCGAGCTTACTAGTGGAGAATGGCGAACTGTGCACTTTCTGTGAATATGTGCTGCACTATATCCAGGTGGAACTCTCAACACCAACCACAGAGGTAAGATGAGTATAAAACCAGATTCTATACAAGAACTTGACAATGTTGTTGTTGTTTTAGCGGCAGAATTTGAAAAATAATTCATGCCGAATACCGTGATTAAGAATTGAGATTTACTTTCATTTACTTCTAGGACAAAGTTAAAGATCTCGTTAATAATGTCTGTGACCGTTTGGGTCATACACTACGCGGTGAATGTCACAACTTCATTGATATGTACGGCGATGCCGTTATAGCGCTCCTCGTTCAAGGTCTGAATCCACGTGAAGTTTGTCCGAAATTGTCTATGTGCCCAGCTAATCACGACAATTTCGATGACGTAGAGATATTTGCGCCGGAAACAACCAAACCATCAACCCAACCAAATGTGGAGAGCGACAAACCCACCTGTCCACTGTGTTTGTTTGCTGTGCAACAAGCTCAAGCAAAAATCAAAAACGACAAGTCAAAGGTAGATTAATCACGTAATTTTTTTGTTGTTATATAAGTGTTTTAATTATTATTTTTATTGTTTCAGGCAAATATCAAGAATGTGCTAGATCATTTGTGTGTCCATTTGCCCTCAAAACTTCAAACCGAATGCGTTGATTTTGTCGAAACATATTCGAACGAACTGGTCGATATGTTGATCACCGATTTTACGCCACAAGAAATCTGTGTTGCCGTGAAATTATGCCCGACAACTGGCGATGAATTGGATGATTTGGGTATTATTTTGGAAGCGAAGAGCCGTGAAGATGGTTAGTTGTTGTTATATAGCAAAATGTTGCTTTAATATACACATATTTTGTTTTCCATTAGGAGTTAATGAGATCGATAGCAACGAATCGGTGGAAATCGCATTCGGTGCACCACCAAACTGTTTGTTGTGCGAGGAGTTCATTAAAATTGCAGAGAAGCGAATTGGAAAACACCAAACCAAGGTAAGAAAGCTGTTTATCAGCATGGCAGAATAATGAATTATTTAAAGCATCTTAAAAAAAATTTATATTCACAAATCCTTACTTTTCAGGATGAAATCAAACAGGCTCTGGATAAATCTTGTGACAAATTACGCAAGAATATACGCGAAAAATGCCACAAATACGTAGCCAAATATGGCGATAAAATTGCTGATTTAATTGTTAAAGAAATGGCGCCGAAAGTCATTTGCCGCGAAATCGGCCTGTGTCTTTGGAGCGAACAAGAAGATTGTAAGTAAAATATAAACATATTTTCAACAAATATATTTAAATACAAACATTGCAACTCTTCCAGTGGACATCGATGAGGCGCTCAAATACGACGTTGTTGTATTACCCGATCAAAAAATTGCCAGGCAGAATGATCGCCTCACCGGCTTGGATGACATAGTGAAGGATCCACCATCTTGTGTGCTATGTGAATTTGTTATGACCAAATTGGAGTCTGAATTGAAGAATGCAACGACTCAGGATGAAATTAAACACACTGTTGAGAATATTTGCAAAATAATGCCGAAAACGGTGACAAAGAGTTGCACCAAATTCATCGATCAATATATAAACACTATTTTGGCTTTGATCGGCAGCGTGCCACCCAAAATGATGTGCCAACAAATGCAGTTGTGTATGTCCGGCTTGGATGTGGTCAGCGGTAGGTTTTTGTTTTTATATTTACACGATTACTGGGTGCACAGTCTTCCTCTCTCCCCCGGTACTTGTAGATGAAGTCATTGAGTGCGGCGTTTGTCATGGCGCTACCTCGGCTCTATTGCCATATTTCAAACAGCATTTGGATCATGAATCGGTTACAGAATACTATATGCTGTTGGAGGGTTGCCAAGTGCTCTCTGCCAAATACTATGATATTGTAAGTTTCTTTGACTTAAATTCTCTCACACTTTTGCTAAGCATATTTCTCATGTATTTCAGTGCAACCGCATGATTAGAATTTATGGTCAGAGCATTCTGAATCTTGCACGCGATGGCGAAACCGACGAAAGCAGCATTTGCGCCACTATCGGCAAGTGTTTCAGCGGTGAGAAATCCAGCTTGGCTTTTGCCAGAGTATCCGGTAAGTGTAAATAGTCGAAAATTATGAATTTTTTGTAATAATTTTGTTTATCTTTGCCTTCTAGCTTAAGAAGTGTTTCTACAGGAGTTGCGAAGTAAATAGAATGGCGGTGATGATGATTAATTGTGATGCGATTAACTTCTTTTAACTAATCTATTATTCACCTTACTTTAAATTCTATGAAATCTGTGAATTATTATTTTTTTATTTCATATATATAACCAAAAACTACAACATTTATGTAGAAAGAGCAGTGGAGTTTACTTTTATAAAAAATAATTAAATTTTCACTTTTGCATATTCACTTAATGAATATAAGTATATTTGTATATTTTTCATGCGCTAAGGTAATGTGATTGAATGCGCTATGATGCCTCTTGGTTATATTTGGCTAAGAAAATCGAAGTTTGATAATATTGTAGCGCCATTTTTTAAATAATAATAATATGTTTTTATTGTGGTAAGCAGCAGAATATAAATACATATACTTATACATACTATATATATAATAAGCGGCACTAAATCGAGCATGAAAACGAAAATGAAAACGAAAATATCAATAATGAAATGAAAAGTACTGAAGTCACGGTAAAGTCTGTATCTCACATTCGGTTTGAAAGATTTTTCTATGCTAGATTCCAATGTGGAATGTTTAATGTTATTAGTAACTGAAATAAATTGTATTTTAAAATTCAATAACATCAAATTACTTTCGAAAATTTTTTATATAAAATGCATTATATAGGAAGGTATGTGGCGAAGCATTGCTTGGGTCTTGGCTTGGTGGCATTCTGGACATATGTAAGACGTGAGTTTCATTTGACCAGCTATTTGGAACAGGAAAGTCGCTAACGCACTATGGAAGCTTTTTTTGTTTTATCTGAAGTTTGACAAAATGGCGGCGGTTTGAACAAAAAGTATCTGAGGTTTGCCCTTATATCGACAGATCCTTTTGGGTGTTACAAACTTCCTAGCAAACTTAATATAGTCTTCAGGGAGTAAAAAAATTATTATTTGTCGAACGTTATTACAGTTATGAGTCGAAGGTGTTGTCATCAATAAACCTACCAAAGTTCTGATGACGAAAATCCCCGATTTAATGAAGACGAGCTATGTTCCCCACTCTGATCCCTTTTTACAAAAAATGCCGTAGCGACCGTAATAATTTGAATTTCGATTTCAAAATTTGAGAGAATGTTTATTATAGTGTGTACTTTTCCAAAATGCAGCAACACCCACGAAGACGATCCTAAAGTCTGCCACGAAGCTTGTAATACCTATTATGAAACGTCGGTTGCCCTATAGAAATATATATAAATGATCAGCATGATGAGCTGGGCTATGTTAGTCTGCATATAAGCGAACTAGCCGCTTAGTTTTTGAGATATCGATCTGAAATTGCCCTATACCATCTCCATAGATAATGTTCAGATCAACTTACAACTAGCTCATCAAAAGCAAGTTCTTTTGAGAAATACTTTATGTGTGTTAAGGGTATTATAGCTTCCGTGCGACCGAAGTTCGCATTCTTCAAATACCAGAAAATAATGCCTGACAAAAGTTTTTACAACAACGCCACATCTACATACATACATACATATATATTCCGTAAACTTCACTTCCAGTCTTTGACTTTCGATTTTGAAATTTATTTTATTTCCTAGAAAATTTTTATTTTATTCGCGTTGTGCACCCACACATATTTGTAATAAGTGGTATACTTAAAGCCCATACTAATATTTATCATGTTCGAAGATACGCTGCTCATCATAAAGGCGGATTACATGCACAAGCGCAAGCCCGTCTTGTTGCATTTATTGCAGCACGAATTTTTGATCAAAGGTCAACGGAAGATACTCTTTTCGCCAGAGAATGCCGCAGAGTTTTACAAGTCACTGGCGGACGATAAAGACTTCATGTTGCAAGTTATTTTGCTGTCGAAGGGCAACAGCGAGGCTTTCATATTGACCAAAGAATGCGCTGTGGACGATTTAATCTGCACGATGATATGTTACTTGTAAGACTTACATACATATATCCGTATATGGTTTTGAAAAGGTTCCTAAATTCTAACCTCTGTAGCACTACATCTGTGGAAATGGAACGCAATGTACACGTCTCGAAAAGTGCCGAGTGCGCAGCATTCGAAATAAGTTTCATATTTCCAAATTGTAAAATTGTCGAATTTAACATAAATTCATGTTCGTAACATTTACATACATACGTCCCACCCTACAGATATTCCCGAGCCGATACCGATTTTCAAGCGACACAAGTTCAGCACAGATCCCTTGATAGCACCATTTATTAGTCAGCTTTATGAAATCGTACAGAAACCGAATGAAGAGTCTAAGAGTTGGAAAGTACAGTTGGCCGAGTGGTTGACCTTACAAAACTCCGAACTGCCAATTATAAGCAATGTATGTTCAGCTAAGCGTAATCTTTTCCACGAAGACAAAGGTCAACAGGTAAATTTTTTGGCATCGCCAGCATCAAAACCATGTGCCTTTCATACTGATGGTGCTGGTGGTGAACCGGCCTCAACTGAAGTTTCTGCGCCCTCTTCATGTTCATCTTCCGGAGGTTCGGCAATAATGAGCAGTTCATCGTGTATGACTTGTCGGCCATTTGAGCGCACCGGCGCCGAGGATAGCTCGGAAGATGCATGTAAGAAAGCGGAAAAGATTTTCGCACCAAAAGTAGCACCGCTTCGAAATAGAGTGATTGAAGAAGATGAGGAATGTGAAGATGAAATGTGCTTGCAAGTGTGTGAGGACCAAATAAAGCAGTGGAAGGCAGAGATCATTGCCGATCAGGAGGAATTGCGGAAGGTTCTACCGTATGGCGGTAGAGATATGGAGGTTATTAACGAAATGGAAATTGAAGAAGAACAACTCCCCATAGGTGAATGAGTGGTTGGAGGGGATAAATCTCTCAAGTTTTTGCATTTTCAATAGTATTTTTATGTTTATAGAAAATTTATTTTTGCAAAATTAAAGGTTTTCCACAGTTTAATTGCTGATCTAACAGCTCATGTGTGTAAAGTGTTATCTTATTAGGCCAATAAGTCAATATTGGCAACAACAACACACGCTTTATAGCCTGTGGACACTGGCAAAAGTGTGGGTTTGTTTTTACTGCTATTTGTATGGGACTACCCGCCAACTCTTCTTTATATTGTGCCATTTCATAGCTGGTTGGGTGTGAGTTCGAGGATAACACTTCACTTAATGGCCAACCTGTTGGCTATTTTGACAGTTCCAGCCGCCACAAGTTAGCAATTGTAACAACATTTGCGCTTTATCTTAGATACCTTGGCATACATTTCCAAGCCAATGAATGCGGTATTAAACACTAAAGTAATTATTTGGAAAATCTTAACTGTTGATAACACAATTTAGCACCAGAAACATTTATCATAACAAAGTGTCAGTCGGTTAACCCTTTCCTTTCGGCCAGTTTCCTTTTCTAGCGGCAAACTGTTAACTGCGCATACGCGGAAATGCCAATACAGTTTCGGCAGGGTGGGTTGTGCCATAACCTTTCTCTCGTATTGCTAAAACTGTAACTTTTTGGACACGTTATTTTGACATTAGTGCATTTGCGACAGCAGTTGGAGGTGGCGGCCAGCTGTCAGCAGGAAGGTAGTAGGCCGGAAATTTAATTGGTCAAAAGCGTTTAGCTGCCGCATATTAACTCCATTGAGTGTAAAGTGCATTAATGCAACAACAACAATACACAAATCTATGGAAATTATTTTCAGTGTACATTTGCAGGAGTTGAGTGCTGAAAAAAGGGCAAATCAATCGAAGAAGCTCACTGTGTGCAGCGATTTTCAAGTGGTTTGAGAAGTGAAATTGCAACCGAGCAAAAATAAAAGAAATAATTAAACAAAAGAATTAAAGAAAAGCCACTGTGCAAGTAGTGAAAAGTAAAATACATAATCTGTGCTCACAAGCGAATGAATATGACTTCTGTGCAATGGCCAGCTTATTGGTATACTTTGGTGCCGCAGCAGCAGCAGCAGCAGCAACTGCAGTAATGTGATCATCAAATGGGAAATTCCTTCGCATTATATGGCTTACTGCAGTGCCGTTGGAATAAGTAAACAAACACTTCAGGAAAAAGGTAAATGGGCAGTTTTTTGGCACGCAGGTTCCAAGCAATTCCTTTTGAGCGTTAAGTGGCGATTTTAAAAATATATAACTGTCAAGTAATTGTATGCGCCGCGCCTCTGCATCTTCAAGCTGCCGCTGTATAGGCATTTCCGCGAAGTGCAGCGAATTTTGTGTCATTGGAAAAGTGCAATATCGATTTTTCGCCAAGGTTAGTGGGTGGTCAAAAGTGCAGTTATTGCGCGCCCAATGCTCCACCTTCATTTGCTGCATTCATATACATATGTATGTATGTATGTTTGTAACTATGTTGCTAAGCGCAAGTCTAAGCTCGAAGCGCCAATTTTACGCTGTGTTAAAAAAAGACACTACTTTGTATACATTTTCTTCAATTCTTCAAACTGGCAATGTTTTTGCCAACCAAACAAATTTATAGCTCATTGCACTCGGTGCTGTGTATCGTAGTACGAGTATATGACGATTGCGTCAGGCGATTATCGCGTTAGTCAGTATACTGTACATATGTATGTATGTATGTGTGTATATCAACTAACTGCAGTAAAATGAAAAGTGCAGTACACTGTTTGCCAATAAGTATTTAGTTTGTAAACGGAATGATAAATTGCCGATAGTTTCTAAAATTTTGGAATTCTCTTTAAAAATCTTTTATAAATATATGTATAGTATATATCAAGATAGGCTGCGAATATTTTTTGGTTGACCATGAGTACTTCAAGAAGAAGCGAGAGAAAGAATTTACAATAATAATATAAAAAATTACCGTAGACGGACTACTGTCAAAGTTGTGGTGCTTTTCCTTCGTCGGCGACTTGGTTTAATGCGATTCAATGAGACCCAACCTCGGTTTATGATGAGACACTTCCAGGTGACGCGATACAAGACAAAAGTCCCTATTGGTATGCCGCCGATTAAGCGTCCGCGACATTGAACTGAGACAGTAGGACTCACAAAAAATTCGTGTGATGAAATATTGTGTCTGAGAAAGCTGGGGACTTCACCAGCGAACCTGTCCTATTAAGAGATTTCATCTTCGCAGAAATAACAAATCCAATGAGCTTGCTAGAAAAAGCAACTTTTGTCTGTACCACATTGTCTTCATACGTTTTAGTGTAAAGATTCATGGTACTCGCGCGACCTCGGTTAGCGCTAGTTAACAATCAGCACTTGTGACGGTTGCAAAGTCTTTTTGGTCCTTAGCAGAGCGCTAGAGCTCATTTGAATGACTTGCTCAAAGCAAGGTTTATCTTGCCGCAGTTAGAGGAGTTCCACCTTCTCTGTCCACCTTTCATTAGACTACCTTCCGCGATCTCAATTTGTGATACTCTAAAACTGTTTCGTTGATTTACAATATGAAGGTCATTTGTTTCATAGCTAAACGAACAGCGTTTACAGCTGCCCAAGTGAAATCCTTCATCACCTTTCTCGAGCGAATTACAGGGCCGACATAATTTATATGTAACTTGGCATATGTATGTACTGTCGTTTCTCTCTCTAAATGCTTTTAATTTCTGAAACGGAACAGACAGATGTTCAAGATAACAATCCCATTTTGTGCACCGTTTTAGTTCTAACACTTCCCGCATTGACTTTAATTTATCTATAGAAGGAAATGATTTTAGAAGTGGGCATAGCCACGCCTTCCGATATGAATAGGTATCATCGTTAGCCACTAAAGCTTTGTCAACTAAAATTCGTGAAAACTGATATTTTGGATTTGCATGATTTTATGTGAAAACGGATGAACTTTTACTTCTTCTTGTTTGGCACTATAACGGCACGTTAACAACACAAAATTTCGCCAATTGCCTCTATATTTTATGAGGTCACGTCCGATGTACATTCCAAGTGCCGACAGGTCCTCATGCATTTGGTCCTTCTCTTGAAAGTGTGGGTGATTTTTCTTCCGTTCTTTACCCATTGATCTCGAATCGGAAGAGCTTTTCCCTGTTTCATCATCTTCCATACGTACGCCAAGGCTCAACTAGCGCATTTTTTAAGGGTTTTTACGCCGTTAACTCGAGGAGAGCTCATGATTTCATCTTCTTTGATATGCATATCTCACGCGGACGGCTCTATAGACCTTGCGGAGCACACTTTTCATCTTGGTACGTCATCGTGCATCTTCCTGTGCTATTTCCTAGGACGGAAATGATAATATGAATGATTGCACTAGCGCGTCTAAAGAAGATTCTTTTAAAAATTTGCTTTCCAATTCCGTACACGATTCTCTCAGTGTAACTCTCATGTGACCTAGACTTTTATAATCCACTTATTCTATCAATTGGTCTGTAATTGACGATACTGTCAGTATCTTCCATCGACGCATCTAATTGACTTATTCGAAAATATTTATGAACCTATAATATGTAATGTATTTGTTACACTGAGATCAAAAACCATTTAATAGAAAATACTGGTTTTCATTTATGTTTATCTATGCAGAATATTTGGTAATCTCACAACACACCGTTAGTCGTCGAGGAATATTAAAGAGCAAGTCTTGGGAAAATCCAAAAGTTATTTCGTAAAACCAAAAGAGAAATCAACAAAGATAACTTTTAAAGATATAAAAGATATTGACACCGATCAATTCAAGGTTTACATATATTCTGAAATGTATCCGAACAATTGTTTAAACATTCCTCCTTTAATATTCGAATCTAAGAGTTATGAAAGTAATGTTTAAGGCACTTGGGTGCCCATAGTGCGATAGTTAAATAGAAAAAACGCAAACAGAATAGTAAAACGATTTAGTTATGTTGAGCGCCAATAATACACAACAATCGCAACAACAACAACAACAATCACAGTCAACACAACAACACCACGCGCAGCACCAGCACCAACATCAGCACCAGCATCAGCAACACAATACACAGCAACAGCAACAACAGCATCATCAGCAACAACAACAGCAGCAGCAGCAGCAGCAGCAACAACAGCAACAAGTGTATAACGGCGACTTGAACTTCACCACATTCGCTGAACTTTGCCGCTTCTGTTCGATACGAAATGGTCCCGCCAAAATTCATCTCTTCGAAAAGGAGGCGGAGCAGAGGAATTTGGTCTACAAACTGCGCACGCTAATGTCAACAAATGTGAGTAAAGCAAGCACTTTTCATATTTTTTATAAGAGCACAAGCTTATAGTTACATACATATGATTTACTGGTTATGTAGTGCTCTCAATGTAATTCCCTCCTTGTGGGTTGTAGCGCGGCCACTAGAAACCATCAACAAATATGCAGTCGCAAACAAGTTTACTGTTATACGCCGATGGGTGTGTGTTGCAGGTACATGTTTTGGCGGCAACTACTTCTGTTTTTATATATTTATTATTTTTATGAGTTTTGTGTTTGGATAAGCTAGCGAAACTTTTATATTGATGTGAGTACACAGGGAATATACATATGTACATAATTCCGTTACTGAAATGAGGCATCTCTTGATAACCACGAAGTATACAATACAAAATCTGGAGTGGCATGTGATCTTAGAAGGAGAGAAAGATTGGTCTATGAAGTCCCATCCGTTGAGTTAAATTTTCGATGACTCGTTGGAGCACTTCGACGGGTAACTGCCGAATGAGACGCGTGATGTTTTGCTACAAGGCCTGAATCGATTCAGGATTGTTCGCATAGACTTTAGACTTTACACATCACCACAGAAAAAAGTTTAACGCTGTGGTATCACACGATCTTGATTGCCAATCGACCGGTCCAAAACTTGAATTATCTGCTCACGGAAGTGTTCTCTCAATAAATTCATTGATTGATGCGATGTGTGTGAAGTGTCGCCGTTTTGTTGAAACCAATTGTCGTCGAGATCACATGCTGCCATTTCAGGTATAAAAGAGTCGGTTAATATGGCGTTATAACGGTCGCCATTGACGGTTACGTTTGCCGCCATTTTATTGCGAAAATATGGACCGATGATTCCACCGGCCCACCAACCGTTTTTTTTTCTGGATGAAATGACAGCTCTTGAATCTCTTTAGGTTCTTTGTCCCAAATGCGGCTATTTTGCTTGTTTACGTACAAATTGAGCTAGAAATGGACCTCATCGCTGAGCAAAATTTGGCTCGAAAACGTCGGATCACCTTTGAACTTTTCAAAAACCCATAGAGCGAAGCGAGGTTGCTTGGAAAGGTCGAGCGGTTTCAGTCCTTGTTCACGCTGTATTTTGTACGTTTTCAATTTAAGATGTCGACGTCAGTCCGAGTTCCTGTGAACGGCGTCGAATGGACTCTCTAAGGGCTTCGTGTACACTCTCAGCTGCGGTTGCTATATTATATTGTCTTCACGCGTGCTGGACGTGATCTATTTGATCGAATATTACACAATAATGAATGCTGAGTCTCAAGATGGGTGATGGTGTTGCGAATAGTACTCTCAGTAGGCCGATTATGTTGACCATAAGTTGAGCGAAGCGCGCCAAACATGTTCTTTACAGAACGTGAGTTTTCGTAATTCCATGATGAAAAATTCAAGCCTTGATTATAATATACACCGCTCCTCAAAAGCGTATTTGCTCAATTATTTATTTTTTGCAATTTTTTTGTGAAACTCCCAAACTTGATTTTTGTTGTGTATCTGTGCTTTTTAGATATCCAAGGACGACTACCTTCCAAAGAATATCTGTGAACAGTGCGTACACAAAGTGGAACAGCTATTTGATTGGCGACAATCGACATTGCAGATTGAGAATATTCTGCAGAATTATGCGGACTCGATGAGAGCGGTGACGGCGACAATTAATTTTCAGGTGATTTATACAGAGAATAGAATTACAAACCGAAAACATAATTGGGCGATTTTATATACATATGTAATAGTATATAGTTAAGTTAAATTATGATTTGTGCGACACTGGAAGAGTTAAAGGGAAGAGAGCCTGAAAGTCAAGGAAATTTATTTAAAACCTCTAACTTTTAGTAGATATAATTATTTGTTTTTTTCCAAAGTTTGAAAGTTTGAAGTTCAATTTAAGCGCTTGAGAACTTACGGGTAGTTTTCCCGGTATAATTTTTCTACAACATCAGTTTGTGTGGAGCCGCTCACCGAAACTCAAAAGTTAAGAAACACTGGCGTGCCAAATTTGCTGTTTGCTTTCTTCATTTACTCCAAGCTTTCGGCCAACTTTAATTAAAAGCCGTCGTAAAGTACATTTCGCGTTGTTCCATTTTCACGCATTGCAAGAGACTCTTGGAATGCCAACTGGCTGAACATAAAAACACATACCAATTGCCACCCACCACCCAAGCGACCGGCCGGCGTCTGTCGACAAATACAACGTGAGCAGAAATACTTTGGAAAAAGTTGAGAAAGGCATCGCAACTGAGTAGATACTCACAGAAATTGCTCTGCGAACGACTAACTTTGACATTGTGTACACTTTAATATGCATACAGGCAACATGATTTTTTTTGGGGTAGGGAGTCGAAGCGTCACAAGGATACGAGTACCGGCGAACGGCCGCCGGTGGTGCTGATGAGTTGCGCAAGAAAAACTTATTGTTCTCTCGCCAATTCCGCTTGAATGCCTAGTAGACACGGGCTATTTCTTCCTGCCATTCTTTGCCATAACGTCGCGGCGCTGAGGACGACAAAAGCCAACATAACATATAACTGCTTATTATAACTCAGGGCTCAATAAAATAATTATTAATTCAATTCCATGCGCGAGTCCAAGTTTTACGAATTCGGGTTGATATATTTATTATACACAAATATATAGTAGTACTTCACACAATTATATATATATAACAGATTTAAATGTGTGCAACAACAATTGTGTGGCATAATTTGCTTAGTGTGTTCGACTGTCAAATGAGGCAGTGATTCGTTGGGCGGTACGGATCGCGCACTGGGTGGAGGGTTAGCCGTCGTCGTGCGGGTGTTAAAGTCAAGCGGCAATAACTTCGGCGGCGGGCGGCAGGCACTTCGATACATTTCGATACGATTCCCATACACAACAACAGTTAGCGACCGAGAAGCGCTCTACGTCTGAATCCGAAATCACTCAAATGTTAATTCAAATGTACGAAAAAGTAAAACGGAAGGCTACTACACCATGAGTGGCAAATCAGTTTCGCAATACATACACAAACAAAAGGTGATGATGAAAATTTTTTCATAAGCACTTACTTACCCACAAAGTGTATACTGTTTTTATAACTCACTGCCGCAAAAAACTAATATATTTTAGGCAACACCAAAAAACACAAAAAAAAAATTTAACTGTTTCAGCGTTTTGGGTGCCGAAACCAAAAAAAAATAAAATTCCTGTGTTATCGTGTTTCTTTGGCGAAAATCAAAAGTTTCCTCATTGTGCAAGTTTATATGGTGGCTAAGGACAATAAATGCGAATATCGATTGATTCGCTTTTGGTGACTGAATGAAAATTTTCGCGACAAACCTTATTATGTGGGCTCTTCGCAAGCGAGTTTAAGCGGTATATACATATTTGTTGGTGGAAAATTAAAAATGTCCAATTAAAAAAATGAATTGCTATGAAATTTCAAAAAAAACAAAAAAACACAAAAGAAAAACAGTGCAAATATTTTATTTTCCTTTTGCTTTTCGAAAATTGCTGACAAATTTGGTGAAAAAATTACAGTTGCATACGTATGTGTGTGTGTGCGTGTGCGTTTTGGATAGAGCGCTGAAATCAGGAAGCACGACGGCTGGCTGTAGTAACGCCAAAGCGCCGCCACGGAAGTGCTTGCCGGTTGGCGCCCCAATAGTATACCGACAAATGGCGGCGCTGTGACGAACGGAAAGATCGCCACGCAAAATGTTATGAAAAAATCAAATTTAATTGGCACATAATTTGAAAAGATATGTAAACATTTATGGGTATGAAGTGTATAATTAAGTGCAGCAAATTATAAAAAGTCATAAAGTAATAAAAAAATGCAAAACACTTTGATTACATAACGACAAAAAAAATTAAAAATATAGTAAAAACATTATTTCATACATGCGAGCTGCTTTTATGCGAATTTTTATAATATTGCTAATAATAATTTTATTTAAACGAAAGATTTTAATTTTAATTTTTATATTTTTTGGTTGATTTCCTTTTTATCTTTTTTTGTAAGCTAAATAACTTTATATATTTCTTAGTTTCATGTACATATGTACATATCACAACGAAATTCTCATATACCTAAAACACATGCACTAACTTCATCATCCTTTGTCCTTAGCTGGACCTCATAAGGTTATTCCATTGTTCGGGGAGCAATGTTCGCTTTTGCTTTTGCACAAAACTCTCCTAAAGCACTTTCACCTCATACCTACATACTTTCATACATACATACATACATACACATATGTATATAGGGTGTATTTTCAGACATGTGGTTTAAACGAAGAAATAATAATACGCATACGGCTTTTTTATAAGGATAAGTGCTTCCTAATATTATTTAAAAAAAATGATAAGAAAAATGGAAAAGTGACTGCCGCGGCTAGCTCGTATAAATTCCAGCCGAGGGGCTTAATTTTCGATTAATTTTAGCAGCAATTTAGGGCGGTTTGTCAGGCATACCAATTTCCCTTCCATGCCGTCAAACGTCTTGGGTTTATTTGCGTAGGTAAGCGATTCACATATCCTCAAAAAAAATCAGCGTATTAAATCGTAAGGTCTTGAAGGCCACGCCACAGGCCCACGGCTCGTGATAATGCGCTCACCAATGGTTTACTTCAATAAATTTATTGTCAACATCAACATCCGTCGACGAAAAAGCCATTAATTATTGCTCTATAACGTTCCTCATCGACTCTATACTTGATGGGTGGGTTCGCTATACATCTGGTTTTGGGCCCATTGATCGATTGTTCGGCTTCAATTCTTGATTTGTTTGCAAAATCTTCCATAAAGTGAACCCATTCATCGAGCATTCGACGGGTTTGACAGTCAGGCGGCTTCGATTCTTGAACGAGTTGGATTTTGTAAGCCCGCAAACCAAGATCCGTCGGCAAAGTCTTCCTTAAAGTGGATGGGAACAGCTCAAATTGTTTCGAGCGGTGGATGACGGACTCATTTGGGTCTTTATCGATACTCTGCTCCACAGCAGCGATAACGCCTTCGGTGGGACCGTACGGCCTCTCTGAGGAAGCCCATTATTTACTAGAGTAAACGTGATACGATACCGATCTATATTTACTCGATTTACTACTTTGCTGAACTTATGTCATAATATTGCACACGAAGTGCATGATTCGTTGCGCGAACCGAGCAATTAATTTAATAATAAGTCCGTTAACTATGAAATGACAATCCAAACTGAGTATAATTGAAGAGCTGTCAAAAAGACTAACTCCGAATAAGGTAATGCCACATTGAAAGTCACACACCTAAAAAACACCCGTTATTTGTATATATACTTACATAAGTGATAGGCGGCAATGAACAGCTCAACCGGCTTACCCATACATACAAATATATATATACATATACATATATATACATATAATGTAATAACAAGCATAAAGTTCACTCACCAATACAAAAAGCCGGATTGTGTTGAAATACAAACAAATTAAATTTATTTTTATATACATTTCCACGAATTTCAATGAGCAGATATTTGACGAAACGAAAAAAGTTGCAATGCTCCAGGAAAAGCTCATTTCATTACACAAAAAAAACACAAGCCCTTAGAGTAAGGTACGTAATGTTTTGCGTTCCCAACCCTCGTGCGTGACAAAAACAATTGAACGTCACCAAATGCGCCCCAAAATATGTTTCACTTCCCCAAACATTCCAAGGGTAAAATGACTATGCCCTCTACTCGTAAATCGTATAACAACGAAACGGAAAGTGAGTGTAGTAAGTGCAAGTGGATGCCAAGGAAAGAGAGAGAGAGAGAGAGTAAAAGAAAGAGCGTGAGCGTGTTAGCGAAAATGAGCGTGAACTTGTGAAAAGTGCGTTTGAAACGAAGTGAGATTGGCACAGAACAGTGGAAATATGAACGAAAGCGTAAAAACGGATTGCGCGGCAAAAAGTGCTTTTGGGCGCTAAAGCCGGTTTTATTACTAACAACGCTGTGTTTTACATTTAGATTATACAAATGGTAGAAATATATAATTTTCAAAAATACTTTCTTATTTATTCCATTCTGTTGCGCATTCAGGACGGTACCGTTAATATGGATAAAATGACGGTAGCGCAAAAGAATGCATACCTTGAGGCGCATATGGCAGTACAACAACAAATGGCGCAGGCGGCAATACAATTTAAACAACAGCAGCAGCAACAACAACAAACGTCCACGAATTCCGCACAACAGCAACAACAGAATTCGCCCACCACCAATAATAATAATAACAATAACAACAATTCGTCGCAGCAACAACTGCAGCAGCAACAGCAACAACAGCAGCAGCAGCAGCAACAACAACAGCAGCAAGCTCATTACGCCAGCACGATTAAGGTACCACAAATAAGTTCCTCCAGTTCGGGTGGCGCTGAGAGCACTTTCACCGTACCCGACGATGTGGGTATGGGTTTCGAGGGCGGCGTACGCGTGCTACAAAGTTTAGGCAGTTGGTCACCGGACAATGTTACCTACAATATACCTAAGCCAAATCTAATACCATTCACCGAACCATATGTCGAGGGTGGTTCCATGCATCCGGCCAGTCGACTGAAGGCACTGCAACAAGTGCAGCAAGCCTCGTCGGGCGTACGCAAAACGAATCCATCTAAAAGTGAGTATGGTCGAAAACTGTTTTGTTATTGGTTTTGTATTACATTCTTAAACTTTTCTTTGATTAAGTTCCAAAAAGGATATTTTGAAGCGAAGCTTTATCTTAGTCTACACTATTTAGGATCTGAGATGATCTGATATTCCAAAAATATCAGCACCTTAATTTTTCTAAAGCTGTACATTTTGCGAGGTATTGCTATGTAACATATTACTCCACAGTAATTTTCTTAAGGGGAATTTGCCTAATTTGCTTCCAGTATCGAGGTCATTGGCGTTGTGGTCCAATTCGGATTGAGAGATCTTTGCTGGTGAACTTATAGGCTCTCTGTTAAAAACTCAAACACTGTTGTTGTTGTTGTAACGGTTATCTAGTCCATTAGGATAGTAATGTTCAGATAAGTTGGCATCGAGGTCATCCAACGGTAGGCCAAGGAAACGTGCCGTTCGAAGAGGTCGGTTCATAGGTGTTAAATGTGTAGGGTTAGCTGGTCATGCAAAGAGGTGGTTAGTGTCACGCGGGGATTCGTAGCACGTTGGACATATATATTTGATGTGTTTGGGTCGATTCTGGTTAAGTAGGAGTTTACTCTGTTATAGTATCCAGGACGAAACTGCGCAAGGTCGGTGATTGTCTGAAGTTAGTGGCGTTCGAAGACTTCAAGACTCTGAGAGAGTGGTTACATAAAAGGGTTCAGATGCCATGGAATTTTTCTCCTTCTTCTAGGCGGAAATTTTCTACCAGTCAGTACTCCGACTACGGATCTACAATAGTCGGATGTCTGTTTATATCGCTGCAAAGTGCGAAGGTGATGAGTTGGCAAGAGATGTCATCTTCGTTCCATTTCTATCGGAGTGAGAAACAGCTGGATCTTCATGTTCTTCAGCGCTCTAGAACTCAACCTATAGAAATAAGCTGGCAGAAGTTGGTCGATGACCATCTTTTGCCCGACTGAAAGATCCTTCTGGCTTAGAGGAGTAATCTTGCCGCAATCTTAGCAGTTTTACTAAGCATTGTTCGGTAAGGCTTATCGGTCGCAATTTGCTAAAGTTGAAAACGAAATTTCCAAGAACTTTCTTCTTCATTGTCCAACTTTTGCAAGACTCAAGACTGTGGCTGAAACATCTCGACAGCAGGAGAGGTAGCTGAAACTTATATTGCTCGCTTTGAGAAATTTGTGGTAGGGCTCCAACGAAGTAAATAGGAGTGTTAAGTTCTGCAACCACACGGCATTCTAAGCTATTCAAATCAGATCCCTGTTGGCGATTGCAACAGTATCGGCCTTTTAAACTAAACTGACTAGATATGAAATATATGGAAATTATTTGAAAATGAGCTTTTTATGTGCAAGATTCAATCAAATTGTAGATCAAATATCCTAACTATAACAAAAATTCACAAAATTCGAACTTTCTTATCCTGAATAAAATTTTTACTTCCAACTCTCTTCGCAGACCCCAACAATAAAGCATTCGAATGCACGGTATGCGGCAAAGGACTCGCCAGAAAGGATAAGCTCACAATTCACATGCGCATACATACGGGCGAGAAACCATATATTTGTGAAGTATATAATAAAACAATTACAACTACAAACATACCGAACATTTACTAACCTAAAATAAAAAAAATAAATCCATTTCTCTTGCAGGTGTGCAATAAAGCATTCGCCAGACGCGATAAACTTGTGATTCATATGAACAAATTCAAGCATGTGACGCCAACGAATATAGCGCCATTGGGTAAACGACTCAATAATATGGTGAAAAAGAAAGAGCCCGAACCGGAGGACAATAAACAAAATCTGGAATTGCAATTGCAACAACAGGCCGTACAAGTGGCCACACAAAATATTATAGTGCAAACAACTGGCGGTCAGCATAATACACAGACCACAGCCATACCGGGCATCATCATACCGCATCATCATCAGCAACAATTGTCGTGGACTTGTGAGCTATGCGGACGCATGTTCTCAAGTCGGGACGAATGGACATTGCATGCCAAGAGTCATCTAGAGGTGGGTTGGTTGACGACATTAATTAACAGTTATGCGTTGCTTTTAAATTCACACACATATATGCGTTTATTTGTTATAGTATTGACAACAGGAACAGGAAATAATAGAGGAAACAAAACCAACAATAACAGCAACAACAGCCAACGCAGCAAAGCAGAGCAGCTTTCAAACTGAGTCCAATCAAAATGCGATGCAAGTCGAGATGAATGCACGTAGAGAGAAAATAATCATACAAAATCAAATGATTATAAACTCGCAACAACAACAACAACAACAGCAACAGCAGCAGCAGCCGTCGCATGCTGGCAAAAAGTTTAAGAAGCACACGCAACAGTCCACATTATTTTCCACCACGGCCGCAATGTCGAACAACAATAGCAACAACAATAACAATATGGGCAACAATGGCAATATTAGCAATAGCAACAATAGCAACAACAACAACAATAGCAACAATAACCGCAATCCAACCGAAGTAACTAAAAATAACTGAATTTATTTTCTTCTTCTTCTTTGTGTGTGTATGTTTGTGTGTCGCACAATATGTATCACCTCACCCCAGTGATCCTGCAACAGCGGAAACATTTCGATCTCAATCAGTAAAACAAGTCACAAGTTGTCCGTACCCCACACCTGCCGTTACCACTCCGCAACCGCAACTCCGCTTTGTAAATCTATTTTAGCTAAGTTTGCATGTATGTATGTATGCGTGTGTGTACATTTGTATGTATGTCTGTATGTATTGCGTAATACAACTTTGCGTGTACGTATTTTTCTTCTTCTTCTTCCTTTTCTTTGTTTCTTTTTTTACTTTTTCAACTCGAATGTTAACCAAACCACTAAACCATTACCCAACAAACCCCAACCTTGCCCGCAAAAACAACCACCACAACCACAACAACAACAACTCCAGTTTAGTCATCACTTTCACTAACAATGATTCGCTTCATTTCCACTAGATTTCCCATTTATTTGCACACTCCCCCACGGCAGCCACATACGTCCAAGCGCAACTTAACGGCATCAATTTCACAGCTGATAATCAAACCGTTACAGCCAACGTTGCCGCCAATATGAACGCCTCCGCTAATAATGGCAACATTAACGCGAACATCAACACCATTTCCACACCCAACATCAATGCGAACGCCACCATCACAACGAATGCGGCACAACAGCCGACCAGCGGCAATGCCGGTGTACCGGTCGTCACCTACAATGGCAATCAATATTGTGTAATAACGCGCAATGATGCGGGCGCCGCCGAGAAATCGGAATTGCTGCAAATTCATGGCCAATTCACCACCGACAAGGAGGGTAAGACGAATATAATTCTAATGTCGCCGGTTTCGGTGCCGATGCAAATGCAGATGCACGTGCCGATGCAAGTGGAAGTGCAAAATCCTAATTGAATTGAATTTTCCGCGCGGCAAGCGGAGTCAGGCGCTTAGAGGCGTGCAATGAAATGGGTTTACCAGGAATGGTTCGAGCGTATTTGTCGGCTGTTCGGTAATTGTCGGAAGCCAGTAGGCAGTGGTTAAACAGGTAGGCGCGCCGTCGGTATGCAGGAAGGTATAGCGGTTGCATTAAACGAGATATCGAAATCAACAAATCAAATGGTTTTCCAAATTTCTACTTTTTAGTTTAAGTGCAAGATATCAAATAAGAGCGGAAACTATGTAATACGAAGTGGTGTTGATATAAACTAGTTCAGGTTATACCCAACGCGCACGTAAAGTGCAGTCGTAAAAGAAAGTTTTTCGAAATGAGGCATTTGGAGTATATTTTGAAGGCTTTTGATACAAAAAAAAGAAGATTACTTCTCAGGAACTTTAAAATATTCAGATTCACAAGACCTTTCACATTCTGCATGGTTCACGAAAAATGTGTGGCCACAATGAGACTCTTCCACTTATTTCGATCTTTTGCCTCTCCTCTTTATTAGACTTCAACTAATTTGGACCTTAGACATCGATAGATGTACAATTTTCTTCTTCAGGTTAGATAATGTTGGCCACTCAGAACATATCCGGTATGCATAAGTCCGTGTCAGAGACGGTGACGAACCCGAAAATGCGGCAAAACTGGTCAGAAAATGCATCACTGAAGTCTTTTAAAAGGTTTGAGCTGTCAATAATTACCATTAACCATTCAAGCATATGCTATTCGGTCCTATTTTAATAATGTGAATTGGTTATCAATTCTTAACATTGGTCATTCAAGCATATTATGACTTCCGTATGGATTGGTTAAAATCTTAAACCCCCCTTCTTTATGGTTATTCTTTCCTGCACTACGGAACTGAACTTTCGCCTACAACGTAGACAAAATGTTAGTAGTTCCAAGAAGTGAGAATTGAATAGTTCACAATTAATCTTAGAGATGAAAATGTTAGTAGTTGCAGAGTAGATTAGATTGAAATTGATTCGAGCCAAAAAAGAAAAACGGATCTTCCTTGGACGGCTGAGAACGCCAGTCCATTTTGATGCTACTAGCTTCTAAATATTGATCAAATAAAACTCTTAAAAATCGACAAAGCACTCAGAGTCTATCGAGATGTTTCAACCTCAGTTTTGAAAAAGCTGGATAATGGAGATGAAATAGTTTCCTCCATTCCACTCCGACAAAATTTTCAGCCGTACTGCATGTACGCCTAGTGGTCAATGACCAGCAAGAACTAATAATATTGGGGCAAAATTAACCTTACTGTGTGCAAGTGGCTCGGTGGATCTTCTTCGCTTCGTATTAGGCTAAAGAATCTCGCAGTTCCACAGTGGAGTTGTGAACCAGAGTCTGTTAAACTCATGTGATGTCCAGATATCCAGCGTTAGAACGCAAGAGGACAGAGGGGTCCTAATCCGTCACAATCCGATGTAATTTGGGCATGTGTGGCCTCTTTTGCGAGCTCATGGACATTGCAGTTTCCTGCTATTCCCCTATGACTAGGGACTAGTAGTTGCAGAATTATCAGACTCAACGTAAAGCGCATGTAGATCGTGTCAATTTCGTTTAAAAAAGAGATTTGCTGCAAAATATTTAAGTCTCTTAAAAATCAAATCGCAAAAGGTTGTATCTCTATTCAGAGGTTAATCCTCTTGGATTTAGTAGCTGAAAGTTTAGATAGACTGTATAGCATGGTCTTTCAAGATATGTTTGGCATACCAGGCTGTTTCTCAAAGTTGAAAGCATTTTGTTTGCGACTTAGACTTTCTTTATGCCTCGAAGTAAACAATGGTAGGAGCTAGGTTCCCAAAAATTAATCAAATTTTCGATTTCTACACTTTTTCTGGTTTAACCTCTGTCGGATTATTCTCACTTTAGCAATGTTATATTATATACATAGCTGTTACATGTTCTCTTCCGGCCTCAAATATCTCACACACACTTTTTGGCTCAGTTTGTTTACGCGCGTTGGGTATAAAAATGATATGCATATGAATTTGAGCAGAAATTGCCATGTCAAAGAAATGTCTTCAAGCTAAGATAATGAAAACAGTTCAAAATTTGTATACACACTATAATTATGGTACGAAATTAACTCTGTTTGGTTTGCCGCGGTAACGGTAAAATTATAAATCTTTAATCTAAGAGCTGTAAGCTTATGTTTGAAACTGCAAACTTGCTTATCAAAGCGTTGGCTTACTACAAAATCAAAAAAAAAGTTGAAAAACGATGAAATCTCAAAAATTCCAACAAAAATAAAAAGCAAACATTTTAAAAAATAACACCACAAAGTTGCAGTAGCTAACCCTCTTAATATAAATTTTTAAGTATTTACCGTTAAGCGTAAAAAAAATATATGTATAACTATAAATTTTAAGAAAAACCAAAATACTTTGAAAAAGTTTGTAAATAATAAAGTAAATTAGAAGAAACAAGTGATCGTCTCCATGCAAAACAAAAATCTATATATAGTAATAAAAAACACCGATAAAATTAGAAAAGCGAAAAATTCTCACGCAGATCTATAAGCGTCATATAAGTGTATGTATGCACCCACAAAACTTTGCATAAGCGCTTTTTAAATTAAACTTAAAAGTGTGATTTGTAAATGATTTTATAGTACCGATTAAAAAAAAAAACTCCAAAAAAATTATGAACTTATACTTTACCTTTAAATAGCCGTCTTAAATTTGAAAAAAAAATGATAAAAAGGAAACACTGTGTTTGTGTATGATTAGTATTAAGGAAAATTTAAGTACATATCTGGGATAAAGAAAGTAAAATAAATATAATGATGAATAGAGCATTCAAAAATTTTGCAGTTAGCTAAACTCGCTCTAAATTTGTATCGAAATGTTGTAATATAATGGAAAATTGTGTTGCAAGTAAGACAGCAAGAAATATTAAAAAATATTTGTAAAGTTATATATGAATTTATGTCTGATAGGTTGTTTTTATTTTTGTTATTTTTGTTATTTTTTTTACATTTTTTTATATTTTTTTCTATATTTTATTTTTATTTGATTTACTATATTTTTATAACATTTAGTTTTAATTTCTTTAATATTGTTGCATACACATTTTTTTATATATGGCAACCCTATGTGATACATGTCAGCTTTCAGTTAAGACATCGATTTTTTAAGATCTTATCCTAAGCATAAAGACTAAATATTTCTATAAAAATTTATCCGTTGACCTTTAAAATTCGCTAATGTGCAATTTCCATAAAACTTATATAAGCGCTCTTGGAATTCATCTCATTTCATCAAGGATTTAGTTTCTTTCATTATCATTATACATATAAGCCTCATTACAAAGGAAGCTTGACGATATTTTTCTCAAGTTAAAAATTATAAATTAATTATTTATTTAGTATTCTAGCCGATTTCTTTATCATCTAAAATTAATTGAGATATGCGTTAATACCTAAAGGGAATTAGCTAAAATATCGAGCTAGATTACTATAGGCTCAATACTTATACTAAATATAAAGCTATAGATTCATAACTATAGGAGTTGTGTTCAGGAACGGAAATATTAAAGTATCGCGGGTTTGGACAGTCCAATTGTTTATTTTTTTACGTACATATCCCTGAAGTACGATAATATTTTCAACTGTAGATATTCAGTGCTTACTTTTTCTAAAGCAGCTACTAAGAATTTACTTGTTTTTATGAGCTTGGAAAGTTCGTTTGTTAAAAGCTTACATTTCGATACTTGATAGTGAATTCTTGGCGAAAAATAGTATCTAAAGATGTCCCTGCCTTCATATACGCCAGACATGACTCGGTGTGACGTTTTCCTATTTCCCGAAATAATGAGAACCTTAAGGGGCTTCGTTTTAGAAAATAGATGAAAATCAAAATAATAAATAATATGGGATGAGGACTATTTTGCAGTCGACAAAATAAATGTAGACAAATGAATAAATGTTTTTTTCCAAAAACAACAATTCCCGCTATTTTTTTAACACAACTCGGCAGTTGCTGCAACAATTTGTTTGATTATCTTCTTTAGAATCGATTTTCGCAAATAATTTTACTTATTCATCTATTATTATGGTTTTGTTACAATATACTTTCTATACATAATATTACATATAAATCCAAGTATATATATACTATATATACCGAGTTATTGATATTAACATTTGTAATTATTACTTAAACATATTATTTATATTTATTGCATATTTGTAGTATTGAAGAGCCAAATGATGACTCATTAATTGATAACTTAAATGTGTAGAATGTGAAAAGAAAACTTTGTAAAAAACCAAAAACAAAACGAATTCGTAGAGAGCATTTGCAAGTATTGTAGTTGATAAAAGAAAACAAAATAAACAAACAAAACAACAACTATTTACGATAATAAATAAAATTGAAGTGTAAAAAACAAATTGAGTGAGAGTTACCACTTCATTTTTTAGGAAAAAATATGCTTTGTACTCAGGAGAGAAATCTAATATATTTGCTACCATTTCCAAAGATCACCACCAACAGCAAAATACCAGAGAGGTTTTCGTATCATAACAAAGGGCTTATACTGGCACACATTCGATACACAACCGTACGTTTAGAATCATATTTGGTCTAGTAAAAAGATCTACATTATTTATCGAGTAGATGGCTTTAGTAATCTGTATCTAGCGTTGTATAAGTGCGATGGGATATTATAATATGGTATTTGAAAGATAAGGATCCATACTAAACAAATTTCTTAGACAGTTTTGTGATTGCTTTACTCAGTTTTGCTTGAAGAGGTGTCAAAGATAGACTCCATATAAGAGTAAACAAGCCATGTTTTACAGTTTTTCTTTCCTAAAGAGCGAAAATGCAAGCCAAGCGGCTAAAAATGTAAATAGTTTTTACATTCCTGATAGTGTAGGAGTTAATTATACGCAATTTTGGTTTCATCTATTCCGTCCGGTTGTGTCGATAATAATTAAGAGAAATTTAAAAGACTACAAACAAGTGTCATAAATTCGCTAGAGAACTCAGCACTAATGGAAGGCCTATAATATAGTGTACCCTATTGTACTGTGCACTTCAAACGTGAACACCATGAAGGCTGGCCTGAGAAAAATATCAAACCATTACTGAATGTCTGGATGACAATATCGATTCATTCGAAAGGCCAATTGTCGAAAATATAGATAAAGTATCAGAAATGTTGTCATGTAAGCTCTGTTTCTTTTACCCAGGCTAAATAAAATAAGGCTGAATATAAAAAGAAGCTCGATGTTTGTATATCACATACAAAAAAACATCATGGACGGATTTTCCATCTGCGAATTGCTGCTGAATTGTAACAAAATCGCTCCCTATCTCTAGCAGATGGTTACTGGCGATGAAGAGTGGGTTATTTACGTCAGCGTTAAGCGAAAACGGTCGTGGTCGAATCGTGGTGTGCCGATGAAAATGGTAGTAAACGCAAGATTGACTGTCAAAAAGGGATTCCTGTCTGTTTGAAGAGATTTGAAGGGAGTCATCTACTATGAACTGCTCCCCTACGATCGAAATCTGTATCAGCCTATTTCCCAAGTGATTACTACCCGTTCACATTTCTGTTGAATGATATTGTTGGTATAAAAATTGGAGCACTATTGATATATTGTTGGACAGTTTCGACGCCATATTCATGAACCTAAGGCTCGTCATTAATAATGATGCATTTCATGTTTACATGGCTTCAGCTAAGTTCTCAAGAATATCATTTTTGCAAAAGAATTTGGTCTTTTGGTACGAGTCCAGCACTAACACGCTTTATACCCAAAACTTTAACCAACATGTGTTGAGTCGATCCATAAGAGATATTGAGGCTATCTGACATCTCTTTGATAACAACACGTCGATTTTCAAGCACTGTTTCTTTAACTTTTTCGATGTTATCGGTATTAACAGAGGTAGATAAACGATTAGCGATGAGTTCACGACGTTCACTGTAAACATTCTGCCACTGAAAAACTGGTGTTCATGATAAAGTCGACTCCTCACACAACTTTTGCAACATTCTCAAAAACCTCCCTATTTCTAATCAAGATGATTTATACGAGCAGGAACTTGTTAAGAATAGAATATTGATAAAACTTTCATATCGGAATTCAGCGGAATTCCAATAACTGTTAATTAACTATGATCCAATACAATAAATACAGCTCTGTAATTCTTTTAAAACTTGCTGTACTGTCATTTACCATAAAAGTTGCAGTTGCGCAATTGCCAGCACTGCAAAAATACCAAACAGACGACTCTTTTTTCAATTTTTTTCACAAAAACGAGCCTATACCACTTTAATTTAGAAGATTCTGAATGAAATCTTAGTAACCAAAAGGCCTGTTTGCAAGCATTCCATCAAACCATTAGTACAAATAAATACGGCAAACACCAACCACTTCCACCAAACTGTTTTTGAACTGTTGAATTGACCATAAAGAGAAACTTGCTGCTGCAAATATAGCTGCGACGACATATACGAGTACATAAGTAAGAACAACAAGAATAAGAAATACTTTATGAGCCAAAAGCATCAAAGTGGGGGCATAAATTATTCGACGTAACTGCTGTGCATTTACATGTGTTTGTGTCGGTGCAGCTGTATGTGTTTATTTGAAACGTTATGCCTTATGAACCCAGCAAACAAATTATTTTTTGAATAGCAATTTTTTTTTTATCTTAAAAACTTTTTTTTAATTAACTTGGAGAATATACAAACCACTATTTTTTGAGGCAAAAGCAATAATTACTCTTTGGACTTAAATAATACATATAACTATATCGAGCGAAGCACTCTCATGTCGCCAACATACTGTTGTTGCAACAAGAATGTTTGAAAAATAGGCGTCAGTTTTGAAAACTTAAAACAAAGTCCAGCAGTGCCTGTCATTTGTGGTGTATGCCGGAGCATTATTCAACAAGTGAAGTGCGTTCTTCGTTTCTTCTGTTTCTTTGTATAACTAAGGTTGCTATTTTCTTGAAGAAGTACGATCAGTATGCTACGAATTAAAAAACAGATGGTACTAGATTCCTCCTTATTCTTCTTTACTGGCGTACACACCGTTTACATGATTATAGCCGAGTTAACAACAGCGCGCCAGTCGTTTCTTCTTTTCGCTACGTGGCGCCAATTGGAGATACCTAGCAAAGCCAGGTCCTTCTCCACCTGGTTCTTCCAACGGAGTGGAGGTCTTCCTCTTCCTCTGTTTCACCCGGCGGGTACTGCATAGAATACTTTCAGAGCTTGAGTGTTTTCGTCCTTTCGGACAACATGACCTAACCAGCGTAACCGCTGTTTTCGCTGTAAGTCGCTGAACTATGTCAATGGCGTCGTATATCTCGTACAGCTCATCGTTCCATCGAATGCGATATTCGCCGTGGCCAACGTGCAAAGGACCATAAATCTTTCGCAGAACCTTTCTCTCGAAAACTCGCAACGTTGACTCATCAGTTGTTGTCATCGTCCATGCCTCTGCACCATATAGCAGGACAGGAATCACTCATTATTCTTATAGAGTTTGGTTTTTGTTCGTCGAGAGAGGACTTTACTTCTCAACTGCCTGCTCAGTCCGAAGTAGCACCCGTTAGCAAGAACTATTCTGCGCTGGATTTCCAGGCTGCCATTATTTGTGGTGTTTATACTGTTTCCAACATAGACGAAATTATCTACGAGTTCAAAGTTATGAATGTCAAGAGCGACGTGGGCGCCAAGTCGCGAGTGCCATGACTGTTTGTTTAATGACAGGAGATATTTCGTCTTGCTCTCGTTCACTGCAACTTATGATTAGTCTAACTCTTGCTTCGAATGTTTGAGAATATTATTCATGTCATGCATACTAATTGCACGACATTTACGGAGTGTAAGCTCTCTCTTAGAGGTGTTATGTGAATGCAGTATACTTCATTAAATGATTTTTCGACAATATGCTAACTCATTATTACAAATTGCCATTAGTATTATTGTAAATAGTTTATTCCTGACGTCTTCTGAAGAATATTTCTTCAGATTTGGAAAGTATGGTTCAACTGTATATGTGGCCTCACCTTGAAAGCGAACAATTTTCATCCAAGAATTTGCATTGTTAAATAACTAAAAGATAATTTTTGTTTAAGGTCCCACGGCAGAGACGACTGAGGCTGAAGGTTAGTAAATCAAAATCTGCCAAAACTGTCATTGACAAGTCTTTTTAGTATTTCGCTTTCAACTAAATCTAGTAACACTTTTAACACACTTGAAGGTAAATATTATGGCGTACTTATGCATTTGCTTGTTGGGATTAATTAGCACAGAACAGCAAATTGAATATTTAACAATAAAGCAATAACAACAACGCCTACAAACGCAGCAACAACAACTATTAACTGCCAAAGAAAACTAACAATCTCCAGCATAATACTTGTATAGCGTCAGCATTAACAAGTGTCAGCTGCTGCAGCCAATCAACCTACATACCTATCACCTTCAATCGATTCTGAGTGCACGCCATCGAATCTGTGGAATCAGTTGAGTTTTTAATTCTCGCGTAGACGGTCGTTTACGGTGATTTGCAAGTTAAGATGCTAAATGGGAAATTCTACACGGGTCTGCCGCCCGGCATGATTGAACGGGGTGCGACACAGCGCAATCGCCTGCAATCAAGTATTTTCTGGCCGGATGACACCAAAGTCGACTCCGCGGTGGAGACGCGCGTCAAACGGCGTAATAGCTTACAAATTGCACAAGCCGAAAGGCCACGGTTGCGCATGCAGTCATCGGTGAGCGGTGGTGGCGGCGGTGATGGAGATATAAATACACGACAACTATTTCAGAAAGAGTTTTCAAAATCATCAATCGAGTTTTTGGATAATCTTTGTGATGAAACGAAAGCTAGAAAACCTTTGCTCTTTAGGGGTCATCGGAGTGCTGGTAGCGAGGTGACAGCCAAACCGACAGCGCTGAAACTGCCACTGCCCGAGAATGTGGTGAACGCTGGCTATACCACTGCCAAGAAGAAGCAAGCGTTCACATCGAAAATCGAGTTCTACGATTATGTGGGTGATGAGTTGAACAATCGAAATAATTTGAGACGTGCCAAAATGGACATGAACGATAAGAAGGAGATGGAGCGGAATACGAAAAACAGTCCCAAATTGCAAGTGAAGAACAATATGCGCGACTTAGGCGCGAATGAAAAACTATATCCCGCCGAGCGACGTGAGAAGGTTGAGCTAGAGAAAGTGGGTAGCAAGAATATGCAGGAGAATACTGAAATAGAATTGAAAAACAATATGCGCGACGAAACGGAGAGCAGAGCTCAGGACCGTTACGCCACAGAAGTATTTGATGAAGAATACGAAGGTGTACGTCACAATTCAGCAGGATATAAGAGAAATCCGCGTGCAAGCGTAGATCGTTTTAGAGACGAACGCATACGTGAACTGGATTTTTTGGAAAGTAGACGCACTGTTAGTCCAGAGCATGGCTACAGGCGTGAACATCGTTTACAAGAATTGTATGAAGATGAATATGGCGCGCCGGATTATGCACCCACTGGACGATATGGACGCGTGACGTCAGTGCGTCGTTCCAATAGCGTTGGACGTTTCACGACGCCACCAAAACGCATACTAAAACAACCCATAAGAGAGCGCAGGCATTACGAGGATTATGTAGACGATGGTTATAGAAGCAGCGATATCAATAGAGGCAATGCCCCTTATAGACGCAGAAATAACGAAGTGTATGAACGCCAAGCTTACAACGAGCACGATGCTGAGGAAAATATGGACTACATGGAGGATCGCATGAGAAATATGCGCGTCCGCACATCACCAAAAAAACATGTCACCTACAGCGATGACACCTACTCGCACGACGATGAAATGCCAACTCAGTCACGACGAACGCTCGCGTCAAACGCGCAGTCGCGCAACCGCGCGCCACCACCATTAAAAACAGCAACAAATATGCGCACCGGAAGCAACAACCTGCAACGCCAGCCAACAGAGTTACGACGCTACAATAGTGAAATCGATATCGCAGATGATGCTAATGTGGAGACGTTAGAGCCGGAATTTATGGAAAATGACATGAGCGGCAGCGCTGCAACAATCAAGTCATTAAATATTGCTGGCACTTACAATAACAAAAACAATAACCGCCCGTGCATTGAGGGTGAAGAGCACAAGCGTGTGGTCAATAAAATAAATAACAACAAAAACAATAATTACAATAATACAAGCAGTCGTCTTAACAATCAAACTATAGCATCAGCTGCACGAAAAATCACACCAAATATGCCAACAGCCGCGACAACAAAGCAAAACACCGACACCACGCGAAGCGCAACACCAGAAGCGGCGGCGGGAGCGGGCGTTAAAAAGCATTTGCGCAGCAGCCTCTGTTTTAACAATGGCGAGATCATTGCGAGCGATGACGGCGGTTCGACGTCCGTAAAGGCACCCACGCGCAATGCGCGCAGCACGGCGACGCGTCAGCGCATTAGTGTGGGTCTGCCCGATTAACAGCTGACTTGGCGCTGAGCGGCTTAGAGGCGGCATAGTTGGACGCGCAGCTGCAGTGTATAGCGCGAGCTTGGTGAATGGCTTGTACGCGTACTTGTTTTGCGGCGCGCGCTCGCTAATACAATGATCATTCATAAAATGAGCTATATCATCGTAAAATGTTGTTGTTTTGGTTTTGTCTTTAAATGATCGAATTTTATAAATGGAAAATTAACAAAGTGACTTTATGAACGTTATAGTATATATGTGCATACACATATGCAAATTTCAATGCTATATACAAATGTTTCGGTGCATGGTATATATGAAAATATGTATCAGTATTTCATTATTTATGGCTTCTGTGTTTTTTTATTGCGCTTAACTAGTATTTTATGGCATTTTGTGTTCTTAAAGTTGGAAATTCATAAATACAATGACAAGCCTACACTCAAATTCAAGATCACGTTTATGTAAACAATTTTCGTACTTACTACAGCATATATTATATACATACAAATAATATTTTTTGTTGGTTATGAAGCTTAATGATATATACATATATAAATACAATTATATATTTTAAAGTGATAATTGAAAATATTTTTACAAAAAAAATCTCAGTTGAAAATCTGAAAATTCGGTAGGCTCTTTCTGGGGATTAATACTAACTTAGAAAACTAATTTCAATTGTTTACAACAAAATTTGTAATAAACAGCTGTTCAATAGTCAGCTAGAATGACGTTAGCAAATATCTTGTCTTCATCAGCTATCTGTATTATTTGAAAACAGCAGCTTCTGTCGAAAGTGTCAATATGATGACTAACAATAATTTTAAGTTTAAGCTATTTTTTTCGTAGAAATCAAATCTATATTACAATATATATATCTGGAAAATTAACATTATTACCATTGAGTTTTATAAGGGGTTACATTGGTTTTCTCGGGTAAAAAACAGCCTTATTTCAACATTTTTTTATATAAAAAAAGGAAAAATATTTTTTTAGCATTTTTATTGTTAACAAGGAAATTCTGAAATGTTTGGAAACAAATTTTTAAGCCCGTCTATTGCGACACCAATTCCGGAGACCTCTCGGAAAAAAGATGTTATCCTTACAGGATAATCTAAAGGGAAAAAATAAAACCTTAACTTAGAACTTGGACGAAGAAAATAAACTGAAATTTGGATTTTACATTTTTACAAAAAAATTTAAATTTCAGTGAACATTTCGTGATATTATTTTATTTGTTCATATACTTGTAATCGGAAAAAATCCTCCGTCCAAATCTTTAAGAATTGTATCTCAAAGACCTGTAAAAAATTACATGAAGATCGGTTGAGTAGCTCTCGAGAAATCTTGCCAACCGACTTCAAAAACACAGTTTTGAGAAAAACGCCTTTAAAGGCGGCGCACTTAGCTTGGCTAGCCTTGGCTAGCGCATAAGTTCTCAAAGCCATATCTCCGAAACTACTACTCGGAGATGTTATAGAATTTAATTAGACAATAAAAAAATTAGATTTGTAACCCCTTGATTCCAATAAAAAAATCAATCGCTTTTCGAAACTCATTGGTGAGGGTAAAGAATTTTCGGCCGAACTGTGGTCGTGAAGTAGAAGTTCTTGAGTTTTATAAGTAATAAACGGATTTTCTCGAATTCCGCAAAACCTTTTATAAAAGTACTATGGCATAGTAGAGTTAAAAGCCCAAATTCTGGATTACAAAAAGAACTACAATCCTTGTGTAAGCATTTATCTCACATAACCTCCAAATTTTATGTTGACATTACCAAGTTTTAAGTTTTTTTATTTTTATTTTACAAAACATCTTTTTCTTCTTGAAATTTTTATCCATATGACTATAGTATTTTTTCGGAAATCGAGATAACCCTTAATACTCAACCAACCCGCTCTCATTCACTTCGTACTACTACCCAGCCTCTGATCGCCTGTATGTAAATGATTTTTCCTTAAATTTCTGCTATATTCTCTACCTTCTCTCATTAGTTTTATTCTATCATTATTATTTTTTCACTTTTTACAATTTTCCAAAGGCTCCACTCCTCCTGTTCTAAAAAGCTAATACACTATAATATCTAATTTCCCCTTAACTATATTTCAACCGTCTTTCAATGCCATGATAAATATATGTAGATATGTATCAATGAAAAATAATTGAAATTAATGATGTTGGAAAGTTATTGGTATTTAAAACAGTTTTTATAAAAATAAATAGCTCGGATTTTCGTTTGAATATATGTATGTAATTATTTGTAATAAATTATGTCTTATATATTATGTAACATATGTCATATCAATACATAATATAATAGATATACACTTACTAACTAGCGTCGTAAATATTAGAATTACTTTTGTTGTAGTGAAGGAAATTTATTTACATAGTTTGTATAGTAAAAAATACTTTCAATTAACAATGTTTTGAAAAATAAAATATAATAAAAAAAATGTTAACCCAACTAAGAAAATTAGTTTTTGTTGTTTAGAAAGTACATAAGCTCGAGTTTATTATTTTCTGTTTGTGAAGAACTCTCAGGTATTCTCTTGTATGTCGATTGAGTAAGAAAATTTGATAGATTTTTGAATTACTACTGTGCCCAAAAAATAAAGTGACATTTGAATTTAAACAGCGCGCGTCGAAGGATTTGGAGAATTATTTTTTTTTAGGTTGGTAGCACCGTCAGTCACATTTATGTCAAATTTCATGTCAAAATATTCATTAGTGTTTGAGATACGTGTCGTTTTGGGCACAGTAGTATATAGCTATTTGATGGTGAATCCCGGTTAAAACAGTCATTCGTGGTGCTTAAATTTTCAACAATGAGAAACAAATGTTCAATCAACGGTTGTGTCGCTATAAATCCAAATAAATGCTTAGTTTTTGTGAGAAGAGTTTTATGTAAAGCAATCGAACTTCTGAAAACTTGGACACCTGCGGAGCAGTGGCTACTCGTGGTACCGACGAAGGACATATGGACGGGGAGTAGTCGCTGGAGCTTTTTCATAGATAGGTCGAAGGTAGGAGGGTAGGTTGGAGGGAGAGCTTTCTGTAAGGAGATCTCAGTAAAGCCTAGATTAGTAGCTTCAAATTGATGTCTCTTTCTAGGAGATGAGCGTTCACTCGGATAATAGAGCGGCAATACTACCTTAGAGCTCGCTGACTGTGCACTCAAAGTTAATCAAGGAGCATCTGTCCTCACTAAAAATAACATCAAGTTACTTCAATACCAGACTCTTTTGGTTGTCTGGTCATAGCGAAATCGCTGGAAACTTCAAATCTGATGAGGTAGCAAGAGGGGGTTCACATCGGAGTGGTAACGAGTTGGATCTATGTTGCGTTCTAGCACTGGAACTATGGACCTCGTGTGCGCTTAGCAGGCCTTTATAACCAGCATCTGGGCTACTGCGAGATACTTTTGGGCTAGAGTGGAATGCAGAACATATACTGAACTATTTGTCCTTAGCAAAATTCAACTTAATCCAATCGTGGGAGTTCTTACTGGACATATGTACATATAGTAAATGTGTAGACAAAGTTGTACGAAAACTCTTTTCTACTACTACTAATACTTCTCTTCCATTGTTAGCATTTACAAGATTGAGGTCGAAAAGCTTTGTTGAGAGTCTTCATAAACAATTTCATAGAAGTATTATGTACCTAAATGAACCGGCGTTCTAAGCCTTTAAAGGGTGGTCCCTTCTAGGATCAACTTTCTATCATAATCTTAACTTGACCCTTTGATAGGAATTTTTCTAAGGTTAATATAACTGTAGGCACGAATTGTTCAATCAGACTGGCAGCACTTACGGTCTAAAACTATAAAACGAATGCCCTTAGATGTAAAAGTTTTGACTACAGAGCAGCTCTCAATGGTGTATCCAAGAGGACTGTTATAGAACTCCATGCTTGGAAAATAGAGGCAAATTTGTTTTCTAGTACGTCATCTGATTTGAGCGAAGTTTTCAATATACGAGACTAATGAATTTGCATGCTTGACTTTGGCTGTTCAGAGAGAATATCAATGAAATCTGGTTCCCATAAAACCAAACCATAAACGTTTTGTAGCGCAAAACCTTTCTTTGATTAACTTTGACCCTCCTTCGATTTCGGAGAAAGTCTTGTCAAATACTCCGACTTTGTTGCGCTACTGTCAATGTAATTTCACACGTTTAACTGCAAAAACTTTATCTACTATAAGCTAATCCGTGTAATACTCCGCTGCTAAGCTTGACTTTATTGCATAAAGATGAAGACTCTGGAGAAAAGTAAGTAAATTCAAATAACAAGTAGCCTGTCGATTTTGGCTATCAAATTACGACAAGCACGAGCTCATTTATGGCATAAATATGCAAGCATGTGGCTTCGCTTTCAACAACTGTCGCTATTACGCAATTAAATACAAATCTCACCTGTATTACCGACACATCTATTAGTTTTAAGGAGCTCCCCCAAAATCGGATATTCCCGCCGGCTACTTTGACGGTAATTAAAGCAATTGGTTTTTCATACTATTTAGACGTTGCAATTGCATTTATGCGTGCCAAAGATAAACATAAATGAATGCATAACGAATGCAACATGCGAAGCATAAAACGCGAACCCGCCGCACAGCTCACCCGACAGACAGGATGTGCCGAGGAAATGTGCGCATGCGCGATTATATGTACGTGCCCACGACAACTATTGAGTAATTTGAAAAATTCAAGTCCAACACGGCCGCACAAGCAAGCAGCAAAAGAAATGGTTACGCAACAGTTATTGCGCGCGTACGAAATAAAAGCAACGACGGAAAGACGAAGAAAAACGACAACATGAAGTAATCAATTACAAAAACACCGGCAGCAATGAGGGAAAATAGCTGCAACTTGCCACTTGCAACGTGCAACTTGCCAAGCAGGCGACCTGTTGTTGCTAGCCGCTTGCGAACGCATACAGACATAATAAATAAATTGCCAAACGAGTGCAAAGCAAGCCAGTCAGTTACAAGAAAATTGTTCCGCATTGGCGCGCAGCACATCCTGTAGCGCCAACGAATGGGCAACACCAACAGCTGCTTGCTGCTGGCTCGTGGCTTGCTACTGACAGCGACGTACGTCAATGCCAAGGCAATCGGTCGCGGCCTTAGAAAGTAGTGCATGAGCTGCGCGACTTGCGGCATGCGGCATATACATACATATGTAAGTGTGTACCTTCAGCTTGCAACGTGCAACATGCCACATGCTAGCTCCTTATGGCAATCCGATTGACTGCATAAAGCAAAAGTTGCAATGTTGCCGCGCCTGCTTGCGGTGTATGTGGCTTAGTTGCACGCGCACGTTTCCTGCATTTGAACCTGAACTTCAAAAAAACGAAAGCAATTGCTTGTGGGTAAATAAAAGTATGAGACAGCGACACAGTCGTATTATGTTGTATTATTTAGTCATTTTCGGCTGATTTCTTATTTTCTTATTTAACCCGTTTGTTGCTGGTTCGCGCCACTTTGTTGCCAAATCCGATTTGTCAATTTTAATAAACTCATATAATGATAGATATGCAACATAACCTAGCAATTTGAAAATGACGATGTAGTCTGTAACAAGTTAAACAGGTAGTTCCCAACGCAGGAATTTTCAGTAATAAATAAAAAGCACTTCAAAATCGTTTAAGGTGAAAAAGTGGAAAATGTATTTTTGGAGGTGTCAACTAATTGAATTAATTGGGTAAAACGACTTGCAAAAAGAATGTGCGAATATTTGGCATACCTTCGTATTATTAGTGGTCCCTTTATGGTGGATTGTTGCAAACCTGTTGCTTATTTTAGTCCTTGATTAGCGGACATTTTATGGTACATCAATGTGAACCTGTTGCAAGCTACAATTTAATTTCAGATATTTTTTCTATTTTTGATTTTTAATCCTCGACCATTAACATGGGCTTCGAATGTAACGTTTTTAGGAAATCTAAAATGATAAGATGTTTTGAAAAAAATATCCTTTCTCTCTTTCTCATCCTCTCTCTCTTCAAAGCGTATGCTGAGTATAGAACAACTTTTTTGCTTTTGCTTTAACATTTTAATAAGAGGTCTCAACTGGCCGGTTAATTAATTATTTCGTTTATTCTTTTGGTGCGAAATATGGGCTTCAAATATTTTCTGGTCATTGCAAATGAGTTAGTCAGCCTTCATTATGTGTTCAGAAATATAATGGTCACCGCAAAGCACTGTTCTTGAGAGGAGATCCCGGAGAACAGCCGTAATTCCTTTCCAAATAAATACTTTTACTAATACTAACTCTTAAAATACAATTGAGAGATGCCATAATATGTGTACAAATGGATCAATAAATTCAAAAGTTTTCCCAGAAAAAATCTGGAAAATTCGCTTTTTCGGCTTTTTAACTGTATACATATAACCCCTTAAACGAGTACTTCGATATTCAATTCTGTGGGCAAAAAAGAGTAAGACTTTGTTCATAATTGTGAAATTTTTAATTAATTTTTCAAAATCTATGACGGGGAAGCTCAAAGTAATCCCCCCTTGAATCCATGCAGTATGCGGTGGTGTAGTATCGCGGTTTAAAAACCAAGAGTTGGCAACCGATAATTCCGGCTCTTACGATCATTATTCCTTGTTAACAGTATGGTCGGTAGGCAGGAAATCGGAAATCACCACACTTCGATAATCGAATAAAACGTGGCTTTTGGGCTTCGGCTCACATTTGCCACGATATTCGATATTCTGTTTCCGGGTCGTAAACAAAGATCCAAGATTCATCGCCAGCAGTAATACGTTTCCTGGTAGTCAGAAAGCATTGTTTCACAGACATTAACGTGATGCTGTTTTTCGAAAAAATTGAGTTATTTTGGAACCAATCCTGCTTTCACTTTTATTAGGTCGAAATGATCTAGCAAAATGGTTTTCACTGCTCTTTGCGATATTCCAAGGATATCAGTAAGATCTTTGACTGTTAATCGACGAATCTGAACTTCAATTGCTTTATTTTATGGCCGTTTTGATCATCAGTTGATGTTGATGACCGTCCTGGTCGTGGTTCGTCGTCAACGCGTTCTCGACCCTCTTTGAATAATTTGTACCTAACAAAAATATTTGTTCGCCATAAATAATTATCGCCAAAGGTCTTTTCCAACATTCTGAACGTTTCAGTATCAGAAATTTGATTCCGTACACAAAATCTAATGGAACTTCTTTGATGAATAATTTCAATTTATAATTTTAACTCTCTTGTGCGAGATATAGATGGATAGGTAGAAATAAATGGTGGATTGCATCGCAAACTAAGGCTTGTCACTCCCCTGATCACACAGACTCATAATGGACCAGTACTTTGATAAATTTCAGTATCCTGCTAGGTGCTATTGTGTCGAATCTCCTATCCCACTATTGGGACATATAGAGCGCCTTTATCCTGTGTCCATAAATTGCGGTCTAGAAATAGGTGTTCGGGAGTTTCCGGTTTAAGTGCCCAAGAGCAAAATGTTACAAGTATTAGTAATACTTACAAATCACAGCTGAAATGTAGCCAAGGATAAGTCCAATAATGGACTAGACAATTAGATTGATTATTATAAGTAATGTAATTTTGTATTACTGGAGAAAATAAGTTATTGTAGCCATTAGTAGGCTGTATTTATGTTTCAACTTCCGTTATCTCGACAATTAGATAAAAGTGCTTGCAGTCTTTGCGAGCAGCTGAGCCTTGATAAAACCCTTAAGTTCAGGGTTTCTTGTAATGAAATATTGGATGGATCAATTGAACCGTCTACTCTCACTTCTGCTTAAATTTTCAAATTGTTTTAATTATTTCTATGCCAGGAATAAAAAGTTGTATTTGCTGAACGTTAGACAAGTAGTTAGTTAGTATTATATTTTAGAGTGTAACCACGGACAAGGTATAACTCTAACTTCGCACAATGCGGTAGAATTTATAGAATTGAAAGAAAAAGTTAATGGTTTGGATTCTCCGAAGCATAAATGTAAGGAAAATTTACTACTTGCAGCTAAGAAACATCTACAAATTCTACAAATTGGAAACAGTTAATTGGCTTCTGCGTTCTTGGGAGTGGCTTACCGGCAGAGTACTCTGTTTCGATTGTTTCTTGATCTTTGAGTCTAACAGTAGATCCATGGTCACGAAACGAAGCAAACTTTGTTTTGGACTACAGTTTTAAAAGCGTCAAACGCTACCATGAAGTAGCTTAAACGTGAGCTTGTTATGAAAATTACGTTTTATCATGTCTTATATGAATAACACAACGATATTTTAATATCAGTTTTTGCGTTGCCATAATATTCGGCGCAACTCGGACTGAAGTATGGAATAGCTTGGCGCATTTTACATGGAGATCTTAAGTTGAAAGCGTACAAAATACAACTTGTGCAAGAACTGAAGCCGCTCGACCTTCCAAAGCGACATCGCTTCACTCTCTTGAAAAGTTCCAAGAAGGTCCGATTTTTTCGAGCCTAATTTTGTTCAGCAAAGGGGCCTATTTCTGGCTCAATGGGTATGTAAATAAGCAAAATTGCCGCAGAGAAACCCGAAGAGATTCAAGAGCTGTCATTTCTTCCAGAACAACTGTATGGTGTGGTTTGTGGGCCGGTAGAATATCGGTCCATATTTCTTCAAAAATGATGCCTGTGAGAACGTAACCCTCAATAGCGACCGTTATCGCGCCATGATAACCGACTATTTCATGTCTGAAATGTAAGCTCGTGTTCTCAGCGACATTTAGTTTCAACAAGGTGACGCCACTTTCCGCACATCGCATCAATCAATAGATTTATTGAGAGAACACTTCGCTGAGCAGATAATTTCACGTTTTCAGCTGATTGATTGGCAACCAAGATCGTATGATGCCACATCGTTATATTTTTTCCTGTGGGGATATGTAAGGTCTATAGTATATGCGGACAATCAGCTTCGATTCAGGCCTTGAAACAAAGCATCACGCATGTTATTCGAAAGTTACCTATCGAGATGCTCGAACGCGTCATCTAAAATCGGACTTAACGGATGGATCATCTGAGATCATCAAAGAGATAGTCTTCAAAAAAAAATCCAAACTATATTTTACCAAATTATAATAAAAATTCCCCATTAAATATGAAATTCCTGTGTGTTTTTCTTTAATAAAGTAAGGGAAGCTCGAAATGGATGACCCTATAGTTAAATTAATGCCATAAACTTGAGTCTACACGGAAATCCAGAAACTTGAAGTGTCAGCTACTAATTTCTTTCATTCTCAAGTCGTTTATGTAACCCGTCAGGAAGTTTACCACGCTTGTGTGGGTGGTCTTCTTTAATATTACATTAAACTCATCATTTAACTGCCGGGATTCTCTTTCTTATTTATTGACGTAAAAGCAGTCAAGTTCAATGTTGAATGGGTGCAATAAACCCATTTAATGTAACGACTGAGTAATTTAGTTCGGCAAGTTTACACAATAATAAAAGGAAAGCAAAAGAAAAGTGTGATTCGTATGCAAACAAAACATTTGCAAGCATTAAGCGAAACTGGCATACAAACTAATTACCTTGGCCGTGGTTGAACTGCGCTCATGAATTGCAAACCAAAAGAAATGCAACTAAGCGCAAGCCATACGAAATGATAATAAGAAAATATCGGTAAGTATTTATGCTGTTTCAACCACTTAACACAATATGCCGCAGAGCCCCATCTTAGTGTTTTCTTTTTTTCCAATTGGCCGCGTAATGGCTCGGGAAATGCAAATGCTGACGCCACTTGTTGCACAGCTGCCGCTTTTGCCACCATGCAGGTGGTGGGAGGGGCGGCGAATAACTACTGGCAACACATTTAACTTTTTGCTTTGCAGATAGCGATCGAAATGGCCAACGAATGCTGCCTGAACTAGTGCCAGAGCCACCAACACAGGCGAACCATCGTGAAGCCACCAGCAACGGCAGCGGCAGCGCGACCATCACTTAGACTAGGCGAAGCGAGCGTTGCTGAGGCGCATCATGGGGCGGCGCGGTGTGGTCTGTGGCGGCAGCGCGCCTAGCTTTTGGCATTAGGAAGCTGCATAAAACCAATGCGCTCATTGGGAAAACTTTCAGTTTCATAGAGACAACGTTGGCGCGTAAATCGTTAGTTACGTGGCATTTGAGTATTGTAGTTGGCGCGCTTTGTGGCTAAGTTGTGGCATTTATTGTTTACTGTTAATGAGTTGCGCTTCGTGTTGGCTCGCGCCTTTTGTGTTTGCTTTGTGTACGCTTACTAAACTATTAATATAATTTATCGCGTCGAAATTAATGCCAAATTTCGTTTGTTCATTGAATTGAGCTATTCAAGCGATTTGAGTTTTGCGTGCCGTTGAAGGTGTTTTGGTGATTGTGAATTTTGTAAACAAGCGTGAACATGAAGAGTTTTTGGAATGTAAGTAACTGCACAGACATGTGTCTACAGATATGCAGGCTTTTAGTAGCAACAGCTATCGAAGTGGCACAACCGAGTGAATAAATCATAAGTTAATATACATATATACAATAGATATGAATGTAACCTAAATAAGTAAATTAATGCTTTAATTAAAGCAATTTCGATAGATCGCACCTTACACTGTTTCACTATGTTTACCGAATTACTGGAATGTCCACTTTCAAAATATCTGCGAATTTCGATGTGCATACGAAAATTTGCACAGTTACCCACATCGAAATTTGTTGCGTCACATTTTTGCAAGGCGCAACATTTAGAGACGGGCATGGGTAATTTATAAGTAGTCAGAGACATTAGGGTTGGGAAGATAAGAAAACCACCGTTCGTCACCTCCAGAAGAAATTCTGGATTTGTATGTAGAATTGTCGAAGAATATAAAATAGAGCATTAATCCATAGTTGAGATAGAAGAATATCTTAATATTTGGATATTCTTCTTCTTATTATTATATTTATATTTTTTTTTTTTGTATAAAATAACTGACAGTTAAGAAAATATGAAGGTTATCCCTCAATATACCAATTTTTAGAGTAGTTAAAATAGCTTGTTTTCAACCGTAAAAAATAGTTGACGACAAGCTTAAATTAAATATAATTCTTTGTATTTATCTTTGCAAGAAGAGGTATTTTTTAAACAGTAAGTTGAATTTTAATAACAGTGCCTTGGGTGCTATATGAATTTCTTTCTAGACAAATAATACGAGCATTACTTAAAAATCCCATAAGCTTCCAGACAACCTTAATAACGTTAATATGCGCATATATATTATAGAAATTGTTCACGATACTCGGACTTACTTATTTTAAAAAATTGCAATCCTTAGCCAAAGTTAATATTAAATTAAAAATTAAAAAAAAAAAAATATTTTAACAAAAATAAAAAATTAAATTTTTAAAAATAAAACATTTTAACAAACATAAAAAATTAACTTTTTCATACAAATATTTAATTATTTTTTATTAAATTAATATTTATTACTTTTTATTAAATAAATATTTCTTATTATTATAAAAAAAAATATTTTCAATTAATTTTTCATTAAGTTTTTTTTATTAAAATAAACTTTTTTGTTTAATTTATTTATTTTAATGTGACCTGTAAATAAATTTACAGACATACTAAAAAAAATAATTTTTAAACTTTACACTAAAAATGTAATTTCAATAAAAAAAATAACGAAATAACAATGTAATATTTGGTAAAAAAGTTTTAGAAAAAATAAAATTGTTAATTTTTCTTTTTTATATAAAAATTGTAATTATTTCATTATTTTTTTGTAGATTAACATTTTTTATTATTATATAATAAAAAAAATTAATTTTCAATTACTTTTTTGTTTAATTTTTTTTTTATAAAAACTAAAACATTTTTATTAAAATAAATTTTTTTATTTAATTTCGTTTTTTATATTAATTTTAATATTTGTAATAAAAAAATATTTTCAATTAATTTCTTGTTTAATTTGTTTGTTAGAATTGGAATTTTTAATAAAACCTGGTTTTTTTTATTAAAATACAATTTTTTAATTTAATTTAATTTTTTTTAAATTAATTAAATTAATTAATTTAAATTAAAAATTAATTTTAATATTTTTAAATCAAAGCCGAGCATCAGTGAAAATTAATGTAAAAAAATAGTATTAAAAAAATTACGATTTAAAATTAAATATTTAATTAAATTCTTTTAAAACTTTTTCAAAATATTTTCTGCAGCATCACACTTTTCAATAATACAATTATAGCACATTTCACTCAATATGAATAAGAAAAATAGTTTGAATGCAAGTAAACCAATTTACTTACCACTGATTATTACTTTCAACAGTTCACTCACACACTCGCAAATAGTTTTTTCCGGTAAATTTTCACTTTATTAAAAGTTATTACAATAATTATTCAGGTTCAAAAGAAATTAGTTTAAATTATTAAAAATAAATATCAACATGCGGCACGGCATCGAACGAATCGTGCGAAAAGTAGTTGATCTATTTTGAATAAAAGCAGCCGAAACGTGAGGACGTTGCTTTTTATTTATGGGCGGCGTAGGCAGGTGTTAATAGGTGTGGTGTCCTCATGCGTGGCGCCATCGTGGGTGGTACATTTGTATTAGTATTAGTGTGTGGTATTCTCGCGATTGGCGTTCTTGTGAGTCGCGTTTGCTGGTTTGGAATATAACAGTGTTGTGCTGCGTAGTGTGGTGTAATATAGTTGGCAATGTTGTGCCTTGTAAAGTGGTGTGTGATATGGTAATTTGAAGTACTATAGTTCGCGCGAGGGACATGGGCTCATTTAGCCATAGTTCAAGTACTCAAGAAACGAAAAGTTTGCCATGTATTTAATATGTAAATATAATTTCAATAAAATCACATAAAAAAGAATTAACTCCTTTAGGATGTACACATAGACAATTATTAGTATAGTATGAGGGATATTTCAATGTGAAAGTCTAAAAAAGCAAATTTTGGGGATTAAAAAAATCTTTGTCAATTGTTTTAAAAATTTGAAGAAAAAAAATTTAACACGTGATTTCCGAAAGCGTTAAAAAAGGTCCTTTTCCGTGAATGAAGCCTAAAATAAAGAATTTATCTCTAGTAAATATTGCTCGTACAATAGTTTAAGGAGGACAAAAAGTGGTGCTTTTAAAAAATATATATTCTTATCACCGTAGGGTTCCATGATTTTGTAGGTCTGCTTCTGACTTGGTTCTGCCCCCTGTAGAGCCTTTCATAATTCTGGTTGAGGTTCTTTTGATAGTGCTGGCGATTCCGCCACGTATGAAGACTCTACCTCCGTCACTTGCCGACTTCCTTCATCCTATTGCTCGTAGAATGGTCTGATGGAGAGAATCCTACTAGGGTCTCGATCTTATTACTGCAACGTTTTCGTCAAAGTTTGGGTTTTTGTTATTTTAGTATGTAAAGAAGTCCACTCAGAGATTCCCTCAGAAAGGTTTTAATGGTTCCTAGACGGGGCGGTTGCTACTTCCGCCAGTCATTTCTGATAAGTGTCAGCCCGTTATACTCAGGTGTCAGAATGCCGCAACCACCAGCCCAGCTTGTTAAGCTAACAAGCGGTATATTGAGGCTGGTAAAGAAAGAGTGAAAAGATTTTAAATTCAGCTAAAAGCAACTTCTAATTACTAACCTACTATATACTAAGAAGTAGCTACTTAAGGCCAAACTGAACATCTAACAAAAGTGGTTAAATATATTTAATATTCTAGAGAACCCTTTTAATTATTAAGATTTTCTTAAATTGCCCCCACTTGACCTTCATGGGATAATACTCCGCTTTACTTAAGCCTAATTCTGTACCTTTAGCACTTACAGTGGTTGCGGCCTCATACTATTTGAATATCAAAAAATATTTTAAATAATAATGAAAAACTAAACAACAAATAAATATACATATAAATATTAGTAACACAAAAACCGCTAAAACTAGCATGTGTTATTAGGCATTAATTCAAAATAAGCTTGACTTTAAAAACTGAGGAAACAAGTGAGCGTTAATTACATTTTTTCATTAAGTTTGAAAGAGCGGCGAAGACATTGACAGTGATTTATTGAGTTGCAAGGTCGTCTATTGAACTCGCTACATAATGACTTAGCTATTTATACACTTATGTATGAATATTAGAGAGAAACATGTAGTCAAAGCCGAGTAAAGACAATAATCGGAATTATGTAATTACGAATATCCTGCAAAAACTAATAGGAGACTATCTACAGATTGGCAACTGATTGCCATTGAGTGTTAATTATTGTGTTGTATATTGACAGTGAAACTTATTAATTCCACATTTATTATTTTCTTTTATACTTTCTCGTCGCTGCAGCTGCTGTATTTCACCCTGTTGTGGCTGGGAACTAGCGTGCGAGCGCATAGTTCGTTTTATCGACGCGCTTATTACAGTCCTATCTCCTCATCACCCACCCACTACTTCACCTCACATCCCGGCAGTCATGAGTTCATGCCACTCTCGTATGCCAGCGATCTGCATACCGAAGAGAGCAAACGCAAGGAGTCACCGAAGAAATATGCAAAGAAAATCTCTTATCGTCATGTAGCTTCGGTAAGTTAGAACAAATTTGACTTATTTGTTATATTGTATAAAGTTAACTGGGTTTCTATTTTACAACTGCACAGGAGGAAGAAGACAATTCCAGTGAACGCTATGGTTCCAGTGAATTCTCGAATGAAGCGCATAATTTCAACTCGAAGGAGAATGATAGTCGCGAGTATACCATTGGTACACAAATACGCGTTCAACATCCCATAACTGTGCCCAAAAAGTCCACTTCTTCTCACCCGAAATACAGCACACATTTGCCCAATCATTACAAAAGCACCACCTATGCGGATGTAAATCTATCGACCGAAGCACACGATACGAAGTTACCGCCATCTAAGAAACACATTCACCATCACAAATATACACAATTCTATGAACCGGATCCCTTCCATATGGTATCCCCACCAAAACCTACACACTCTTCCGTCTCACCGACCCCCAGTCTTAGTTACAATGTGTACGAACCCGAACAGGACGAATACAATGTACATCCATCAAGTTCTAGCAGAGCTAAAGCTCAGCTGCGTGAACGTTTCAAAGGTGTTGCATCACAGAAGCAAATTGAAAAATATTTGGAAGATCAACAAAAGCTACTCGATGAAGCGCTTAAGCTGCAATTGCTTAATAATCCGAAATTTCAACATTTGATGAAATCGAAAGATGTCGAGCACCATTATGATGAGGCTGAATTTGAAGAATTGCCCATCGATCCACAACCTCCACCAATTTATCGTCCCAGCTACGATGACAATTTAACCTTCAAGTCGAATCGCGTACAAAGGCGTCCAAAAGGTGCCGAATTGAAGCGTTCACCCAAGTCACCAAAGCCACCATTGCCCATAGTTGGTACGAGTAAGCGGCGATTTCGCCCATCACTTGTCATCAATGTTTGAGAATGCCGAGGTCTATTGGACGTTTTTACGTTAACAAGTGTATATTAGGTTTAGGTTTTGTGCACCTAACGATGCTTTGCGATTCTTCTAGTTGTTATATTACTTAATTTGTATTTATGATTTATTTGCTTAAGATATTAATTTTTTGCCTTTAATAACATTATATAATATTATATAACAATGTAAATAAAAATATAATTTTTTCTAGTAAATTTTGGTGTTTTAAATGAGCTTTACAAAAAAACTTCGAAAAATTACTCGACTTGGTCTACTTCTTCTTCTTTATTGGCGTAGACAAGACGTAGAGTTTACAATAGCGTGCCAGTCTTTCTACTTTTTCACTGTTTGGCGCCAATTGGAGATTCAAAGTGTAGCCAGCTCCTTCATCGCTTGGTCTTTCCCTTTCACGGCTTCGCTCGCATGACAGGGAGTAGCTCAGTCAGCAATCCATCGGCGACTGTAGTAAATGCCACAAGGATCTACTCGTTTCAGTCTTTGTCCCGTCCGTCTCACTTTTTGGACGGCGTTGATGGCAGCCTCTACATTAGCTCGCTGAGCAGTGGCACCTTTCGAATTAAGAAACCGGTCATTCAAGGTGCATGTCCGTAAATCGTAATCCCTAATGCGTTTACAATCGTCGTCAGGTCAAAAATTCAGGTATTTAAAAAGGTTAAATAAAAGTAGGTCCCTGTGGCGGCCATAATCTCCGCATTTTACCCTAATTTCTGCCTTTTTAAAGACTGGAAACTAAAGAAAGTCAGACGGAGCTAAGTGCGTAGCATATGTCCACTAATTTGGCAGGAGCGATGGAAAGAGTCTAATATCGGTATTCTGCGTGAGACGATTGTCTCATGTCTCTAATAGTGACTATAGTAATTTAGTGATTCTGTTAGTCAGGAGTCTCATTTTGGTATTCTGGCAAATAGAGTATACTACTTTACAGTATACTACTATACTGTAACTGCCAGAATACCAAAATGAGACTCCTGACTAACAGAATCACTAAATTACTATAGTCACTATTAGAGACATGAGACAATCGTCTCAAGCAGAATACCGACATAAGTGAATTTTGGTGGTGGAAAAGCATTTTTTTCTTCGCTTAAGATGGCTCTTTTCCGGTAATTTGGCGTCTAATCAGCCTATTAATTTGGCATTGTAAAGCTTTGTGGTCTTTTTTCGAAGTAAGCGAGGCACATTGTTCACATCTTGTTGGAATCAGAAAGCAGTGGTCAGCTTCTGTGTCTTCTTCGGAGTAGGTTCGTCCAGGGTTCTAACTTTTCTTTTGACTCTGTGCAGCTATAAATCCATATTTTTTCGATAGCCACGAAATGGCACAGAAATTCTTTTGTTTTGCGCTTAAACAGCGTCAACAATAGTGGTGAGATATTAACTCAGCTCAGCTCAGCATATAAACGAGGGTTGTTTAGTAAGCACAGCACAATACGCCTTAAGGTATGCTACATTTTATGATTGATCTGAAAGAAATGAATACAGGGTGGTTTTTCCGGAACAGCAACGAAATCTAACCACGTTATATTTTAAATTTAAATTGTTAACAATATAATGAGTGGATATATTGTGAAAAAGAGGTATACTGAAACTGAGGCACACTCTCAAATTGTGTTATATATATATTTTTTTTTTAATTTATATCTGAGTTTTAAGTTCATTGCGAAAATTATTATGCCTTTCAAAATCCATCTCAATTCATTCTTTAACTATTCTAGCATTACGTCTCTGATTTGACTTTTATTTATTATTTAATTTTATAACGGCTTCATTCTGTATTCAGCTGACGAAGCACGGTAACTTGTCGCGGTTGTGGTTAACATGATAAATATTTGTTTGATGTCTTACCGCTTTTTCATTCCACAAATGTCAATTCTACTATTATGAGTTACTGTCGACTTAGAAAATAATTCATGCCGAATATATCATCAAATAAAAAGGTTTTCCATACAAGGATTTGATTTGACTAGTTAGTTTGGATGGAAGCTATATGCCATAATGGTACGATATCATTAATTCCATCAAATGAGCTGCGGCTTGAGGAGAAAAAGATGCTGAGAAAATTTTAGATCAATATCTCAAAAACTGAGGGAAAAGTTCGCGTAGGTTAAATCAATGATTCTTTCTTATTATTTCCAGCATCATGGCAAACTTAATATATGTGACCTGGTCTACGGAAAGCGGACTTAGGTGTCAAAAAATCCATTTTCAAATTTCAACTGACGAAACGAGTTGTTTATTTTTAACGGCTGTTTCCCAGAAAACTAGTTTTCGCACGTTTGCTCCCTTTTCGTAGACCAGGTCACATATGTATGCTGTTCAGGGTATGAAAACCAGCCATGACATGGATTACTTTTCGACCAAGAGATGTGGTCACTAACCAGGCAATAAGAAAACACAACAAATATGCTTGATACTTTTTAACCAGTAAATAGGTTTAAAACACATACATATGTATGTACATATAAAGCGTGATCCATTACGAGTTTTCCTACTTTTTTATAAAAAAAACACAGAAACTTTAAATTTAATACAGAAAGTTTATTATCATTCGAAAGAACATTATTTCGCATTTATGTTTTGAATATTATCTCTTTTAAAAATGTGGCCGCGGCTACGTCTCAGATGGTCCATCTGTTGAGTGGTATTTTCGATGACTCGTTCGAGCATTTCGACTGGCAACTGGCGAATGACACTCGTGATGTTTTGCTCCAGGGCCTTTATCGAAGTGGAATTGTCCGCATTGACTTTAGACTTTACATATCACCACAGAAAAAAGGCTAACGATGTGATATCGCACGATCGGCCGATCCAAATCGTGATATTATCTGCTCACCGAAGTGCTCTCTCCATAAATCCATTGATTGATGCGATTTGTGGAAAGTGACGCTGTCTTCGTGAAACCTTATATCGCCGAGATCACGAGCTTCAATTTTAGGCATCAAGTGTCGCTTGGAAAAGCCGAGCGGTTTCAGTTCTTGCACAAGCTATATTTTGTACGCTTTCAATTTAAGATTCCATACGTCAGTCCGAGTTGCTGGGAATGATGTCGAATCGGCTCTCTACGGTCTTCGTGTACACTCTCAGCTACAGCTGCTATATTTTCTTCACTGCATGTTGGACGTGCTGTATTCGGTCGAATATTATCCAATAATAAATGCTGGGCCTCAATGTTGCTGATGGTGTTGCGAATAGTACGCTCAGTAGGCCGATTATGTTGACCATAAGTTGAAGGAAGCGTGCGACACACATATACAGATCATGAATTTTCTTAATAAAGTTCAACGATTTGTTAACGTTGTTCAGGCATCAGTCTTTCCATAATGAAAAGCCAAACAACACAAGATACGACTTACACGTGATTTGTCAAAAAGACTATTGAAAAAGTAGCTCTACTTGGATCACCCCTTATGTACATATATGTGTGCTTCCATATGCCTGTCTCTGTCCGTAAAGTAGTTGGCTTAAAACGTAATACTTATATTGTGCAATAACAAAAAGTACTTAGAAGCCTACATATAATATAACAATTACCAATATGATTAATGTATTCAAGCGTTACCGCAGACATATCCAAAGCAGTAAATCACAACAAATATGTAATGGAAAACAAACAGCCCAAGCTTGGCGGATAAAGTTGTAAGACAGTAAAAAGTAGTGACCTTGAAAGCAACTGCATTCATAAACGCTGACGTAGGAAAATTATATATTGTAGTATGAAGTGTAAATTTAAACATATATGTATATGTACATATATGTATCTTATGTATATGCAAGAGTTACTTACATATGTGTTGCTAATATAAACATATGTGCCTGTGTGTAGCTGTGCAACATAATAATAAAACAGTAAATATGCCAATAGCCAAGCAATCGCTATTAGCCAAGCAAGTGGCATAAATTAGCAACCAACCAGTACTACGTACGGCTAAAGGAGAAGGTAAGAATGCGCTGAAGGAAATCGACTTGCAAAGAACTTAATAAACACAGTGATTGGCAATTCGCTTTTTGCAATATAAAGCTCAATTACTTTTATGAGCACAGTTGGATGTTTATAAATAAATAGTTAAGCATATGTATTTATATAAAGTATATATGTCACTGTATATATATATATATATATATGTTTGTATGTATATATGCAAGTGGCAAGTGCAGATTATATGCGTGAAACTTCCTGTGCTTTTTACATATTTATTTAATTATTTACAAGTAGTTAAGCGTATACTTGCATAACAACGGCTTAACAACATATTGGCTAATATTGAAAAACAAATTAAAAATTAAAAAAATAATAATAATTCGTAATTTTGATTGAATTTACACGCCAAAGCGAAAAAAATAGCAGGTGTGACTGGCATACACACGATGTTGTAAGAACACAAAGCGTTAAAGTTAAATCCATATACAATAGCAACAACAAAATAAATATTGGGAATTCGTGTGGTGAATGTGCTTGTCGTGTGTGAAAAATCTGAGTTGCACAAAACGCTTTTAAGTCGACAAAATCGCAACTTTTCCGGCTCAACCCACGCGGCGCACAAAGCATAGACAGACACACAGGCATACGAGTATATGTAAAAAATGTTGGTTTTTGGACTGCTTTTTTATATCAGTATACGAGATTATATGTTGTATATAAGTATTGTATCATATATACATACATGAGTGTTTGTATATATTGTTACTTACATTAGTTGTTTGCCTTTTGGTTTTCATAATAAATTTGGTACACGGCACAGCTGTTTCTCGCCAAGATTAACTGCGCGTTGTGCTCAGTCGCTGCAATAGAATGCATGTAGGTGTGGTCTGTGTAGTTTAAGCGCTCATAGTCTGCATACAATGTACATATATATATTGTATATATAAAAATATATGTATTTTCTCACATGTACGCAAACCGCGATATCGAGTATGTGAAACTTTGTTCAGAAACTTATATTGTATATATTTATAATTGGTATCACATCGCAGACATTAAATTAATATACACAAGCTATTACAAGTCACTTTTCAGGCTCCAAAGTTCTTTTTGCTGATAAGTACCAATATTTGTAATTATAATTAGCGCACAAAGATACATTTTGTAATTAGTACCAGCATTTATATATAGTATATAAAATATGGTATTTTAAAAGTAATATGTAATTACTTTAACCAATTACATGCTAAGTTATGCGAAAGACACGCAAATTTTACAAAACAAATTTTATGTAATTAATAAAAAAAATATTAAAAATAGTTTTTTAAAATTACTTAATTTTGTATCTATTATTAAAAAAAATCAGTTCAATTGTAAACGAGAAAAAAAAATTAAAAGTAATTGGAAAGTATAGAATTTTGCATAATTTATAATGTTTATTCATATTTTATTAATTTCAGCAACTGTAGTCGCCATGAAAAGGTAGAAATACGAAATAGTTTCTAGAAATATGTATGTATGTTGATTAACGTTTTAGCACAATTGTCAGAACTGAAAATTTTGATTAGAAAAAATAAAAAAAAAAAATTTCTATCAGGAGTCAAAGCGGTATTTTTATTTAAAAATATTATTATTATTTTTATAATCAAACTTTTTAGCTAAATTTTTTTCACTGGTTTTAATTTTTTTTCATTTACTTTGAAGAAAAAATTATTAAAGGCTGTTTTTGAGGTTTTCAGTTGCATAACAATATTCAAAAATACATTTAGATACAAAATGCTTTAATGTTTGAAACTAAACTCTTAATATATTACCTCAAATTCAACAGAATTTGCTACCAATTCGTAATCATTTTTTTCTTATTTAAGTAACACAATTTTCTATAACTTTTAACATAACAATGTTAAAAATTTTTGAAATTCAATATTCATGTCTTTTTCAAAATGTCTGGAAACTAAAAAAAGGAATAATTATCATAAAATTTAGCGAAATCAAGGTATTGAGAAGCTGTGGGTTCAGAATAAAAAAATCGACATCTTTTGGATTTTCTTAAGACCTAAGAAATATTCTTTGAAAAGGTAAAGTAAGTATAATAAATACTTTTGCAGTTACTCGTTAGTACTGGTTAACAAAATTTTAATTTTTTGTTTTGTCACATGAAAACTTATATAAAATTCTAGATGTACTAGGACCACTGAAGAATAATATAGGAATGAAAAAAATAATAATAAAACATGTGTATATCGTCACCCAAAATGATTTTTTATTGCGTATGATTCACTACAACAACTTCCGCTGTCAGATATAACTACGTAATATACATACACATAGCCATTTTATAACCAAAATTCAAATTTTGTTTCAATGTGCGTGGTTTCTATTATATCGTTTTTACTTTAGCACTTAAACTTATGAAAAGTGATTTTACGTTATTTTGAATTTTAGGTGACGATATGTATTTTCTAAAACGTAAAAATGAAAAAAAAAAAAAAATGTTTTCTTAATATAAGAACATATGATTTTCATAAATATTTGGCTTCTAAAAGGTCTTTTCAAGTCTCTAACATGCGTTCCAGTTCCCTTGATAGCTCTTCTGCAGCAAGGAAATGTGCTGATGAAACGAACCTCTTGCCTTGTTCGTCACTCATAGCATCCTAATTTGCCGGAAAGAAATCCACATGGTAGTCCAGCATATGTATTTTTAAAGACACTTACAACCTAAAGCTTTATTTGACACTATAAGTTCTTATCATTTACCGATGTAAGATTTTCTAGAATATAGTATTTTGTACAACATTCACAAAACATTTCCAGGTGAGTTTTTTCTGATCATTAAGTTTTTCTTCAAACTTCTTATCCTTTATCAGTTGCCGTATTTATGGACCTACTTCTTTAATTTTTGCTTCGATAAGTTTGGAAATGTATCTTTAAGGTATACAATCCACATGCTGAGATTCCAGATATGCTATTCCCCCCATTCATAACAAAAACTTAAACCTTCGTTATGGCATGCTTGTTCATTTATTGCAACAAGCATATTAACTATGAGGTAAGTTGGTTGAATGCAATAGTTATACAGTCGTATAAATGAAGTTATTTAGTGAAACATAAAAGTATATGAGGTAAGAAATTAATACGTAGTTGTTACAAAAAAAACTGAAAGTGATTGAAACAAAATAATTATACTATATGTGTAGCATTAACAATATATTTACAAACATATAGAATAGGGTATATTATAGGGTATAGTATAAGGTTTTATATAGGGTAAATCAATATTAACAAAAATCATCACAAAGTTTGTGTGTTTATCAGTGGAATTAGCAAAACTACTCTGCGTTTTTCTCAAAATTAATTTTTTCTGAACTGGTGACACATTACATATTTAGTACTTACTCGGTTTTTCAAGCACATTTAGTCATAATCAGATCCAGTAAGTGTAGAGCATGCACTGCTGAGAACTTTTGGAATGAGATTTCTAAATATTTTTTCCTCCATTACTTATGTAGGTCTAGGAAAATTGAGGTTTTGCACTGCGATCTATGGTCTATTGTGGGTCTAAGTATATAAACAACTAGTTTAATTACTATGACGATCAACAAGATTTGCAAAAAGCACCAACAGAAATAGTTTCGCTTCCTTCCAATTTTACCTCCAGTATTGGAAATTAAACTTCTACCATAGTCTTAGAATATCCCTCAAAATTAATATTATTGTTCCTAAGGATCAACATTTCTGCTAGTAAATCAAAAACGCTTTCTTTAATATTCACAATAAAACAATTTTTATTTAAACTTGACACAATTGCTTTACAAAAAAACAAGAAAAAAAAAAACAAAATTAAAGTTACACAAATAAAAAGGAAGCACAAATAAATTACATATAAGAGTAACCTGAAGGAATTGTTGCAACAATTTTATGCCATTTCTTTTTAGATATCACAAAGTGAACGTTCATGTAAAGGAAACAGAAGTTTGAGAGATTGAAATGTATGAAGTGTGAAATGTAATTATAGGAAAATGAGAAGAAACCAAGAACACATAGAAATCAAAGAAAATAATTGAATATTAAAATAATTGCAAAATAAAATTGATCGCGATCATTAAAATAAAAATATAAGAAAAAACAAAATCATTTGAAGAAAAACCCAAACAAAATGAAATGAAAGTGAAACAAACCAAAGCATGCAGAATTTGAAACGAAACGATAGGAATAAGTTGTATGAGAAATCGCTAGTAGTTCGAGTAGTTCGAGAAGACAGAAATGCAAGCTTAGCGCGCTGTGCCGCACAGCTGCAACGCCAGACGCAGCGCACTTAGCGCTTAGTTATAGGTAGCTCAGTAGGTAGTGTTTACGCTCACATCCACATTTTTTCTTTTATTTCTTCCTTCTACGTTTACCCCCGCCTCTGCCATGCTTGACCGCCCCAACACCCACATACCTAAGCACAGAGACCGCCGCTTAGACCTTGTTGAAGCTGTAGCTAAAGCCGTCTGGTGTGCGATTCAGCGACAATTTGCCGGGTGGTGCGAAGCGGTGTGGATTGGGTGTGGTCTGTTGATAGTAGGGTTGTTGTTGTGGCTGTGCTTGGTAGCTGTTGTATTGTGGCGCCGGTGGATTATATGCTGGCTGTTGTGGTGGTGGATTGTAGGCGGGTGCTGGTGGCTGATATTGCGGTTGTGGTGCCTGATAACCACCTTGTTGCTGACCGAAACCGGGATCATTGTAACGTGGATCGTACGAACCGTCATCGTAGTCGTTGCTGCGGTAACCGCCCGACTGTGCTGGTGGCTGGTATTGTGGCTGTGGTGCGTAGCCCGGTTGTGGCACGGGTTGTGGTGGAGCTGGTGGTGGTACGGGCAAGTGATCACCGCTAGCTTGGAAACTGCAAATAAATGGAAAGCATTTAAGAAAAACGTTTTTTCCAATTGTTATAATTATAATTATTTAATTAAGCAATTGTTGCCAAGACATATGTGAATTTTTATTGCTTTGCTAAGTTGGCAACAAATTTATAAGCTAGTTGCCTAATTAACATTGATTGTTTGCTCGCACAGAAACCACTAAAATTGGTACAATTAACTATTCATAAGCAAGCATACACTAACACAGCACCTTTTATTGAAGTCTCCATAAATTAGTAACTGTTTGTGTTTAGAGTGGTTAACCAATTAGCTCAGCGGTCATAGCTGAACGCTCCAACAACTAAGCTTACAAAAACAAAAAAAAAGCTTGATTCAATTTACTGCAGCTCAACGATAACAATAATTTATTTATGCAGGTTTCTTACGCTGAGACACCTCTTTCCCCTTTGCAATGATACTGGTTTGAGTATTGGGTGGCAGCTTTAACTTGGGTACCTAATCGCTAGCAATATGGCTGCACGCGCATTTGCTCAATAATTGCCCAACTGACCGCAGTTGCAATCGACCAACAAATCAAAACAGTTTGCAACACCACAAAAGACATTCACATTTAATCGTTATTGCAGTACGGACCCTATATCCTGACTACAAAGCGCGTTTAACTAATAAAATCTTTCGAGTTTTCTTAAACCGAAGTTTATAATTTTTCTGGGTAAATTTTTTTCGAAGATATCTTTTTTACTCATTTCTTTAGACACTAACGTATGTAAGTTATAAACTGGCTTAAGTTTTATATACCTGTGATCTAGGGTATCATAAGAAATACATATATTCTTGCGTTTTTCACTCTCAAATTGCTTGAGAGCTCTGTGTCTCTAAGGTGTGCAAACATTATTCTGCTGATTCATGACTTCTTTCAGCGAGCAGGCTTTTCGTGTTTCGTACTTCTCAAGCTTTGAAACTTATCAAATACAAAGTTACTTTCAGTTTATCAACTTTCTGTGTTGATTAGAATAGAAGCTAATATGTCTAGACTCAATTATTTGATCAGTTTTCATTATAATCGACACAAGTTCGATACAAGTTCAAGTACAAGTTTTACAAATGGAATGATTCTGGTTTAGTCAGATATAAAAATATTCTCTAATTTTACTTTTCGCGCTACTCTCTAACCATTTACTCGGAGAGCATCAAAAAATTGGATTTGGTACTAGACTTATTTCTGCTGGCATGTTTAGAAATGAGAAAAGGTTACCTCGCATATTTTATGTTTTGAAAGACAGAAGGAAAGATTGGAGTGTTATAAAATATACAAACTTCACCACTTCTCGCCAATAAACTGATGATTTGTTGGAACCACCCTAATCGGAATACTGTACTAATACTACAGCTATACATAGAAATTGACCGATGAAAACGAAATCTTTGTATGAATAACTTTTTTATTTCACAAGATATTTCCATGAAATTTGGCATGGATTACTATCAAAACAACCCTTAATATATTTAGATCGGATATTTGTTTTTTATATGAAAAAACGAAGTGATTGCATATAGGCCGCGTTTTGCTCGAGGAAACCCAAGTAAGTGTTTAACGTATTTTTAATTCTACTACTACTACTTTTCCTGTTGCATTTAATGCTTTACTCACCCATTTTTGCCAGCAGTGTAGGAAATTGTACGACGCTCGCCTGTAGGATCTACATAACTGTAGCTACCGTGACGTGTACCATCGGCATCGGTCTCCTCCTTGAAGTTAATACCATCCTCTTGTGTATAGGCAGCACCGAATTTGCCATCACCGGCAAGGTAACGTTGTTCACTAATAATAGCCGCTGTCTTGGGATTTTGATTGTAACCCTGACTCGCGGCAATGGCAACTAAGGTGCTTAGAAGGATCTGTGGACAAAATTATAATGGAAATAGTTAATATTTTAATGAATTTCTACTATTATTAAAAAACTTAACCTAATATATGTTATGTTTAGGTTTAACTCTATAAATAAGTATAAAAGTAATATTAATTAGTTATTTTTTATATAAATTTTTATATTTAATTAAATATTAAAGATTTGATAAGAAACAACAGCTTAACTTAATTCTTCACAGTTTCTAAAGTGCTATATGCATAGCCTTTTGTGTATAAAATTAGCCCGAAAATAATTTTATAGCTGAATAATTAGTTTTTTGGCCAAAAAACCTTGAACAATGACCAAATTGGCCACAATAATATATAAATGTATATAAAGAGTTAAAAATTTATTAATTAATCTTAATTATCCTAGTACAAGAATAGAAAAAAAATTAAATGGCTAAAAATTAAATAAGGCATACTTTTAAAAAAATTTAATTTTATAAAATTATATCTTTTCGATTTATTAAATTTAGTTGAAATTTTAACTAATTTAATTTTTTTAAATTAAGTCATTAATTAATATTATTTTTTTTTACTTTTTCGTTACCTAATTATTTATTTTTTTGATTATCTGAACAAACATGTTTAGTAAATAAATATTTTTATATATTATATATGTATATATGTATGTATATATTATATTTATATTTTTATTTGGGTTTTTTATTTAAATTAATTGATTCTTAAAATTTTGTTTAATTAATTAATTAAAAATTTCTAACTTTGGATTAACGAAAATTAAAAAGTAAATAAAAAAACCTTTTAAATAAATTAATTAATTACTATTTTTTTTTTTAATTTATTAGTATAACATTAAATCTCTTTAATTATAACAGTTTAATTATTTATATATAATTGAAATTTTAATTATTTTTAATTAAGTAATTACATAATATTTTAAATTTTTTTTTACTTCTTGAGAAATAAATTCATACTTTTAATAAAATTTAATTGCTTAATATTATTTTTAGGTAATTATAACTGTTTAGTTAATTAAATATGGTTCGGATTTTTCATTAAAGTAATTAATTTTGAATTCATTTAGTATATATTAAACAAATTAGATAATTAATTATAATTAATTAAATTAATTAATTTTTAAAATTTTGTTTAATTAATATATTTTAGAAATTCTAGATATAAAAATTAAATAAACGAAAATTATAAAATTAATTTTTTAACAATATGCCTATGCTTTATGCCTAGAATTTTTAAATAAATTAATTGAACGAAATTTTAAAAATTAATTAAATTAACTATTTATTTTTAACATAACTTATTTATTTTTATATTTAGAATTTTTGTAATTAATTGATTAAACAAAATTTTAAAAATTAATTAATTTAAAGAATTCCAGTTAATTAATTTTTCAATCTTGCATTCTATGAAAATTAGTTACTTAATTTGGCATATGTGCTTATGACATAAGAAAAAAGGAATAAATTAATATTTTTTGGTTTATTGTGAATTTTTTATTAAGTTTCGAAAAAAAATATTAAAAATATTGAATTTTATTGACTAATTTTATCAATTGTCAAAATTTAAAAAATCTAATTATTTTTACATTATATATCCTTTTTTGCTTTTAATCCCAAACTAACTAACTAATTTTTTTAGAATGCAAGAAAAAAAATTAAAAAAAAATTATTTAGTTAATTTAAAAATTAATTAACTTTTTTTAATTAACTAATTAATTTATATTGTGACTTAATAATTTTTTTTTATTTTTTTTAATTCAACTAAATGACTCAAACTGACTAAATATTTTTTTTCATTAATTTTAAAATTCAACTTTGTGACAAAATTATTATTTTTTATATGTTTTTTAAATATTATTTCGATTAAATAATTTAAAATTATTTCATTGTTGAATTATTTTTTAATTTTTCAGTTAACTTTTTTAAAATTAATTAATAAGTGATTTTTGTTAATAGATTAAAAATTCTTACATATATTCTAAAATTTATTAAAAAACTTTTGTTTTTAAAGCAGTATTAATTGTAAAAATAATAAAAAATAAAAAAATAATAATTTTTATGAAATTTTAAAATCACAAATACACATTAATTTGTATTAATATTACTTTTTACTTTATTTTTCACACATGCTGCAGAGGTAATTACTGTTTCGAAATATTAATTTAAATTTTTTTAAATATTATTTTGTGCTCCACTAATTAAATTTTTAATTTATATTTTTTTCTCACAGTTTAATATAAACACAACTCTCACTATTTGAAATTATTGTTCAAAACTAATTTTTCAATAAATTATTGTTTTGAAATTTCAGTTTTCCAAAATAACTTTTTCTCTAAATTATTATTTCAAAATTTCAGTTCTGAGTGAAACTTACAAAACGGAACATTTTCGCTGAGGTTAGTGACAATGTAAACTGCTGCTGTAGCTCCAAATAGTAGCTTTTTTGATATGAGTGAGTTCGAAAACGAATTTCGTGTAGCCTATACGATTGTCCGTTAAAACGGGGTGAACGCGCACACGTCAGTACCGAACCGTAAGCGGTTTGCGATTTTGTTTACTTCAAGAGTTGCTCTTGAATTTAATTAGGTTTGAGGTTTTTCTTTAAAACCGACAGCGACAAACTTCTTAAACGAACTGCTTCTCACCGTAACCTGGCCAACAGTTTTTATAGCCGCCCAAAAGCACGCCGCTGCATGCCACGGCACCGCAGCGCCACCGCATACCAACACAGAACCTTGGCGGAGTACAAGTCAATCAGATTGAAGCCAGTCGCTGTTGTTGTTGCTATTATTGTTAATAGCACAAGTAATCGGTGAGCAGCATATGTATGTATGTATGTATGAAGATATGTATGAAGGTATGTGCTTGGGTGTGCAATTGTTTTTGCACAGCGGCGACAGCGGCGAACAGCAAGCACGGTAGCTGGCGGCAGTCAAGGCATACGATGCCGGTGTATGGGTGTTGGAACGCCAATAAACAAAAATACAATAAATAAACATATTAACAGTCATACAAACAACAATAACAACAAATTGTAATTACAAAAACAAACGTAAGCGTAACCCCAGCAGAAATGCGCAGCTTTGCCTTAAATGCTCCAGTAAGTCGATTTGAGCATAAAAGCCAAGTAAAAGAAGCAGGAAAAAACAACAACAAATTAAGTATTGGAAAATAACAACAATAACATAACAAAGCTCTGGTGTTTGTGACTTTATGTTGTTGTTGTAGCGAGGGGTTGTTGTTGTTATTGCAGTTGGTGGTGGCTGACCGCTGGTTTTGCTAGTTTCTTCACATTTTCCAGCGCAAAAACACAAAGTGCTCAGTGCGGGAACTAAACGTCGCCGTTGCAATGCAAATGATTTTGTCGTGGCTACTCAGCGCAATGATTTTAGCAGCTCTTTTCAGCCTTATGAATGTGTTTTGTAAATAAAAGTGAATTTCTTTGGCGAACCAGTCAGCATGGAGGAGTTCTAAGCTGGTATTTATTGTTTTTAACGCTTTGTTGTTGCGCATGCGCGCCGTCTGTAGCCACGTGATATGCCGCGCAGCAGCAATGGAAGTGAATATATAGTATATATTAATATGGGAATTGCTGTATTGATTGAGTTGCCACGCCACATTTCCGTTCAAACGCTTTGCACTTGTAAAAGTTATTAAATTCTTGATGATGAGAATGCAAGTGACGGTGGTAATTGATATACTCCACTTTGCCAGCCAACTATATCAGTCGCTGGCAGTTAGAACAGAAGACTTAAGACACAAACCTGAACAGGTGGCTCGTCGGCTGACACAATTCTTACATGTGTTTTTCTGTCTATGCTTGTGTATGTATGTATGTTTGGGTGGAGGGTTGTATTTGCGGTTAATTGTGTTCAACTTTGCCATAGTTGCCTTATTGTTGTTAGTCACATACATGCACACATGCATTTGTCTATTTCATAAACTTAAATTATTAACGAATAATAATTCAATTTGAGTGCCAAAGGCCGAGATTTCGCAAATTTGTGTTTCCAAAGTTTTGGAAAGATGATGTAATGTGCGCTCGTACAAATGTAATCTGGTTTAGTTTGCTTTTGATCGTTTCGTTGCTACTTTCAACATTGTTTTAATTTTACTGGCCTGCTGATAGTGCAAATGATTTACATCTAACCTGTTGGGGAAAGGCCACCAATGCATTGACCAAGCCCAAGTGGCGCAAATTCAAATTGAAAACTAAAAAGCGAAGAAAAATGGATTATTGAAAAGTAAAAAATGAAGGCATGGCAAAACTGAAAGCTTTTGTGAGTGTATGTATATGTTTATACATATATTGTTAGTTTTATGAAAATGGTAAAGTAGAAATAATTCTATGAAAAGAAACTACTAAAAAAATTTAAATAAATATTATGGCATATAATTAGTGCAGAAAATATAGAAAAGTTAATAAATTATGAATATGAAAATTTATGATGAAAAGTATCATTCTTCTTTACTTTCTTCTTATATTGAAACATTTGTTTCTAAAAAAAAAGAACAAAAGAAAACAATGTTTTTTGTTCATTTCAAAAATAATTTATTTTGGTCCAAGGGGATTTGTTTCAGCTAATATTTAAAAATTAGATCGCGTAAATGGGCACCTTTAGCTTTGACAGCTAACACTCTTTTCGATAACTCTCAATACTGGCTCGTACAGCTTCGATATTTTCATCAGAACGTCTTGTGCGTTGTCTGGATGAATGACTGGCATTACTGAGATTACCGGTGTTCACAAATTTTGCGTATAAAGACTTAATTGTGTTCTTAACTGGAGCACTTTTCACTTTATTTTTTTTGCGAAACGCACGTTGAGTTAACACAATTGAAAAGTTATTTTGAATATAAAGCTGAACAATTTCAGCGCGTTCTTTTGGAGTGTACTGTTCCATGGTATAAATTGTCTTCGAATGACGCTTCTAACGCGGTATGACATTAGCCGATTTGTCAGCACTGTTAAAAGTTACAGCGTTGCCAGATGGGTCAACTTTAAATGGCCTATATAGAATGCTCTCCGCAATTGATTATTAAAGTGCATCACATTTTGTAGCTATATGTTTTTTATTTATTTCTAAAATAAAAAACCTTTTGGAAAATTTCATTACCTTGAAAACTAAGCACTGAGTAATTTCACGAACATTCAGGCCTCTTTTAGTACTTTTGGATATAGTTGGTAGCTGATGTTCAAAAAATAAATAAATAGAAACAAGTAAGGAAGGCCTAAGTTCGGATGTAATCGAACATTTCATGTTATTTCAACTTGTTAGGACCACTGGTTCATAAGGTTTGTGAGTGATATGGGGTTCAGGGCAAGTTTTCACTCACACATTTGCCGATAGAAACTTTGATGGGCATATTCAGATCTGGGAGCTTTTGGTCATAAAGTACCCTTGTACTGCGTCGAATAATCTCATAGCTGGAGTGTTTTCATCCATTCAGACGACATGTTTTACAAATATTGTTACTTTAGATTGGACATCACAGTTACCAGACACCAATCCAACAGTTTCATTCGGATACTCCAACATAACTAGAAGTCACTTCTAGTGAAAAATGCGGAGATTTTAGTTTGAAGTTGCCATCCAAAACGTCAAGTTATAATAGACAGCGCAGGATATTGCAGCAATTACAATTACAGCGCTATCTACGGCCACGATTGAATTCGTTGTACCAGTTTTTCACAATGCTATAGGATGGTGCTTCATAGCCATAGAAAGATTTTTGTTCATCGATGCACTCTTGTCGTGATAATCCACGTCGAAAGTTGTGAAAAATGATCGCAAATTCCCTGTAAATAAAACAATTCACGATAAATGACAAACGTTCTGAGTGATGTTATGCTAAAAAATGTCAAACTTTCCAATGGAAATGTCAGATTGCACCTGGCAACCGATTTTACAGTATATTTTTGAAAATACAAACTATCGAAAAAGCAAACTCATTCGCATAAATAGATAAACTAATTTGATTCCAGAACAAGTATTGTACATACAATTTTTATATTGAGATATAGAAAATACTATGAAGAATCACATTTGTTAACCCGAATAATTTTAAAAGATTTATAAGCTGCCATTATTTTGGATCTAATTGGGCAATAAACATCTGTATATACCAATATTTTTTTAACTTATAAGCCTAGCACATATCAATATGTGCAGTTATCGGCTAATCCAACTTTTGGGTGGGCATTACTCACCTGACAGCAGAGAACGGCAAATATTTGTTGTTGCTTGGATAGTACTAGCATTTCTGTTAGATTGTTTGTACATAGTATATATGTATATAAGTATGTATATATGTACTAAGCACAAAATAATTGAATAAGTATTGCTTACAATCAATGAAACCGGCATAACTAGTTGCATTAAGTGCTTAATAGACATAAAAGAGCAAAACATTGAGATTTTCACAGCATATAACAAACAGCATGCATGTAAATAAATATATATATATATGGCTGCTTATAACACTTTAAATCTATAGACATGTACATATGTATATAATATGTTTATATAGCTGTACATGGCATATCCACATGCATGCTTGTCCAGCAAGCCTTGTGACGGAATTAAAACAAAAGTGTGGTTGAACTCTGCCAGAGCAATAAATTGAACTCCATTTATATTGTTTGCATTTAACAATTAGCCAATTCTCAATAAATCTATGTATTTGTCATTTTTCTGTTCAGTCTTGTTTATAAACCAACTAATCGTATTTTTTTTTACAAATTACCATTAAACATTTAATAAAAGTAATTTCTATGTGTTTGTGGCCACACCAAAAACTTATTGTGAAGTTCTAAAAAGATTTAAAAAAATGAATTCATTTATTCACTTGAATGTTATACTCGTGCACTTGTATGTAAGATATATAGTAATTATATGGCAGCGCTGCTAAAAATGGAATAAATCCTTGAGCATGTACTTAGTTTTAGCCGGACATTATTGCGCTTTGTAGAAACTCCCTTCACTTTCTTGCATTTTCTTCTATTTCTGCACCAGTTAAGGCCTTTGGCAAACTTTTTTATCAGCATATTTGGCAACAATGAACAAATACTTGACAGTTTGTTAGTGCTTGTCGCTATTATCCACATACATACATATGTATATTTGTAGATATAACTATAAACACATACTCGTACATATGTATATACGTGATTTATATTGAGTCACTCACTAAACTCTGTAAAAATTGTTTTGATATAAATTGGTTGAAAAATTTTTATTTGGCTAACTCTGAATTTTTGACTAGCGTTTAATGCTAAATGTCACTGAGTTACAAAACTCGAATTTTTTGAGGGTTCGCACCTTACCATTCACCTTTCTACTTACTTACCCAAATCTGTATTATAGGAACATTTTACAGACCCGTCTGCTGCATAATTCGCACGAAAACACATTCATTGAAATATTTTTATTCTAGATTTATATGACTGTCAGTGATATCTATGCCAAATGTCAGATCAAAATAATCATTAGTGTTTAGTATACGCTTGTATATCTGAAGTATTCAATTTCTGGTGCTGAAACGTTCCGAATGTTGGAAAAAACCTACAGTGATAATTGTTTGTCACGAGTAAAATACGTCTAAGATGGCCATCAACACCCACTGATGATCAACACGTCTATAACATAAAGGAATTGGTGCTTGAGAATCAACGATTAACAGTTAGAGATCTTACTGGCATCGTTGGAATATCTGCAGAACCAGGGAAAACCATTTTGAAATATCATTTGGGCCTAAGAAAAGTGAAAGCCTGATTGATTCCATAACCACAAAATTTTAAAATTATGTACAAAGTCTGACTATTTTTCGCTAATAGTAGTATACTCGTATAACTTCATATTTAAACCCACGAGCTACAGCGTGCTAGTCTGAATTTAATATTCTTTGTTGCAAAAGACGACAATTTTAGTTCGCGCATTATGATGTCATGTTTCAAATACTTTGAAGAAATTTTCGTGAAGACACTTGGGGCTCAACACCTTCTCCGATATATACAAGTAGTACAAATAATATTTAATTTAAACAAGCACTGAAAACTTGTGTTGGAGGTTATTGAAGACGTTTTTTACAAGCATGGCTTTGAATGTCCATCCATTTACTTGTGTTTTAACTAAATATGTGAATGAGTATATGCTTAGTTGACCTAATTACATCGCATAAATAGATTACAGTCGTCGTGTACTCGTACAACAAGGGTCCGAACTACATTAAAAGGGCTGTGCCTGTGGCAACACACAAAATTACAAACAGAAGAGTGCATACGTGTTGTGTAATGTGTATACGTACATATGTAAGTATGCATGTTTAGTTACACTCGAAATGCACAGCACGAACTAATTGTTACACGTAAATTGTGTTTTAGTTTTTTATGTATTCGCTTTGTTGCATTTCGGAAGACTAAATAGGAGAATCAGTAATGGAATTTACAAATTGATTTACGAGTATAAGTACACGTGTGTATATACCTACATATATATTTGTATTTGTATTTGTTTGCTTTGGTAAAGTCTATTTTTAGAAACAACAGAAAATGGTTCACAAATACTCTTATTGAACACATCCGATTTTATTATGATTGCATTTAATATATATTCATTATTCGAACCGTTAAAACTGATCATTGCTTCAGCTATGGAAACTAATTGATTTTTTACACCGTTTATAGTTACAATTTTGAATTTTTTTTTCTAATTATTTTATTAAATTGTTAAAAAAAAACTACTAAAATATGTAACAACGAATTGGAAATAATTATATTTTAATTGCAGTGAGTAAATTACTCAATGACCTAATTCCTTTGATTAAAAATATTTCTTTGCATAGTTTTCCCAACCGAAATATAGCAACAAATATAAAGTATACTACTAATGATATATGATTCATTAACGTTGTTATAGATTTATGATGTTTATATATGTATATGTATATACTCGTATTAGCGTGTTTTTTTAACTATAAATTTTTTTCTGTCCCGTTACGAAATTTCCTTGGAAATACCCTAAAGTTTTAGCCCCTTAGCCATAGAAAATACAATCGTGAGTTTTTATCTTTAAATTCCTACAGATCAGAGGTTCTTTATGGCATCGCTTTGACTTTGGACGCATATTTCTCAAAATTGTTCACTCTACAAAAGTGCCCAATGCAACAAAGTCGTAACTCACACCGGCGAGGTAGTAGGGGGCTCTAAACCCGACTTTTTCTAAGATTTTCGTATTTTTTCGTATATATCTCGTAAATTACAGGAGCTAAAGAAAAAATGTTCATGACAAATTTGTAGGAAATTTTATTTGCTATAAAAAAAGTCTAAGGTAAAAATCGCTATCATTAATACTTCTCGAGATATTCGGCTTTTTAAGTAAGGCTTTATTAGAATTTTTATCGATGGTGTGTATTAAAAAATCTATGAAAATTGCATACAGCCTTACTTAAAAAGCTGAATATCTCGAGAATTATTAATGATGAGAGATCGTTGAAGACATGCCTCGTTTTGGACGATATTCGACCTCTTCAATTGATTAACATTTTAAAAAAATTAAAGGATATGGTGCTTGAAAATCGTCAAGCAATTGCTAGAGAAGTGGCAAGAGAGCTCGGCATCTCTCGTGAGTCTATTCGAATGATTTTGAATGATATTTTGTGATTTGTGAGCGGAAGACCATCGTTAAAAGAGCTTGTGAAAGGTGTTTCGAGGACTTGAAAAATAGTTGGCATAAGTATCTTATATGTATCTGGTGGGGATTACTTTGAAGGCGGAAAAATAAATATAGATAAATAATTAAATATTTTGCGTTTAATTTACAATTTGCGGTTACTTTTTTGTCACAATGTATAGTTAAAAAAAATCTATTATTTTTGCACTAAATTGAAGGTTTTATTCGCCTTAGTTAGATTTCCATCACCCTCATCCCTATATGCAAAAAGACTAGCCAAACATCTGAAGCTGTGAAACTTGTAAAGCTTTACGATCTGGAGGTTTAGTACTACTAAGATCACACTTTAGGTGACGAAATCTCAATAGTTTTGTTATTAGTTTTGAATTTAGCGCTTTTGAAACTAAGTTTAGTACTTTTTACGGCTCTACTAACGAAATAATAGGCAGATGGAATTTCTGAGCAAGTTATATATGTATTTTTAATGCCGTCAGAAAGAAGAGATTTCTGCTTTCATAAAGCATATTCTCATTAAAAAGTGTGAAATTATGATTTGAGGTTTTTTGATTGAAATATAGTGTTTTTTTCAATATTACGTCAATATAAAGAGCAAAAATATATATTTTAAATTAAAAAATACAGTATGTTTAAGACATAAGAAGGCAAGTTTCCACCAAAATTCCGGAAAGAAAAAAATTGCGTGCAATCTTGGCTATTTGAATTTTTCACCTAAATTTTCAGGTTATGTGAAAATGGACAACATACAAAATTTACAGGACTTTTCATTACCTATAACATTGCTATATACTTGTTTCTAAAGAGCTTTATTATTGCTGGAAATTGAAATAAACTATTTGTAATGCTTAAAAAATTAACCAGGCCTTTCCCCTTCCTTTTCCCGTCCTCAGATCGGCCGTTTTTTTTTATTAAAATTTGTTATTTTGTCTTTCGGTTCCTCTTGGTTTTAACGTACTATGAAATTTGTTATCTTTATCATTTAACAAAGAGATTTCGAAAATTTTATTTCAAATATGTAAGTTATTTTTGGAGAAAATACGAAAAAAGAACATCTTATCCCCCATCATGACAACTGCTTAAAACATTATAACAGGTAGGCTCTTTGCTTTGATATGTAGGTATTAGAATTAAATAGTTTGATTATACCTAACCGAAACACTAACTGAAACACAATGATAAAATGAACGTTTCTTAAGAGATTGCTAAATTACTTATTTGCCTTATTAGTAATGAAGAAGATAAACGGTTGTTAAATGAAAATAATGAACAAACTAATATTTAGTTAACCAAGATAGCTGATCCTCTAAATCAGTGATCGGCAGTTTATTGCCCGCGGGCACTCTCTGAGCGTGCTTTGAGTATGTAGTAAATGTGAAAGCTGGGACAGTTGATTCACTGTCCACACGAATACACTCTCAAAAAATAAAATGTTTAACCAAAATATGAGATTTTGAGATCCTTTCATAATATAATACATACATATCTATGTATGTACATATATATAAGGTTGCTCTTTATTCAATGCTTTATAAAAAGTGATCGGATTTAGTTCAAATATGCACCGTTTCGTTCGATAATCTGTTTACATCTAGACGGAAACTTCATAATACCCCCCACGTAGAAGCCCCCTCCTTATTTGAGAAGAACTCGGATGGCCACTTTTCACAAGCCTCTTTTGAGTTCAACTTCACACCAACAAGGGTGTTCGCCATGAACAGTAACAGGTAGTAATCACTTGGCGCTATGTCCGGGCTATATGATGGATGAGATAAAACCTTACATCTTAACTCCCGTAGCATCTGACGAGTCATCAACGGAATATGTGGTCTGGCGTTGTCCTGGTGGGACACTACACCCTTCCTGTTGGCCAATTCTGGACGCTTCTGGTCGATCGCCTGCTTCAAGCGGTCCAGTTGTTCGCAGTAGATGGTAGAATTAAACGTCTGACCATATGGGAGCAGCTCATAGTGGATGATTCCCTTCCAATCCCACCAAACACACAGCAAAACTTTCCTGGCCGTCAATCCCGGCTTGGCCACTGTTTGGGACGATTCACCGGCCTTCGATCACGACTGTTTCGCTTGATATTTTCGTATGTGATCCTTTTATCATCGTCAAAAATGGGTCGAGTTCGTTCCGCTTCAGCAGCATTTCGCAGCGTTGATTCGGTTCAGAAGGTTTTATTTGCGTTAAATCATGCGGCACCCAAACATCAAGCTTTTTTGTGTATCCAGCCTTCTGCTGATGGTTTAAAATGGTTTGGTGACTAACTCCTATCTTCTGGGCGATGTCACAAGATGCCACATGCTGGCCTAACCCGATGTTTTTCATGATTCGATTGGTATTCGTCGTCACAGGTCTTCCGTCCGCTGGCTTATACATGGTGTTGTTTTCACCCGCTCTGAATCTTCGAAACCATTCCTCCTCAATTCGAAGTGATAGAGTATCATCTCCCAAAACACCATTAATCTCAAGGAATGTTTCTCTAGCCGATTTGCCTTTAATGAAAGAAAACTTTAAAATAGCGCTAATTTCGGCGTTAGTGAACTCCGTGTTTATACATACGTCTATAACTGTTGAACGCAATATCATGCATAGCGTCGTTTTGTAGGTTATGTCAAGATCTTTCAAAGATTTTAGTTAAGATAGTATTGCCAGATACGAGCTCTGTAGCACTTTATACACAGCAATACACATGGAGATATTAGACAACCTAATGTATACATAAAGTTTGCTTACTGTATGCTTGTAACTTTCATTCCCAGGTACTCATGTGTGCAACCTTCCGAAAAGTGTCGTTTGTCAGCTTAAGCTTAAGCGATTGCCGCAAATAATGAATGCGATTGTTAGATTTGTGGCAGTTCATGAAAATGTGAAGAATACTACGAGTTGATTTGAGAATTTACATATTGTCTTAATTTAATCCCACACACGTGCGCGCAGTTGCCTGCCGAGTTCCGCACGCAGCCACACACCGAGAGAACGCATGCAGAATAGCGGCGCAAGAACTCTTTCATTAATCGAAATGGTCATATGCAAAATCATGCAAAATCATGAGTGTACTCGTACAGTACGGACAACAATTACCGCCTGCAAAGTTATTTTCGAGCGCTAAAAGCGTTTGTGCGTGTGTGGCGTGTTTGTGGCGGCTTTCAGACCAGTTCTAATGCGGATTACGCAAGAACACGGGAACACACCTTCTAATGAAGTAGTCGCCTGGTGTTCACAATATTTTGCGGTTATTAGCGTTAACTACATGAAAGCGGATGGAATGGCAACTTTGCGAGCTCTTGAAAGTGCGCGCAACAACAATAACAGCAGCAGTTAGAGCAACAATAATTACATATGAATATGACAAAGTATGACAATGGCAGTGGCTGGCAATGGCAATGAGCTGTCGTTATAACACATGCACACACACACACACACTTAATATTAGAGGACACCATTATTTGATTGCCTTTTTGCTTTCATCTCTTTCCCACTCGTCCGCTCGAGCCAGTGTTTGGGAGCAGCCGGCCGAGAAATATGAAGCAGGAATAGCCGAGTGACACACAGCGGGTGTGCCACAAACTATCCTCACACCTCAGACCGTCCGTCGTAAGGACAAATATGAAATCAACGCTGTGGTGGTGGTCGTATTCGATGCTGCTACCTTTCCACTCTCTCTCTCTCTCTCACATCTGCAAGCGCATGGGCACTCACGCATGCTGCCTAAGCGCAAACGGAAATTAAATCAGTTGAAATGGCATTCGGCATAAAGAAAACAACAACAATGACTGTCGCTAACTAACATTTACGGTCTTGCGCGCCATTGCTCCGAAGCGTGCACGATTAGCCATCAGCGCCGTAATGCGCGCGCGCAAAGCAGTTCCAATGCAAGTGTTTCTGTGTGTGTTCATGTCTAACAGGGCTGTGTATGTGTTTCTGCCCTGCTTGGGGGTTGACACTCGGCAAGGCGAGTACGCTGCGTGCGTAATCCCTCGAAAGCACAATCAACGCGCCACATTCGCAAGCACTCGCAGCAGCGTTGCGCCTGCCCTTCACCCCTTGGTTCACTATTTCGCTGTTGCTTTTGCTTTTCGGGTGACTGTAGCGCCTGAAAAAGTGCGCGTAATAATGCCTTTTTGATTTCGAGGCGTTTGCCTGATGAGATCCTGGCACCCATCAAACTGATTTTTCACTCTCCCTTTTGTTATTATTTTTATCAGTTTAGTCTTGGTGTTGTTGTTTTTCACATTTAATATTGTATACTTTGTTGTTGTTGCTGCTGCTGATTTTTTGCGTATTTTTGTTAAAGCCACTACCGTTGCATTTCCTACACTTTGGCGAGTTAATCACAACACAAGAGATAATGAGGGTACCGGTACAATGGGTGCCCATGTACTCGTCCTCATTTTCGTCCTTTTGTGTTCAAAGTAATTCATTGCTGTTATTTAGGGTTGATTTGCTGTTTTGCAATACAATTTGTATAATATTAATATCGCTTGGAAAAACATGCCGCAAAGAGGAGTTGAGTGCTGGCGTTGCCATATATTTGATTTAGGAACATTTTTGGGGCTTCTTACTTAACGCCTTCGTTGGAATTTTTAGCGACAGAAAACGCGTTTGATATAATTTTGAGGAATGCTGCCTAGTTGACTCGATACAAATCCGGATCCCTGCCGATTACATAGACTAGTTTGTTTTATGATCGGAGTTTAACTTTTCCCTCGAAATTATTAACGTAACGTTCAAACAACAGTTCTTATTTATTATTTATGGAACATAAAATGTATCGGAAACATTATTTTTGAAATAGTTTAAGTTTCCTTTATTATGGGCTTGGCCATACCTGTTACTAGGCTACTGGTTCGGGGAATCAAGTAAGTTATCTGTGCTTAGCGACTATGCTGCAGTCGTTTTATTTAGATTGAGCTTATGCTTGTCGTCCGGTCCCAAGATCCTTCTGAGCCAAGGTTAATCGCAAAAATCCAGCTAGTTCTTCACCCGCTATAAGCTTTAGCTTCTGCTAATTATAAGGGTTCTGACTTAACGTTCTCTTTGTGGTGCCCAAGCGGTAAGGCTAAAAATCCTATCGGAACCCAGTTGCAAAAGCTGCATGGAAGAAAAAGAGGGATAAAGGCGGAAACATCTTGCATATCGAGGTGAGTATATTTGTGATGACTCCACGTCTTGTCAACATATTATATAAGACCTAATTAGAGGATATAATCGTCTGGCGTTACAAAAGACTGTATATAAAATTTCAATTGAATATGTTATATAATAGAACCTAAGATATTTTTCACTTCAGCAGAATTGTACAATTTTAGTTACTGTTTCGATATAGTTTTGGAACCCCCGAATAGTAATCATTTCTCAATGGAGACGGCAAACCAGATCGACCGACGTTAAAAGTCTCTTTCTGTCGAATCCTTTAAGCCAACGAGCGAGAACGTTCTTGAAGACAAACAACGAGTTAACCATTAACTTTAAATAATTTTTTCATTTAAATATTGAGCTGTTTAGTCGTAGAGACCGAAACCCATATCGTCGTCTCCCTCGGACTACTATTTCTTCTTTTTGGCTTCTTCCTTAAAACCTTTAGTTTATGAATATTCTAATACTTTATTTTTTATAACGGGTGTTTTTTTAACATGTGATTTTCAATGACGCAATACTTTTTTCGAATTTCTTCTTTTTGACAGCTGTCCTTCATTTATACTTAGTTTGATTTACTTTTCCATAATAACTGAACTGAACTTTTCCAGAGAAACGTTTGCACATCATGCGAATTTATTAACAAAATAAGGTTCGGTTCGACAGATTCAGCGAAATCCGGCAATCTTGGATTGAAGATGCCGTTATATCATAAAAAGCTATGGTTATTGAGTTTTTTGTTTTGTAATGGAACAGGTTGATGTGGACGGCCTTTGCTTCCAACAAGACGGCGATAAAAGCTAAACTGCTAACGAAACAATTAATTTATTGAAGGAAATTTTTGGTGAGCGCACTATATCGCGTCGTGGGCATGTAGCGTGACCTCTAAGATCATGCGATTTATACACCCTTGCACCATATTTCCGAAGTTACGTGAAGTCGCTTCTCTACGCAGATAAGTCGGAGGCGATTGACATATTGAAAGTAATATTTCGACATGCTGACATTTGGCTCAGATTGCTGAAAATACTGTGGATATATTAAAAGTGAGTTTTCCCGGAGAACAATAATCTCTTGCATAACCATAAATCTCATGCATTTTCCGCCAATTTCCTACACGGCAATTGATGAAATAAAAGTCCTGAATTAGCAGTCATCACCTACCTACCACACACCACGGTATATTCGCATTTTGCCGTTGGCTTATCTCTTAATTTCCATTTGCGAGTCGAGTATCTCAATTATTTCAGCTGCCTCCGTGCGCGCACTTCAGCAAATACTGAGGAAAAAAATATAAGCGGCAACAAACCCCAAATACAACGCACAGCGAAACAGCAGTTATATATACACACAGACACAGAAGGCATAAACGCACACAGTTTTGCAAAAATATACATCGAAACGTTTGTACTGGGTGATCATTTGAAATTTTAGACGCACTGAAGCATTCAATGAAATCAACGCTGGCCAACAGGCGATGGGAGAGGATGTCTTGCTCCGGTTACAAACCACGATTGAAGGCAAAGGATTTGTGTATCTGTGTGTGAGTTTATATGTATGGCTTGTATTTGAATGTGTGTGTGTGATTGTGCTAAAGTCCTGCCATCCTTTGAGCAATAACAAAAGTTAGAAGGTTAACAATTTCGCTATTGTCTTGCGCTATCGGGCTGGTTGTTGTAGTTGTTTGGCTGGCTGAGTGTTTGCTTAGCGCAGTGCGAACGCTTGGCGGAATCAACGAAATCAAACGTTATCGCCGTAAAATCTATACAAGCGGCAATGACGAAAGTCAATTCCAGACTAGCTAAACTTGTTCGGGAAATTCGATATTACCGTTTGACGTTTTCAGCACAGTGGCAAAGGGGAGAATAAGCAAGTAGACTACTTTTCACCGCGTTGTAGTCGAAGAAGAAGTGCGGAGATAGGCAACAGTTAGGCTTTTTGTAATATCTCCGGTAATAATAGCTGATATGCGTGATGGATTTGCCTTTATGCGGAGTGCAAATGGTTGGAAGTGAAAGCATGTTGCAAAAGTCAGATTTAATGCGCACACAACTATTACTCAGATGTACAAATGTATATATGCATGCATATATACATATGTATGTATGTATACATGTATTTTTCTGTATGAAACTCGAAACCGTTTGATAGTGACTTTTAATGCACATCTGCAACTATTAATGCTGATTATACGTACCTTTTACGTGGAAGGCAACACTGTTGCACGCACTGACTTTTCTGACTTCTGAAATCGAACACACACCTTATAATGCAAAAAAAAAGAAAAGAAAAAATGTATCAAGTGTACAGCGCCCGAAATTCTCGCAACAATGCGGAAATCGCTGAAAATATGCCGACTGCCAATATCCTAGGCAAGCTGATGACCTTGACTATCAATGTATGTAAGTATGTTTGCGCCACAAATATTTGCCAATGGCAATGCTCCGACGAATACCAGAAACAACGTAATTTGCTACATAAGTATGTAGCTTAAATAATGTACGCACAAAGCCAAACAAGTTTCAGTTTATACCCTGCAGGGAAATTCATTCGCCCAAAACTGGTTCACTAAAAGTATTTTGTTAAGAATATTGATTACTTTTTTTACTTAAATAAATATTTATTAATTTTATTATTTTATTTTCGAAAGCTCTGTTTGTTAAAGCTCTGACTGAAGCTGAACACGTAATTTTCATGGGATGGTTAAATACTCGAAGCTTTGTATAATGATAAATCAGAATAAAAGTAAGCTTCGGTGGCATCGGAACGTTTGTCATGATCGATGAATTTATACGGCATCTATAGTATGCTTACGTGGTCCGATTTGAATAATTTCTTCGAAAATTGTATCGCTGTCTTGGACAAAAATCCATGCGAAATTGCTAGAAGATATCTTATCAAATAAAAATGTTCTTCATATAAAGACTGGATTTCGGTCGATCAGTTTATATGGTCTGGTATCGGCAATTTCGACAAATTTGCAGCTTCTTGAGGAGAATACGACGTGTGCAAAATTTCCCATTGGAATCCTAAAAACGAATTAACAGGCTTAATGACCATCTTCCAAGCAGAGGTGGCTGCTGCAAAAACTGCAGTAGATCTATTGCTTCGGGCACTAATTCCGTGTGCTTCTTGTGATTCACTACTGGCATGTTGTGTCACAGACCAGCTTGTCAAGAGTTGATCAACTACCAGCAGTGTAGGGGCAAGATCCTTCTTTCCTAGTGAAAATCGTAAGAGGTCTAGTGAACTCTTCACTCTCAGCAAGGTCCTGCTTTGAATATTTATAAAATTTGTAACTAGACACTGTATAATTGTGATTCATGTGGTCAGCTTGAATATCTTATTGCATGGCTGTACCTCAGCTGTTTGGAAGAAAATGAGATAGGCTCATGTCAACACTTCCTCCTCGAACGTACTTTTTCCAGATCAACATATAAACATTTCGGATCTTATATATTTAGACATCGAGGTAAAATCGTGGAAAAAGATAGCACCAAAGCAGATTTGTGATAGGTTCAGGGCGGTTTCGAAATAGTTCAGGGCGTTTTCCCGCCATGCTGAGGGATCAGCAATCTAATCTAACCTATATTCAAGATCTTCAGAATGGATAAATAAGGGAACTAAATACAACTACAGTATAACTGATTAATAAAACGAAATTTTTCTGCAATTCTATTATCGTTGACATCTTGGTTTCAACATTATGATGAGCATCAAAATTTGCAAAAGATACTAGGACTTTTCATTATTTTAAAATTGTAAACTTATTCTTCAAAATCTATGTCTTACGCCTCACAGTAATCTTCCTTGGCCCCAATGCACTTGTGCCAACGTTCTTTCCAATCTTCGAAACGGTTATAAAGTCAATTTCCGGAACAACCTTCAATGCGCTTAGCGATTCACTTCTTTAATGTCTTCAATTGACTCACATCGGTTTCCTCGGAGTGGTCGTTTGAGTTTGCTGAATAGTCAGAAACCATACGTACCTAAATCTGGCGAGTACGGTGGTTACGACACGATATTGGTTGAAAATTTGAAGAAAAGTTTACTAAGAATCAAAGCATTATGCGACGGTGCAATATCGTGGTGCAAAAACCAAGAGTTTTCGGCCCAAAATCTAGCCGCTCTTTACGAGTAGGAAGGAATCCGGAGTGCATCATACCTTCATAATCGAAAAAAAAACATCTCAAGGTTATGATTTTTGACGTATTTTTTCGGCTTTGACGTGGTTTTTTCGACTTCGCCTCACCTTTGCCACGATGTTCGGCCGATTGATCGTCTGTTTTCGGATCGCATATATAGATACATGAATTATCGCCCGTAATGCGTTCATGACATTCTGGTAGTCGGAAAGCATTGTTTCACAAACGTTAAAGTGACGCAGTTTTTCAAATAATTTAGGGATTTTGGAACCAATCGTGCTTTCACAGTTCTGAGGTTCAAAGATTTTCCAAAAAGGTTTTCACTGATCCTTTCGATATTCCAATGATGCCAATAAGATATTAGACTGTTAATCATTGATCCTCCACCACCAATTCCTTTGTTTTATTGACGTGTTGATCTTGAGTTGATGTTGATGACCGTCTTGGACGCGGTTCGTCGTCAACGCAGACATCGTTCCTTCCAGCAAAGGAAAATTCGGTGACTATAACAACGAAAACAATGCATTCGGTTTGATGTAGAGCCTCCCGCACCGAAAGTTGAACGGATGGTAAAATAGTTATGGATGAGCTGCTCTGATAATGGCATATGAATGAATCTAATATTTAACTACTCATATACGTAATCGGTACCAGCATCTTTGACTTCACCTTGCTCTAAAAATCTACTTTTCTAATTGGAATTTCCCAGCGGGGTTTACGAACCCAAAAATGCTTACGCACATGTTATTGCACCAGTTTGAGTTTCAGGTTCTACACTATTCAGACGATGTGAAATATGGTGGAGCACATAGCGCTTAGCTATGACAACATTCCATTTGCGACCACAAGAAATACAAAACCTATGCACCAGTTTTTAGGCGCTTACATAACAACATACTACTGCAGTCACACGCACAGACACACATACACAGACTTCGTAGTTGTAACGCAAGTTTCGCAGATTTTTATTACTCATAGACAAGCATATCTGCTTACTTGGCTTGACTGTCACATTCCTGTGCAAAAACATGACATTTTCGTCTCGATTGGCTCACAATATCAAGGTCAATATCGACGCAATAACGTTTAAGTGTGTAAACGCGGACATATGTATGGTCAACACGGGAGAGTTCTTATTGACCATTTAGTGACTTGCGCATAAATTGCGTGAAGTGCATTGACTTTAACAGTGTTGTTATTGCAACAGTAAAAAACAAAGCATACGCAACTTTGAGCTTACGAACGCATATGTGTGTGTGCGTCAATTTTCCACGCGTAGCTTGAAAGCCGACAGTTTAAGCCTCCGCATTTTTCGATTTTTATTTTCATTTGTGGTTTGTGGCACCGATTCGGTTTGAAGTTACCAAAAAAGAAAAAAGAAATATTTCTTGTGCGCAGCATGGATGCAGGTCATTATGTGCGTATGTGTGTATGTATTACTCTAGGCAAGCAATTATATTTATTGCTTTAAATTTCCCACAGCTACAAGTTGGATTTGGAGCTAATCGATTTTTGTGGATATTCTGCAACAGCAAAAATATAGGCTTAGTTATTTTCATGTTGCATAGGTATGTGTGAGTCTTTTTTTAATATAGGCCTCCTGACCTTGACAGTCGCTTTGAAAATATTACCACAGTGATGATGAAAAATGGCTTTTGAAGATAAGGAAAAATGTTGAAAGTATTCATATTTAATTTTTTAATTATATATTTTAATGAAACAATTTTAGACACACACATTTACATATGTATATATGGTAATTGACCCCTGTGCAAGGCTCCAGCGAACAAAACAAAATTCTAAATTATAAAAAACGCTTTCGGTAGTTATTCTAAGTATAGCGTATTTTCAGATATGCTTTTTTAAAGAGCAATAAAACGCATACAATTTAAAATAAGACCAAGAGTTTACCTTTTTTTATAAATGTAAGTGTTCGCCATTATGTTTTAAAAATGACTTTGGCATGGCAGCTTTTGGTTGAAATAAATTCCAGCCGAGAGGCCTAATTTTGATACATTTTTGTAGCAATTGTGGCCGTATAACAGCAATAACGTGCCGAATATACTTTTTCAAGGCGTCAATCGCCTCGTGCTTATCTGCGTAGACTAGTCACTTCACATAACCACAACAAAAATAGTAGAGTGGTATTAAATCACTCGATCTTGTTGGCTACGTCACAGGGTCACCACGCATGATATGACATGTAAGGCATGTCCCGTCGTCTAGTTGAACTAAAGATCGCCCACATTAACATCTTCCTATTTAGACACGAAAATGTCATTAATCATGGTTCTTTCCGATCGCCTGTGACAGTAACTTCATTTGTGAGAAAATATGGAACATCAGTTGAATCTTCCTATAGAACGCACTAAACACTGAGTTTTTGAGAATATAATCGCTTCCCAACAATGGCTTGGAGATTATCAAGATTCAAATTCATCACTAAACAAAATTTTCTTGCGTTGCCTCCTACAAACCGAATCTTTATTTCGGTGCAATTTGCCAACATTGTTCCAAAGTAAGTGTATTTATTATGAAATTGGAAATTATACTAATATAAATCAAGTAACAGCTGTTAAAAAGTCCAAATTCGAGAAAAGTATTGGAAAGCAAACGTCTAAGAAAACACCGTTTAGTAGTCAGTGTATGGCCCCTATCTTCACAGTTTTTTTGTATTGTTAAAGGTAAACTTAAAAACTTCCAATTTTTATAAAATCTGGTAACAAACATCATAGAACGCTACCCCATGCAATAATCGCAAGATCTCAATTTTTACTTGTCAGAGTGGCAGGTGCAATGCGACGACGACTGCTATAAGACTCGGGAAGCTAGGTTTACGTGGGGTTCCAAACAGGTCATTCTGAAGAGAAGTGTGGGCGGTGCGAATCCACTGAAGAAGATATGCAGTGGACTTTTTCACGAATAGATCGAAACTTAGTTAAGGTAGTAGCAGATGTATAGATCCGAAGAGCTGCTTCCTTCAGTGAGATGACCATTCACTCTGATAGAAGTGTTGTAATACTGGTCTTGAGCTCACTGACAATAACAACAATCTACTCTGGTATCCGACTATAAGTGCAGGTTCACAGAAAAATCGGTGGAAACTAGAAAGCTGATGAGCTTGATAGATATATCCGCTCCTCCTTACTCCGATTCCATGAATTTGCACTCCGCTGTCTCTTGATCTCTATGAACCTCCAGTGAGCTTGGTAAGCTGATCAAATTCTTAAGCTTGTGTGGCTGCGAACTCATTCTGGCTTAAATTGGAGCACAAGAGACCTTCTGAACTACTTGCTTTTAGCATCTCGTCATCTCACCGCAATGGTAGTTCTGACTATACACTACTTCATGAGTAAGAAAAACTGTAAAACTTAACTACTTTTACAATGATAAATATAATATTTGTTGATTCCGGCATCCAAATTTTACAACGCTCACATTTTTAATTCATCCAAAATGAAAATCCAAAACTCATATTATGTTATTAATTTCCAGATCAGCTCTTGGTATCTTTTTATGAATGTTAAAATTATTCCTGATAATAATAGTTCTAATGTTGAAATTTTCTGGAAGATGCTGAGGTAAAATGAAATCAGAACTTTCTACTCGTACTAAACTGTTCTATTTTTGGGAGACTAGGGCTTAATTACATGGTATGCTAGATATTTTACTTCTACATCTGTCTGTATTTTCTGCTATGGAAATGAATAGCATCTGCCATAAAGATGAGATCAAGACGTTTCGCTATATAGAATTTTGTTTTTGTTTCGGAAACTTTGATTTCTCAAAGGACATATTTTAAGCCACCTAAAAGTCATTCCAAAATTAAAGTCACATAACCACCATAGGACAAAGTGTTATAATATCACAGCCTTAGGACAATTGATCTGTGAGATAAAACATTCTGACTTCAAAAGTACTAATAAAAAAGGGCTTGTAATATTCAAGCTTTGAGCCAGCCGTAGTAATCTTTCGTCAGTTATTTTTTAAATTCCGTTTGAATATATACGTCAATGAATCCAAAGAACGTGTAAAAGAAGCTTTAAGCATTTTTAAAACATCAAAAAATTGTCGAAATGATCCCAGATGATCGTAAAATGGTGTTGATCCAGACAATATAAGGACATCGTAAGAAAGTCTAGGAAATGTTGGTAATGCAAATTTAAGTATGCTAGATATTTGTTCAAAGTGGACTTCGCTCGGGCGCATAGTTGATCGATTCAGTTGGGTTTTGAAGTAATTCTTAGAATTTATTCTCTATCACATTTTATTGCTCACAGCGCTCAAGGGCTTCTAAAATTGTTGAAAATTTTTACAAAGCGAAAAGTGCCGGCACTGAAGGGTTTGTCCGGAAAGTAATTGAATTGAGTCAATTTAAAAAAAAAATGTATTGAACCAGTAATTACAATTCTTCAAAATAGGCTCCTTCTGCGTCGATTCAGCGCTGCCAGCACGATTTCCAAGCATTGAAGGCGTCACGGAAGGGATTCTCCGGAATAACCTTGAGATCCGAGGGGTATGCTGCTTGTATCTGCACTGTCGTCTTAAAATGCCTCTTTCAGGGTCATTTTCACACATGTTCAAATTTTCTTAGCACACTTTCACTCGCCGCAATTTCTGGTCGTCAGTAAGCACTTTTAGGGCTATCTTCGCGTACACCTTGGAGCGTACGTTCAAGCGCTCCATCGCAATATCATGAACCAAAAATCTTGATAAATTTAACTTCTGGGCAATTAAACGAGTACAAAGTCGACGGTCTGAGTTCAAAACTTTGCGCACACGAGTCACATTGTCGGTGATTGTCGAAGTCGCAGGTCTCCCAGCACGGTCTTCATCAGCGACTTCTTCCCGGCTCTCCAAAAAACTTGGTGCTACCGAAATACACCACTTCTTACTAAAGCAATATCTGGGTATTCTAAAGCAAAAGATTTTGATTTGATATTATATTATCCTAAGAGGCAATTTAATACATAAATTATCCGCATTTATGTTATTTCAAAAATGTGCAAAATGTTCTATAGAACTTCCATGATTTGAACAAGATTTCATTCACTGAATTCGTTTCAATGAAATGAGGAAGTATTTAAAAATAAAAGTTAATTATATATATAACTTCATTCAAACAAATACATACTGAAATTATATCCGTTTTCTATTATGTTCCCATACCCTTCAGAAAGATCGTGATTCATAAAAGCAAATTTTGCTGAATCACAAGAAATCTGCAGAGTAGGTTAAAATGACATAACTCAATGTCACCAATTGGTTTGCGGCAATAATCAAGATTTTATAACAAAACTTTCAATATTGGTATTGAAATTCGATACCTCCATGCGTACGCACTACATACAATCATACATATTGTATAAGGCTAATAAAATAATAACTCTTAATTGCAAAGCGATCGAATGATTATATGAGTATGGTGTGATTGTGAGCGTTAAAAATAAATTTAATTAAGCGTATAACCGATATTTTGTGACATATTGACAATAACGACAGCAATAAACTAGAAAAAATATACATAGATACATAAACATACTAATAGATATAACCATTGTAAACGTAAATAGCAAGAGGTGTGACTCAAAAGGGTTTCTGACTTGTTCGAGCATTTCGAATGTTAACTGGCATGATGTTTTGCTCCATGGCCAGAATCGAAGCGGAATTGTCGGCATAGACTTTATATTTTACATATTCTCACTGGGAAAAGTCTATCGGTGAGATGTCACACAATCTTGGGGGCCAATCGACCAGCCCAAAACGTGAAATTATTTGCTCACCGAAATGTTCTCTCAATAAATCCATTGATTGATGCGCTGTGTTGCGAAGTGGCGCCGTCTTGTTGAAACCAAATGTTGCTGAGATCACTAGTTTCAATTTCAGGCATCAAAGGGTCGGTTATCATGACGGGATAACGGTTGCCATTGGCGGTTATGTGCTCACCGGCATCATTGTTTAAGGAAATATGGACAGATTATTTCGCCGGCTCAAAAACCACACATAACCGTTTATTTTTCTGGATGAAATGACAGCTTTTGAATCTCTTAAGGTTGCTCTTCGTCCCAAATGCGGCAAACAAGCAAAAGTTTATATATCTATTGAGCCAGAAATGGGCTTCATCGCTGGAGAAAATTTGAATCGAAAATGTTGGATCTTCCTGGAAATTTTCAAGAGCCCACAGAGTGAAGCGATGTCGCTTTGGAAGGTCGGGCGACTTCAGTTCTTGCACAAGCTGTATTATGAATGCGCCAAGTCGTTCCAACTAGGACTGACGAGTTGCTGCGAACGGCGCTCTCAGCTACGACTGCTACATTTTCTTCACTACGTGCTAAACGTGATCTATTCGGTCGAATATTGTCCAATTGTGAATGATGGGTCTCGAGATGGGTGATGCTGTTGCGAATAGTACGCTCTGCAGGCCGATTATGTTCATCATAAGTTGAGCGAAGCTCTCGAAACACATTCTTTATAGAATGTGAATTTTCGTAATAAAGTTGAACTATTTGTACACGTTGTTTAAGCGTAAGCCTTTCCATGAAGAAATGTCAAACAATAGTGAACAAAAATAACATGACAGCTTGACACGATTCACGCGTGATCTGTCAAAAAACGTTAGGAAAGCCTGTAAGATCGCATTCAAGCACAAAATATCTGACTCTGATACATGTAATACGAGGGCTGCTATACACATTTCTGGCCTATATAATGAAAATAGGCATATTTATCAACGAAAATGGTTTTTGTTTTTTTTCGCTTTTTTTCGTTGGATTTGGCTCGTCTTGGAAGACCCACAGGGTCGATTGCTGTTTTGTTTCGGGCTCATACGCATGGATCCTTGATTCGTCACCTGTGACGATCTTATATACGTCTTTTGAAGCACCGCGATCGTATTTTTCAGCATTTCTTTACACCAAACCACACGAGCCTTTTTTTCAGCGATTGTCAAATTGTGCGCGATCCAACGAGAACAAACCTTTTTTACGGCCAGGTGTTCATACAATATCGAATGTATGCTGGTGGGAGAAATGCATAGGCATGCCTCTATCTGAAGGTATGTTATATGACGGTCTTGCATTATCAGTTCACGTACTGTCTGGCACAACGGCTATTTTTGGACGACCTTCACGGAATTCGTCTTTGAGCGAGCGTCGGCCACGATTGAATTCGTTGTACCAGTTTTTCACAATGCTATAAGATGGTGCTTCATAGCCATACAAAGATTTTAGTTCATCGATGCACTCTTGTCGTGATAATCCACGTCGAAAGTTGTGAAAAATGATCGCACGAAAATGTCCACGAGTTAATTCCATTTTTTGGCCGAGATGAATTTTTTAGTTCCCTGTAAATAAAACAATTCACGATCAAATGACAAAACGTTCTGAGTGATGTTATGCTAAAAATGTCAAACTTTCCAATGGAAATGTCAGATTGCACCTGGCAACACTTAGTGTTGCCTAGTCCAGAAATATATATAGCAGCCTATATATGTATAGTTTTGTCTTTCCAACCGATTTAAATTACAGAAGAGGCCACCAAACCCCACTCCCAACGAATGCCGCCACTGTTTATTGCTACGAATATCTTATCCAGGCATGACGTGACAAAATGATTTTTTATGAAAATATTTTTAGTTTTGAATTTCAACAGAAGCTTCGTGTAAAGCCTGTTCCAACATAAGCCGTTCTTAATATAATCATTACCTCATTGGTAGCATTATATGTTGCTGAGTTGCCGCCAAAGCCAAAGCAACAATTACAGTGCATTTTCTTGACGACAAATATTCTAGATAATCTATTTACTTCTAGCTGAGTGTTTGCTTTGGCTGCGTAATAAGCTTGATTAAGAATGATTAGCTGCTAAGTAGCTGCGACATTTGTGTCATTAGAGATTATAAAAAACAAGCGTAGCTCTTTGGAACAATTTTTTCTGATTTATGTGTTGAAACTTAATATCGAGTGATGAAGTTTTAACTGCAAAGTTGTTTGTTTTCTGCCTCAACGTTGATTGCTTTATTTTATAAGAGCTGCGCTAATGTTAATTGACAGCTTTGTTTGCCGTCTTCTTAGAATAGCAACGCATGCGCAGGTGTACATACATTTATTTACATGTGTGCATATATATATATATATATATATATATAAATAGTATCTTTATTTTGTGTATTTTTGTACTTTTCGAAGATATTTACGCAAAATCCCGTAATAATTGAAACCAATTAGCATCGACGAAATACAGTTAATTGCCTTTTAGACAGCAGCGCTAAAAACATGCTCAGCGCGTATTATCCTGGCCAAAGTAAACTTGCCAACACACAAAGTTACACACTCACCCATGCATATGTGTACTTTTTATTTATTTATATGTGTATGCCACACATACGCCCTACCTGTGGCAACAATTACATGCAAAATGCGGATAATCCTCATTATTGCCACAACAACAACACAAGTTTTTCCTGTAAATATCCCAGTGAAGCAGCAAAAGCAAAAACGCTGAGAAAAATATTGCAAAATAATGGCCAAACAAAGTGAATTCTTTTTTGCGAAAACCAACGGATGAGTGCTAAATCTGCGTAGCAGAGCCAAGATGCTGCATTTTTCACAAAAATCAATGCCAAAATAATGCACATATTGTGCTATCTGTGTGCTTCATGTGTGTGTGTGTTCGCTTGCAATTTTTATACCCTGCAGCTGGTATATTCAGTTTGCCACGAAGTTTGTTAGTTTGCAACAGAGAGAAGAAAACGTCAGGATCCTATAATATTGGGTAGTCGAAAAAGTCTTTTCGTACTTTGTCAATAGATGTCATTGCAGTCGTATATCTCCAGTGCTACCAATCACATTGTGTCATATCATATTGTGTTGGAAAGGGGAGATGTTAAGCTTCATTAAACCCAAAACAAATTAAATTCGGGGAAGTTGAAAAAAGTTACAGCTGTTCAAAAATTAGTGAAAATAATGAAGAAATTCGCTATATTTTGAAATTTTTGTATGAAAAAGGGAAGAATACCACGCAAGCCACCAAAGAAATTTGCAAAATTTTCGGAGACGATGCTGTATCAGTTCGTTTAGCACAGAAGTGGTTCGCTCGCTTCTGTTCTGGGAATTTTGATGTGAAAGATGCACCTTGCTCCGGTCGACCTATCGTTGAAAAAGTCGATGAAATTATGGAAAAGATTGACCAGGACCGTCACATAAGCAGCCTTTATATCGTTAAAGAACTTAACATTCATCATCAAACGGTTTTGAACCATTTAAAAAAGGATGGTTGCAAAAAGAAGCTCGATGTTTGGCTACTACATGAAATGTCTTTTAAAAATTTAATGGACCAAATGAACATCTGCGATTCTTTGCTGAAACGAAATGAAATCGAACCATTTCTGAAGCGAATGGTAACAGGAGACGAAAAGTGGATCAAATAAGACAATAATGTGCGAAAAAGATCATGGTCCAAGCGTGGTGAAGCTCAACAAATGGTCGCAAAGCCAGGATTGACTCCTCGAAAGGTTATGATGAGTGTTTGGTGGGATTGGAAAGGAATCATTCACTATGAGCTGCTCCAGCCTGATCGAATGATTACTTCAACGTTTTACTGTCAATAACTGATGAGACAGAAGCAAGCAATCGAAAAAATAGCCAGAACTAATCAACAGAAAGGGCTTCGTCTTCCATTAGGACAACGCTAGCCCACACACATCTTTGATGACTGGGCAAAAACTGGGAGAGCTTGGCTGGGAAGTTTTGATGCATCCACCATATAGCCCTGACCTTGCATCATCGGACTACCATTAGTTTCGTTCAATGCAGACCTCCCTTAATAGAGTAAAGTTGGCTTCAAGGGAAGCCTGTGAAAATAACTTGTCACAGTTTTTCGCCGAGAAACCAAAAAAGTGGTACACTGATGAAATAATGTTTTTAATCGAAAAATGTAAAAAAAGTGGTCGATGGTACGCATTCGGTTCATTAAAGTTCATTATGAATATAAAAAAACATAAGTTGAAGTTTAATTAGAAATACGAAAAGACTTTTTCGACTACCCAATATATATAAATTATCACTATGACGACTTGAGTTGATTTAGCCATATTCGACTGTACGTTCGACTTTTTATATAAACACGAACTAGTCCCTCAATTTTTGAGCTATCTTTCCAAGAAGCTGCTTATTTGTTGGAACCACTGAAATCGGACCTCTATAGCATATAGCTGTCATACAAACTGAATAATCGGAACCAAGTGCTTGTATGGAAAACTTTTTCATATGACCAAAAATCTTCAAGAAATCTAACTGAAACTCTTATCTAAAACAACAGCGCATTTTCCGAAGGAAGTGTGCAGATCGGATCACTATAGCCTATAGTTGCCGTATGAACCGAGCGCTCAAAATCAACTTCTTTAAAGAATCCTTTGCATTTGTGAAGGGTATTATAGCAACGGTGCAACCGAAGTAGACGTTGTTTCTTGTTATTATTATTTTTTTGTTGCATCCAAACCTAGCCAAGCCTCAGCATAATAGGAAAAGTCGACGTTATCCGACAGTTGCAATAAGAGAATTTCTATAGCCAACTTCCAGCTAATGGCCCATTGATTCGTTGTTGATTTGTGTACCTACACGAAACCGCCTGTCTAAATATCCGCAAATACACATTCACACACAAATATATAGAAGCTATAGCAGAGGGGTACAGCGAGCGCCTGTGCGAGCAGCCAACTGAATGACTTTAAATTAAAAAGTGAAACGCATGCGCAGCAGCCATTGCAGTTTCGCAAAAATCGAAATCGAGTGCTGCTTGTTGTTATTGTAGGCGGCGCGCTCTCTGCCCTGTAGCTGAGTACCTTTCATTGACTGCGCAGGAAATATTAACAGTTCATATAATTGGCATTTAAAATAGTCAAAATTTTTTTTAAATCTTTGTTGCTGGCTACCATTGTTATTGTTGTTGCTGCAGCTTCTGTGACTGCCATTGGCATGCAACAACGGCTTGTTTGCCAAACCGCTGCAGACACAACAATTTCTTGTCCATTATTTCAGCATTGTTTCTGGCTTATGGTGGAGCGGTTGTGGCGCGTTTGTTTACTTTTTGATTTTATGCTGCAGTTAATTGCATCTCGCCATTGTTTGGTCGTGTGTAAACAAATTTTGCACTGATACAATTTTCTAGATTTTTTTCAAGCAACCAGAAAGATGTCATCTTAATTTGCTTTGTGGATTGTGATCGCCAAAGTTGGAATAATTACGAATGTGTACTTATGAGATGATGTTGTAAGAACTGGGTCGATGTAATTTCCAGTAATTGCCATGAATGTCCACAAATCAATTAAAAGATTTGGATTATTTAAATTCATCAATTACATGACATTATTTCAATTGATTTATTTTGAAAAATAACAAAAACAAAACATTTTTTTAGATAAAATAATGTAAAGCAAAGAGACCATGGAGTTCTAATTGAACTTTTCAGTCGTGCGACTCATGTTTATAAGAGGAAGATCAAGTAATTATTCAACCTTCCGCCGTTTATAGCCCTGTTTACAAGAGCGAGCAGCCGTTCTTCCTTTTTCCATCTGCTCTTTCCAATGGAGAGGATATCTGTCTTTTCTTCTGCTTCTCCCAGCGGGTACTACATCGAATACTTTCAGAGCTGGATTGTTTTCATCCATTCGGATGACATGACCTACCAAGCGTAGCCGCTGTCTCTTAATTCGTTGAACTACATACAATCAACGTCATCCTATATCTCGTACAGCTCATCGTTCTATCCACTACGGTATTCGCCGTTACCAATACGCAAAGAACCATAAATCTTCCGCAGAACCTTTCTCACGAAAACTCGCAACGCCAACTCAACTTGTCGTCGTCCATGCTTCTGCACCATATAGCGTCTTGAGTCGGTGAATAATGAGAAACTTATGAAGTTTGTTCTTTGTTCATCGAAAAAGGACTTTACTTCTATAATGCCTACTCAGTCCGAAGTAAAGTTATTCTTCGTACGGCTTCGAAGCTGACGTTGTTATTGGTGTTAATGCGGGTTCCAAGATAGACGAAATTATGATTGTTTGTTTGATGACAGAAAGAAGCTGCTGCATGTTTCTTATCAGTTTTTCACCGTCGTATTTGAATAGCTCGGCCGGCAGTCTATGGGACCTGCTATTGCTATTTGAACTCCTTCATGGTCGGACAATGGACCGTCTGTCCCACCGTCATCGATTGCGGAATTGATACCACTCTGTCCTGGAGGTATGCTTACACTGCCATTCAGCAGGCTGGAGAAGTGTTCCTTTTATAATTTCACAAGATCACCTCTGGGGGTTTTATTAGAATTTGCTCCGGTCTTTCTTCTGAAAGAAAGTTTCAAGGAAGCCCATATAGCCGATGTAGATCACATCACCCAAATCATAGCAAACAGTGGTCACAATATTTCCAGGTCACAGGACAGTCTTGGACTTCTTTGGAGCAGCTTCGATGTGTCCGCTTTTTCGACTATCCCTTTATCTCTAGTGTTTAGTAGGGGAATCAAATTTTATCGACAGTCACGCAGTAAATTCAGCTGCGAAGTGGTCGCTTGTGGTTCGTAATGAGCAATGCGCGGGGCACACAAACCGGCAGCTTATATTTTACCTATATTTTATGCAGTTAGTATCCATGAAGATTTTTGAAATGGCTAGAGTCTCAGTAATCGCGCGCACTTTCTATTGGACGTTTGTAAATATGGGATTGTGAACTTTTATTCTTCGTAGTTACCTTTTGACACTGAAGCTCGCTGAATAAATTTTTGACACTCGCCATCAAAGGAGAAGTCAATGTTCATCGTTTAGCCGATTGAACGTTACCGTAATTGACCCAAATTTTATTCCGTCAGAGTATGTTTTTTAGATGATCTAACGCTGTTTGGTTATTTGAGTAAATAAAGGTGAAGATTTGCCACTTACAGAATCTAGGAGTTCCTTGATGTGATGGTATAACAAACTTCTTGCTAAACTTATATACCCTGTTCAGGGTTTGAGATTTTGACAGCATCATTTTTCTCTAATCCATTATACTTAATAAGCGAGTAAGTTATCTGCCAGAAAATCTTCTATCCTCGGTTGTCATTATACTCATATGTTATCTGAAATATGTATCGATATCATAACAAATATATAACCTATGGAACGGTTGGTCTCCAAGGGGTTTTGGGTTTAAAGGAATGTACTTGTATGTCAATACACTGACTGACTTTGAGTCAAAATAATTGACGTTAGTCTACTCCTGCTTAATACGAGTCAAAATAATTTCGAGACAGCAAATATCCAAAGCCTTTTAAAATCAGTACAGACCAGCAAAGTCCAAATTATTTGTAGATCTATTTTTAATTTACATCTTGTTCCATGTAATTAAACCTGAAACAACTTCATTGCCAACGATTACAAGCAATTAGGCAAGGCTTGTCCACAACTAAATGTTTTGAATGTTTCAAAAGAGTGAAAACACGAGTGCTGTGACATTTTTAAAATTATGCAACCCCCGACGGCATATCTTACCATGTTATTAGTTGCCTAAAAGGCTATATGTTCTACATAATAAACGAGAAAATGTGACAGTCGGCCTCATTAAAATTAAACGAACCAACGCATCGTGCCGGGAAATTTGTCTGTTTATAAAAAGGACATTGCCACAAGCAGACTTTTGTCCGGCTTCCGTTGTCAGCGGAATTCACTTATGAGCATTTCCTAAACGCCACGCATCGTTGAATGATTGCCTAGTCCATCGTGTCATCCGTTGAAACATCCCCTTACGCCGAGCAGCGCGCACTTTCGCGGCACATTCAATAAACTATGTACGCTTTACTCGTATAACGGCGTTTAGTGATTATGCATATGTGGACATACATTACTGTTTTTGAAGTATCTGCGGTATGCGTTATTATTATTTTTTATTGTCAAAGCTGTTTGTCATCGACTCGCTTATCTGTCGCATAATGAGGAAGCTTAGTGCTAAAAGGGATGACAATCGTTACAATCGCGAACGTTGTCGGCTATTTGGCCTTGCAATTGTGGCCCACACAAAGCTGACAAGCCAAACCGAGTCAGCGCCGGCTGGTGTTGTCGCTTAACGCGATCTACTCCGATTGACTGCCGCCATATTTCGGCACTCAACGCTAATCCTCGCCAGCCAACGAACAAGCGAGCACCAAATCAGCGCGCTAAATCGGTGTCACCACCGCCAATACAGCTTGTGAGGGCTATGGAAATATGTAACCGAGTAGGAAAATAGGAGCGAAAAAAATTAGACAAATTCATGAAAGAGTATTCAAATAGGAAAGAGAAGAGAAGAAAATATATATGGTAAGAAAATAAAGGAATTTTGTAGAAGAAGTTTAAATACGAGTATATTTGAAATTGCAAAAACTTTAATTTTTAAATCAAGAGTTTAAGCCATCAGCTACTTTGTTGCTCATATAAGCAAGAGCTTATTTACTCAATCCTTCTTGTCGTCTAGCAAATTCTTTACTAGTTCGGAACTGTATAAAATTGTCAATTGACATTTCTGTCATAAACCAAAGAAATGGTGGGATGTTTTGAAACTGTCAAACTTTTGTCAGTAATTGTTGCTAAATCTTTCCATTCAGGTCATCGTGAATCAATGTCATTTTCTGTCAAGCTGAAAAATACTAATGAAAAGAAACTGCTGTAATCTCTACATCTAGCATTCTTAATCACATTAATGTTCCCACTTCCCTACTGGGTATATGAAACAGTGCTAGCCCAAATTTTAGTTCCGTCCGTACTTGAGAGCACTTCAGAAATTATTTCCCATGTAAGCGCTTAAATTGAGTAACAGTTTTTATTATTTAATTTTTTTCTTGCAGTTAATCTCTTTGCTTTTGCTGGTAGTCGGACTGGTACCGCATATGCCTAAGTGTATGAACTTTTTGGTGTTTGCTTGATTTTGCTGTCGTCAATTGCCATGTCAAAAAGCACGTGAATTTTGTTGTCAACTGCCTGGCAGTTACATTATATAAGTTTTTTATGATGTGCCTAGAGCCTTACTTTCTAAATCCTTTTAAGTGAAAGACAAACATTTATCATTAAAAAGTGACATAGCGAAATGTCAACCAATTTGGAGGGTTGAAACCAAAATGGCGGCTGTTACAACTTTTTTCAATGGATTGAGCATTAATATTAATAAAAATATTCCTTATGGATCTAAATGTGTATATTCAGCAAATATTTTTTACTGACGCAATTCCTAAGCTGTTATCGGTCCCACAGCTGCGGTTATTATTATTGAAAATATTTTTCTGCAAAAAAAGAGAATTCAATGGTTAAGGAAGGTATCATAGAGGTAGAAAGGAAAGTAGTCGAACTGCATTTGCTGAAAATATGGTTGCCTCCGGGTTTATGGGCAACTTTTCCGGTCAATTGTAATAAAATATTTATATTGTAAATAAACGTAATTAAACAAATATTCGTAAATTTTATAAAAATCTGGTAAATAGCAATCCTTTATTGCCAATTAATATAATTTCCTAATGTCACTTTCGTAGAAATCCTTGTCTTTATTGCCCAAAAAATGGCAGAGTCAATTTTCACAAGTTTCACTTGAGGCGTAATCATTCGCCATAGACAGGAGCGCTTGATCTCACTCTGGACTAAACTTAAAGGTATAACCAAGAGCTTTAGATCACTATCAGTGTATGTAGTCTGGCGTTTTCCAGACGGAACACTGTTCCTCTTTCATTGACATATGTGTAGACAGCATAAGTTGGAATCAAATGTTTGGATGTAGGAGAGCAGCTGACCCACTTTTCACCACTAGTACCAATTCGCTTTAGAAATAGTTCCAATTAGTTTGTATTCAGCAACGATTCGCAGATGAAAGTTCGGTTCAAAGGTCTTGAAACATGTTGCTACAGAGCAGATATAAATACATATGCCACGATTTTTGGCGAAACGTACAACTGTTAGGTGAAGAAAACTATTATATTGTATGTACTCTGTATCTGTCTGTCAAAATGTTCCAAGACCTTTTGATTGAATTTTCATGGCATTCTTCTCATATTCCTATGGTGCAGTGCGAAAATGGGCTAAACTGAACTACAACCACGCTTGCTCCGAATTTAGCACAATTTTAAATTCTATTTGTTTATTTTACTTTCCAGTAGATAAATCAAGAAGTGATTAATATAACGAGATAAAATATTGTAGCAATCATTTCTGTAAAGTATGCCACCTTATGACCAAAAATTGCCCAAATTCAACTAAAACTATTTAAGTCCCCATTCCCCAGTATTTAGAACTGATTTTTGACCGAATATATTGGTGAATGTGTGAGATATATAATTGAAATTCAGAGAAAAAATTTGTATGATATTAATATTTCTGTGCATCCAAAATGGGTTGAATCTGATCAATACTTTCCTGAACCATATATCCAATATAAAGATTTTCGAACTCCCAGGTGACTTTGCACTGAATATATCCGCCAATATTGAAGTTATTCCAGTGAAAATTACTAAACCTATTTTACTCATAACAGTGAATCTTTGTGCGTAAAATAGATCAAATTGGGCGAAAACTTGACCTAGCCCCCATGTAATTAATATCAGGATTTTCGACCATCCGGCTGACTTTACTCCATATGTTTGGTGATTGTATGTAAGGTACCTTAATGAAAGCCAGATAAAAATAGATAAAATCGGATCAATACTCCTCAGTTCCCATACACTACATAAGCTTCGTTTTACGAACAAACGTTTTGTCGAATATGTGTTTAGGAGGGGTTTGTTTACGACACGAAAAGTTTATCTGGCGATGTTTACCATCGAATAAAAACATCGAGAACATCGTGAACATCGAGTTTGTTATTCCAACGAAATCGCTGCTACGAAATGGTTGAAAATGTTGCAGAAGTATTTTAGAGAGTTTACTTTACCACGAACATAAGTATTCGAGTGGTACAAAGTACAGAAAGTTCTGAAGTCATCAAAAATTTGACTTATCATCCGAGTCGTTCATCTACCTCTCTTAATGAGGATAGCATCGAAAAAGTTAAATAAACTGCGCTTGAAAATCATCGTGTTTGCCTAAGGGAAATACCAGAGAAACTCAACATCTCTTATCTATCCACTCAAAACTTTTTAGTGAATGTTTTGGATATGAAGCATGTCAAAGCTAAATTCGTGAACCTTTTGCAAAAACGACCTCTAGTCTGGTGAAAAGAAGTAAGTTTATGAATGTGAGAACGCATTGGTCCACCAATCTAACGAAAAAACCTCCCGAAACCGAAAAAACAAAATTCACTGAAGGCTTCGAAGGCCATGCCAGCCGTATGGGAAATTGAATTGTACGGAGGCATGCTTAAATTGACACAGAAGTCTGTTTTGAAGACGATAATAAAGATTTGTATTAAAGTATGTGAAAATATAGTTTTTTTTCAATCTTTCGAACTTGATCAAATGGTACTTATCCTAAGCAATAGACTTGTAAAACTTCAACGCAGCATAACAGTTTATTGAAAATAATAGAAATAGTCTCAAAGGCATATTAAAAACAACTTATGAATCGCTTTTTAGGCAATGCCTGCTTCTATGATGTTAATGTATTGAAAGTTATTTGGATTATAAAAAGGTTATGTTTTCAAACTTTGAGTACTTTTGTATTGCAACCCAAAAAAATTCGCATTGCAATGGCAGATATAAAATTGAAATCAAATCGATCCAGCCGGCTGCACTTACAAAGTATTAAGTCTGTTGCACGTAGCCAGGGAGCAACAAAATTTCATATCGTAAACGTCAAGCTGTACAAAATTCCACATCTTTCCAAATATCAACCTATACTCACATTTTCGAAAGTTCATATGTTTGTATATACGTATGTGTATGTGAGTTCAAAAGTGGTCCACTCGAGCTTTGAAACAAAGTTTCACCTATTCTTATATTAATTTCCACACAGTGGCGCGTCGCCTCAAGTGGTTTTGTGTGCCTTATTGTTGCCTTTGTGACCAACTGAACGGTGGCACCAGCAAAAATTATAAAACAAAAGCGAACTATGCGCACATACCTACTTACAGTATCGGGAAAAACTTAACAAAAATCTGCCACAGACCAATATTTTCGAAAAAGTTTGCAGCAACAAAGGCTCTCGACAATTGTTTGGCAATTGCTTTGCACTTTGCTTTCTGGGCATTGTAAATTTTCTATTGCCGTATTACTTTTGATTCGAAAACACACAAGAAAGGCACTAATTTTTGCAACCCTTTCAGCTGGCTCGCATATTATTATTTATTTCGCTATCGCCAATATCCTGGGAGCGTTGCATGTCGCGGCGTTGCGCAAACGCGATAAGTGGCACTTGTGATTAAGTGGCGCTGCGCAGAGTGGCATGAGAGTGCTAGCTGTAAATTAAATGTCCCTTGCCCTTTTGCATGTGCGCACATTTTGTGGTTTACTGTGTCACGGTACAGATTTGCAAACATATAGTACACACATACACACATACATAAGCGCGTTCATATCGATATTCCGGTGCGCGGAATCGTCTAGCCCGTCGAAGCTTTTGTCAAAGTCGATTTGTTACATTTTCGAGTGCTTATCCTGCGGGCTTTGTACACTAAATTTATTTGCATTCCATTCTATTGTTATACAAACGCTTGCAGCCGTCTGAAAGGCAAAATGGGGCTTGTTACATACAGTATAAGCAGTATGTCCCTGTAAGAAAAATTTGGCGAATTCATAATCAAATGAAATTTTCGAGTATGCGAAGATATTTTCGAGCATTAGTTTAATTTCTCAGTGCTCCTTGAGGACTAGTAACAGCCTTGTTACATATGTGAAGCTTCTTCGGATTCTCCTTTTGGCAAGATAAACTAACTATAGACTAAAACTTGAGACATAAAAGGTGTGGCAAAACGGTGAGTTATGAAAGAAAAGAAGGTGTTATTCATTTCCTTATCTCAAATTAAAATAAGAAAAATTATTAACTTCGGCTGACCAGAGGCTGTGATAAAATTCCCTGATTCGTTTTTTATAAAATAAAAAGGTATAAAAATATTTATTTTGATTTTTATCGGTCAGTTTAAATTGCAGTTATGACTATAGTGATCCGATCTGAATTTGTTCGATAATTGTGGCATGGTAATGAATTGAGTTTAATCGGTAGCTTGTATGACAGCTATATGCTATAGTTGTCTGATCTTAATCATTTATTGGGAGATTGTAGCCATGTCTTGGATTATAATCTATACCAAATTCTCTGCAGATACCTTCTCAAATAAAATAGTTTTCCATATAGGCACTTGATTCCGATCTTTCAGTTTTTATGACAGCTTTATGCTACAGGGGAGGATGGAGCGGGTGAGGAAAGTTCTCTGATTGCCATTCGCTTGGGAGTGGCCATAAACGATTCTTTAACATATGGCTCAAGCAGCTTACGTTTTCTGGTCTTAGACTAACTATCCTTTGGGTAGCTAAAGAACATCCGTTTGAAGGCGAGCTAAAGTGAGAAGGCGAACCATCCCTACACAGAGTTGTGCGCTGGGTTTGGGACTTGCCACGTATAAGCTACCCCCCCAAAGAAAACTAAACAACAGCCTCGGACGAGAGGCCTCCCTTTTGATGACGAGCATGGCAAATGTATTACGGATTACGATTTGGGGGAATGCACCTGTAATGCCCCGTTCCTTAATTGGGAAGGTGAAGTTACCCAGCTGTTTGATGTCCTTCGTAAAAATAAAGGCTGACATCACCGCCGTCCAAGAAGTGCGGTGAACGGGAGAAGGACTGAGACGAGTAGGTTCTTGTGGCATTTACTACATTGGCCATATAAAGGTGCGCAAGTTCGGTGTGGGATTCGTGGTGGGAGAGAGAATCCGTCGTCGAGCCATGACATTCACCCGGTGGATGAACGTCTAGCCACAATCCGCATCAGAGCGAAGTTCTTCAACATATCGCTGATTTACGCCCACTCCCCGACAGGAGACAAACTTAAAATACCCTATTATGGGGTTTTTCAGAAATTTATTAAAAAATATTAATAAAGAGCAAAATGACTTGAAATGAAATTTTCAATAAAATGTCTTCATCCTTCAACTATAATTTCAAACGGTTTGCTATTTCCTAAGCACTCGTCAGTTCAAAATCACCGAATTTCCTGCAGGGCTATTTCACTTTATATTAAGTTATAACAAATCAACAGATCGGCAGTGCTTCGGAATTTCTATGCAGCTCGTTGCATACGACGCAGCCACACTTCAGACTTTACGCGAGTTCGGGGTTGTTTATAGGCATGTGTACGCTGGCATTGCATTATTTTGACATATGGCCTTATTGAGGAAGGTGTTTGCTGTTTATATGCGTTCGACCTTCTGTTGCCCGATTGCAGTTGCGACTGTTGCAGTTGCCCACTACACATCCTATGCAAACACTCTTACATACTCACATGCTCATACAATTCCCATATCGCACGGCGTAGTTTGGATTGCGTGATGGCCGCACCGTTACATTGAAGAGTGGTAGCAATGATGAAGAGGATGTTGATGACGCTGCTGGATTTCATTAGTTTTTGGTTAACTTGGGCTTTTGATTCCCAGGCTGTCGTTTCGGTACTTGTTGGAGGGCAAATTATAGCTGCCATCGTGCTAGTGGCCTTTTCGCCTGACCCTCGTTGCATGTGGCAATGATGTACCGTAATTATGTTTTCGTAACTGTGTGATGCACCTGATGTTCGGAGTTCATGAAAAATATACTCATTTGCACGAACTGTTAATTTGTCACTTACTTGTACTTATTAGAAGAATGTTTGTTTGTGTTGTTTGTATTCAGTGTCAGGTGGCTTTTTTGACCGGAAGTTGAAAAGTTTCGAACTTTTGGTTTTCTGCCAGAGGGTGGGCGATTTATGGCTTATTTATGGGAAGTATGAGTTTTTAACGGTTTGTCTACAAAGTACAAAAATACTTCTAGAATAAGTTAATGAATAAAGTAATGAATATAAATTGCGTAATTTTAAATTTGAATGTAATAAGTAAACAATTATTTATATTTGTTTCATATTCAACTCTAACATACACACACATTTATTTGATTTTCCTCTTAACACTTCCATAAGAGTCAAACAATGTTAATCCGCCCGAAAAGCCTCCCCCAAATATTTGTATTTCAATATTTAATATTTATATTTACTATCTCGTTCCTTATATCAACATTTCAGGCGTGTTTGCGCATATGTTTACCGTTATGCTATATCGCCGCTGATTTGTTGCGCTTCGCCGCTCACCAGGGGTGCGAAATGTAGTGATGCAACTGAACACCAGCAGAGATACGCCACATTGGCAAAATAGATTTTAATTCGCCATTAATTATGGGACCTTTGATGCCATAAGGCGCAAGGGCTATCTCTTCATCTTGGCACACATTATCCATTAATGTTTTATTTATAATATTTCCCGTTTTTTTTTATGAACATCATTTGTTGTGCTGGCCTTTTTGTTTTTAATCGAGAAAAATCGCTGTTAAGTGATTTTGCTATATGTTTTTCGAACTTCACCTCATTCCGAATTGCTACAAATGTTGTCGAATCGACTCTCTTGGACCTTCGTGTACACACTCAGCTACGGCTGCTATATATTCATTGCATGCTGGACATGATTTACAAGTATTCGGTCTAATATTAGCCAATAATGAATGCTGGGTCTCAAGATGAGTGATGGTGTTGCGAATAGTACGCTCAGTAGGCCGATTATGTTGACCATAAGTTGAGCGAAGCGCGTGATTTTTTGCGAATATAAACTGAAATAATTGGAAAAAGTAACATCTTATGAGTATAGCTAAGATATCAGCCACCTTCCGGGTCTATGTTATACATATATGTACGTAAACCAAAAATGCGTTATAGCAGTATAGGAAATGAGCTGGTTTCGATGGCACTCCGCGCACTGGGCTCATTGGCTACTCTTGCATTTCGCTTGGCTTGCTTTTTATTTAAAATTGTGGTAGAAAAAACGGATTACAATTCAAGCTAGTATTAATTAAGGCAACCAGTACTAATATCTTTAATAGAAACTAAATTTAAATCAGTTATGTAAATGACTTCCACTCCATAATAAGAAAAATAAAGCCTCGTAACGGTTAATACTAACGGGTGATTTTTTTGAGGTTAGGATTTTCATGCATTAGTATTTGACAGATCACGTGGGATTTCAGACATGGTGTCAAAGAGAAAGATGCTCAGTATGCTTTGACATTTCATCATGAATAGACTTACTAACGAGCAACGCTTGCAAATCATTGAATTTTATTACCAAAATCAGTGTTCGGTTCGAAATGTGTTGTTGTCGACAAATTTTGTTCAGCGATGAGGCTCATTTCTGGTTAAATGGCTACGTAAATAAGCAAAATTGCCGCATTTGGGGTGAAAAGCAACCAGAAGCCGTTCAAGAACTGCCCATGCATCCCGAAAAATGCACTGTTTGGTGTGGTTTGTACGCTGGTGGAATCATTGGACCGTATTTTTTCAAAGATGCTGTTGGACGCAACGTTACGGTGAATGGCGATCGCAATCGTTCGATGCTAACAAACTTTTTGTTGCCAAAAATGGAAGAACTGAACTTGGTTGACATGTGGTTTCAACAAGATGGCGCTACATGCCACACAGCTCGCGATTCTATGGCCATTTTGAGGGAAAACTTCGGACAACAATTCATCTCAAGAAATGGACCCGTAAGTTGGCCACCAAGATCATGCGATTTAACGCCTTTAGACTATTTTTTGTGGGGCTACGTCAAGTCTAAAGTCTACAGAAATAAGCCAGCAACTATTCCAGCTTTGGAAGACAACATTTCCGAAGAAATTCGGGCTATTCCGGCCGAAATGCTCGAAAAAGTTGCCCAAAATTGGACTTTCCGAATGGACCACCTAAGACGCAGCCGCGGTCAACATTTAAATGAAATTATCTTCAAAAAGTAAATGTCATGAACCAATCTAACGTTTCAAATAAAGAACCGATGAGATTTTGCAAACTTTATGCGTTTTTTTTTTTTAAAAAGTTATCAAGCTCTTAAAAAATCACCCTTTATATGCAGCACAATCTTCGCTTTAATAAATCTTATCGATACCCATTTAATTTTCTAAAAAATGGAAATTGCTTGGCATACATATTTTTCGAATAATCCGCCTTAGAAAGTTCATCAGCTTTCGCTTATTCTCATTCAAAAGAATTAAACAAAGCATTTCCAACGCAAAAAATTAGTACAATTCTCAACTTAATCCACCCTAAAACGTCGTACGCTTTTATAGAACACACAAGATGTTTCTTCGTGGTGGTCGCTTTAAAATCGCGCTGCAGTACTCTAGATTGCCTCAATAACAACAAGCAAGCGACATCAAAAAGTAACCAAACCGTCGAAAAGCGACGAAAAAAAGAATGAACGCAAAGTGCATTCAAGTAAACCATTAACTGAAGATCACATGACACTTGTTAACTGTCAGCAAATTGTGAAAGCCTCATCAACCCTCCTTATTACAATGAATCATGCGAGGCTTCGCAGAAACTTTTCCTTAAATGCAACCGCACAAGAACACTTGAAGTGTTATGAAAAATTTCTCAACATAAAGACTTAGAAGATGCGGGCAAAACTTTTGAGGTTAAACGCAAGCAAACAATCCTGCAGCGCTACAACTTGCTGCCGACAAGAAAATAACCGAGCTCGGTGGTTTAAAGTGCGTGTGTGTATTTAATGCTTCACACTTGAGCCTCGATCATATTGGCATCTTAGTGGCTGTTCGGAGGGAAATTTGATTTCTTTTTATTCTCACCTCCAGGAGGTCCACTCATCAAAACCGACGAGTACATTGTCACAAGCTGCTCAACAATAGACCCGAATAAAGTTGCAACAAAAAAAAAACAAAAAAGTGAAGAGATTTAGTTGGACTTATGGATATACATATGTACATATGTAATATATGTAGCTTCAAGTACTTGGAAGTAGCGAAATGAAGAGTTTCATTATGCAGCTTCTGAGCTCATTACGTGTAGTTGCACAATGAGAAGATGTGACAATATGACTATGTGAAGAAGTGAAAAGATCGAGAGTGCAAATCCTTGAAATCGCTTCAAATGCATTGCGGTTGAATGATTTTGATCGACAAATTGCACGACGGATTAAAGGTGATGATGTGAAAAAATTGATGTGCTCACGTATTGTCACGAGTATTTAACCCAGTTGCGGTGTAGGTAATTTGTTAATAATTCGCGTTTGCTCCAATTTGTCTAGGTCTAGTGACATTTTTGCGTTTGTTTATGTAAGGGATGTGAACTTATTAGTTGGATAAAATAAATACAGCTGCCATGCATAAGAGTTTAAGAAATCATTCAAGTCTGAGACATGTCTTACTAATCGCTTAAATCGACACAAATTTCTTAAAAGTCCCGAGTAGGGACTTAAGGTATGCTAAGCTGTAGACATCACTTTTTGGTAAATAATATATGCTCCTTTCTCGTTTGAAATAAAAACAGAATCAGCTCTACTATAAATATTTCCTCATGAACGATCGCCAATCATCAATGCTTTGGCCACGATTTCAATCGATCAAGCAGATTATGGTACTTCTTTCTTGGTTTCGTAGTAAGACAACCATGTTTCAGCTAGTATACGAGTTTATTATGTAGAATCTTTCTCTCTCTCTCTCTTGGTACAAATAATATCGCTACTACATCTCAAATATACTCTTGTAACGATCACAATCGATCGTACAACTATCTGTATTATATAAGGTCAAATAAAAAGAAATCCATTATTTTTGCATTGAATTGGAGTATTTGCATTGCTAGAATTCTTCGATTAAGGTCTTATAAGCACCGTTTATTTCGAAAAATTATTTTCATTAATTTCGGCCGTATTTTTCACTTACAAAATCATTCACCATAGAAAGGAATAGATGAAGTCATATCTGGATTATAAGGTGGATGCAAAAAAGCTTGTCAATCAAGCTTCTCCTATGGGCTAAAACTAACTATACCTGGGCGATTATTTTCTCCAGATGATCCGATTGTTGACAGTAATGGTCCGAATAACTCATTTTGCCGTTAGAGAGGTGTTCTTAGTAGATGATTCTCTTCCAATCCCACTAAACACATATCAAAACCTTCCTGATTGCTAATCCTGCCTTGATTACGACGACGTTGTCGTAAGTGACACACCAGTAAGCAACCGTTTCAAAAAAGGATCGATTTTGTTGCCAATTACAGATGGAAGCTCGGTCCATGAGCGTTTTAAATCTAGCATTGGTAAAAAACTATTTCTGGTACCATATTTAGTCTCTGGGATATCAAAACAGTATTTATATGTCGGTCGGACTCGGCCAGGTTACAGGAACGGAATCAACAAAATCTAAATTGAGCGTGATTGCCTCTCATAGCATCAAAATCATAAAACTATTTACTTATTCAGCCGCCTACATTGCGTGCTCATACTAATCGAAAAAAAACTTTCAGGAAACTGTTTTTTGTTGACGGGTCCCTAAATCTCTATTGGAAAAATTATGTATTTATTTTTAACTTAATAATAAATATCCTAATAAAATATATTTTTTCTTTAACCTTCGATCAGCGATCAAACAACGTAACTAGAAAAAACTAACAAAACGTTTTCCGTTTCCGGTTACGTTATACTTATGAACCCAAGGTTCTATCTCTTTCATATGAGGTACATATCATAATTCCAGCTATTCGTCCAAACACAGCTTTTCTCGAACGAGTTGAACTTCCCTAACTCGAATCACCATAATCCACAAAAAATCGTCAAGTTAGAGATGCTTTGAGTTATAAAAGTTTTCATTAAAATCTACAATTTTGAAAAAAGCTGTAAAATGTAGATTTATAGATTGTTATTTAGTGATCGTCAGTTGTATTAATATTCGTATTTAAATAGGAATTAAAAATTGAAAAGGAATGCATTATATCATTTTTGAATGGCGGTTGGATAATTTCTTTCTTAGAATCCTCATCGTTTTCCACGGCGCTCGAGTCATATTCGTTGGGTCTGAAATATTTCGAATTTTAAAAATGAATTATCGTAAACGCTTTTTATCTCATCTTTTGTCCAGTTCAGAAAATAATTTAACGGTATCATTAAAAAATTGAAAGACATGGATTTTTTGGCATCAAACGCAAAAATGCTTCAACAAAATTCTTTAGGACGAAGAAAGTGTCCTTCTTGCTATGTTGCGTTCCAATAACTCAACAGAAATATCTGATCTGTTAGTCTAAATATCTCCGGATATTTATTTTGTTGATGAAATTGATGACTGGCTAAATGACAGTCACGACGATCAGATTGAAGAAGGCAACCTCAGCAGCAGCAACCAAGATGAAAATGAACAAGAAACCCAAAAACCCAGAATTCTCAAGTTATATCTGTATTAAAGACCCCGAAGAGCAGGAGTTTCCCGCTGAAGATGTTTGAAACCTGCAAGCCTAAGAGATACAGATTGCATACAGAAAAAAAATAAGACATAACTGCGCCAAGAAAGTTTCTTTGAAAAACAATAAAAATGTTCATAAAATGTGTAAAATGAATTTTTGAAGTGGAATTAAATAGTTTGGTTTTTTAGTAAATATTTTCCAAGTTTTTTTTTTATATTTCGGAAACCCTCACATTTCGATATTTCGGACAATGCTTGGTTTTCAGTTGTCCAGATTATCGAGATTATACAGTCCATATAAATGCTGAAATATATGCATCTGTGAAGGGTATTATAGCTTCGATGTAGTTAAAGTTAAGTATTTTTCTTGTTTTCATATTATTTCGAAGAAGGCTTTATACTACTAGCTGAAATTTTTCGAATTGAATTAACCACGAAGAATTAAGGTTTTGGAGACTGCATAGACACAATATAACATTCCAATAGTATTCTTTAAGTATAGCACTTATGGGCTCAGGCAGAGAACTGCTTGGCTGATTTCATGAAAAATATTGAGACCGATAAGTTGTATTAAGCTTCAGTGTACTCTAAACAAACGTCTCAAGTATTTTCTTATAAATAAACGCGTAAATCTGTGTATTTAAATCATAAGTTGTTTTTATAATGAAATTTAAATCTCAATATATTCGCCTCCTTTAAATCCCTTTACAAATGACATTGAAAGCATTTCCCTGGAAAAGCTGGAAGAGTTGTGGTTCTGTGGCTTATGAAATGTCCACAAATCAGCCAATACATAGTACATAAGCCTGCTTGACAATACCTGAGTGATCATTAACTCCAAGGTGCAACAGGCGGGATTAAACGCGGATATTCACCATACACAGATATTACCGTGCTTGCCTTCCAGGCACTTGTTGGTTCTCAATCCGCGATTAAGTAATGCCAAATCGAATGAACAGCCCCGTTAAACAAATTCGCATAATGCTCGTAGCACTTTACATAGCGCGGCATTAAGCAACTTGTCGCATTGCGGAAATTTGTTCAAGGCAGGTGCGTACACACAGCACATAACTCCAGCCCTCCCACTGTAAATAATAATTTCCGCTAACCGCAACAATTGCACAGAAGCCACGAACAAAGCGACTAAACAAAAGCAAAATATTTTGCAAGATCATCCGCACGACGACAAGTCTGCTTAGGCAACCCAATTGCCTCGTCTGCGACTGTCATCATCCGCTACTTAACTGCTGTGCGATTGTCACGAGAGCGCTGCCACTGAGGATGGGTTCATTTCTCCGCTTAGCCTTTCACAATTATCTAGTAAAACAAAGATATTCGCATGCAAATGGTTTTTAATGGGCTGGATTACGCTTTGGGCGGTGCAGTTAATCCTCGTCGCAGATGTATGTATGTATGGTTGGTTGGTTGTATGTTTTTGAACCTGTATTATTGGCAACTAAAACTAGCAAGCAGCTAGGATTGAGGGAGCGCATTGTTTTCCCACAAAATGAAAATGCCTTTAAGCTAAAATATGATCCCCCACAGGTTTGTTTATATATACAGTGTATATATTATACACACATACAAATTTACTTGCCGTCAGAGTTGAGTATCATTCGTTAATACTTGTAGTCAGGCTAAAATGTTCATATACGAAGATTTGTCAAATCCTACTGAGATGTGTTGACTACCTGTAGTCACCGTGAGTTCTTCAGAAGTAGTACTTAGTTTGTCAATAAGCCGAATTAGTTGATCGGCAAGCCGAACTGCGGAATAATTGAAATGCTGATCTGATGACATCTCTCTTCCTACCAGCGGCGTTGTGTACAATACATACACACGATAGAAGTCAAAAACTATTCAAACCGGAATCCAACAACGTTCTGCATCTACCGACAGATAAATATGATCGATACCGATCATTTACACGGTAGTAATATTGCCTTATCGCTCAACTTTCTTTGTCGCACCGTCGCTTGTTGGTCGCTAATCCGCTCTTGTTTGTCTCGTTTGCTTTTGTTTGTGGGCATTCGTGGATTTGTATTTACTTTTCATAAAACTGATATAACAGTTTCACCCTACTTGTCTTCCTGCCTTGGTGCCGTGGACTTTTCACGGAAATGTTTTGTGTCTTCTCGCCTTTTATAAGTGCACTGCTGCGGCTCTTATTTCCGTAATACCGCTCGTAATATGATTTACTCTTGTATTTGTGTTGTACAATATGATTTGTGGTTCTTCCTCGAGACAGCAAGGCTTAACTTATTATAATTCGATGACAGATTTCTAATTTCGAGAAATAAGTTAATAAGACATCTACAAATAAAGTTCGAGTAAGGCGAATAAAACATTTCAATCGCTGTTGGTAAATGTACTATTGTGAGCAAAAAATAATAAAACTTTGTTCATAATTTTAAAATTCTTCATTTATTACTCAAAACCAAGAGTTGTCGGCCCATAATTCCGACCTCTTTTTACGAATAGATTCGCGCAAATGACGCATAACACTCGAATAGTATTCTTTGCTGACAGTTTGGTCGGTCGGAAGTAATTCTAGGTGCACCACACTTCGATAATTGAAGAAAACAGTCAACATAACCTAGATTTTTTATCTGTTTTGATGTGGTTTTTTCAATTTCGGCTTACCTTTGCCACAATAATTGGGCTAATTGATCGTCTGTTTCCGGGTCGTAAGCATAAATGCAAGAATCTTCACCAGTAATAATACGTTTCATGAAATCCTTGTAGTCGAAAAGTATTTTTTTACAGACGTTAACGCGATGTTGTTTTTCAAAAAATTTTGTGATTTTGGATCCAGTTGTGCTTTCCCTTTTCTTAGGCTCAAAAATCCTTCAAAATGGTTTTCAGTGATTCTTGAGATATTCTAAAGATGCCAGTAAGATCTCTGACTCTGTTAATCATCAATTCTTTTATTTTATTGACATGTTGATCAGCAGTTGATGTTGATGGCCGTCCTGGACGTGGTTCGTCGTCAACGTGTTCTTGACCCTCTCTGAATAATTTGTACCAATCAAAAACATTTGGCCGCTACAAACAATTATCAGCGAAGGCCTTTTCCTAAATTCTGAAAGTCTGTGGACCATAACTCCAACAAGTTGATAAAATGCACTACATATTATCTTTTTCTCGAAATATTCTCTAAAAGGAGGTTTGACCGCGTATTTTAAGGAAACATTATATACGAGGTTTGACAATTAAGTAGTGAGACTGATTTTATTGCCGCGCTTGTGATAAACCTGTGACCTTCTTCTTCTTTTTCCGGCATCCCTTCCCTCTCCATTGATGTATGTACCATCGCTCTAGCTTGTTTAGTTCACCTGCTGCAACAAGTTGAGTAGACGTGTGTTTGTAGTGCTCGTCACGAAAATGGAAAAACGAAACCAAGAGCAACGCGTCGCGATAAAATTTTGCGCCAGATTGGGCGAAACAGCTTCGGAAACGTACGCTAAAATTGTAGAAGTGTATGGTGATAGTGCTCTTAGACCCTGAAACCAAACGCCAAAGCTCACAGTGGTTATCTCCGCGCGCTCCCCGCCCGAAAAAAGCTCGCATGAGCAAGTCGAAGATGAAAACGGTGATTATTGCCTTTTTTTGATAGCCGTGGAATCGTCCACAAAGAATTCGTTCCACAGGGAAAAACTGTGAATCAAGTCTACTAATGCCAAGTACTCGAAAGAAAATGTGAAAATGAGTCAACAGGGTGCGCCCAGACATCGCTCTTAACTGGATCCTTCATCACGACAACGCGCCCTGCCACACCGCCCTCAGCGTGTCCCAGTATTTGGCCTCTAGATGGGATCGCCGTGTTGCAACAGCCGCCTTATTTGCCCAACATGTCACCCTGTGACTTTTTTTGTTTCCTAAAACAAAATCGGTGGTCAAAGGAACCCATTTTGAGTCGATTACGGATATCCAGGCGGCCGTGACGAGAGAAGCGTTCCAGAAATGTTACGAAGCATGGAAAACGCGCTGGAATCGCTGCATAACTGCCCAAGGGGACTACTTTGAAGGGGATGGCAGAGTTATATCATAATTTTCAAATATACGGTTTTTATGGAATCAGTCTCATTACTTAATTGTCATACCTTGTATCTCTCATTTAACTTAATTACCATTTGAAGGAGCATGGGAGCATGGTGTATTTTGTAACATCTCATTTTTACTCATATATGATCCTAAGTGCTAATAAAAATATATTTATTATTTTTCTAATATATAAAATAGGTAATAACAACCATTGGAAAAATTAAATTTTGTAATAAAAAATGTCTCAGAAAGTTATGAAGCTCTATTGTTTGAGACCAAACGCGAAAATGACTGAATACAAAATACACCATATTTTACAGTTTTTCTTCGATAAAGGCGAAAACGCAAACCAGGCTACAAATGTGAATGGGTTTTATGGCCTTGATGCTATAGGAGTCAATCATACGGAATTCTGGACTTGTTGATTCCTTCCCGGGATTGATGCCACATATTCACCTTGCTTTGGAAGCCCAGCTGTTGAAAATATTGATAAAGTAAAGAAATTGTCGAGTTCAAATGGCATAGAACCAATGTTTTGAATCCTCAGGAGCTAAATTTCACAAAAAACCATTTAAATAAGGCTGGATACAAAAAACTGCTCGATATTTGGCTAAAAGTAATAGTTCTACGAATACTCTTATGTATACGCTTTATACTTTATATATTTTTACTGCTAGTCGAAAATTTTCTATAGAAATAATGATTAAGAAGAAATTATTTAAGTATAGCTTTGGACATTTTTTGGAAGCCTTATATGGTTTTAAATGGGAAAGATGAAACACCAGTCGGGAATGGCATAGACACCTCAATGTGCCAAAGGCATTACAACACAAAATGTGAAACTGAACATTTTGGAATAATCTTCGAAGAAGTCGGTTTCATAAAATAATTTAATTTAAAGATTTTACTGGGATTTTAATCCTTTTAATATTGAATTAATGTCTGTTTTGCAAAGATATTCGTTTGAGACTTTTTGCCAGCCCGATTTACAACATCAAAGATCGTGGTTTCTTCGGAATTTAAAGGGATGCGCGTTGAATCACTTTTTGCGACTTATTATTGGTCTACCAGAAAATTGTTACAAGCAAGGAGCAAAAAAAACAAATCGTTCAAAGTTCTTTTACAGAAAATGCAACATTAAGAACTACAAAAATATTTTCATAGCAGAGCATTTACAAATGTGAATTATTAATTTGTACCAAATACTCTCCACAATTGCCTTTCACACTGCCATCATTTGTGATCAAGACAAAACCTAAATACCTTTTCATTTCAGCAAATTTTCCAGCCAAACAATCAGCTTTTACAAAATGTCAATGAAAACGTCACTGACGAAAGAATGCCGAGGATTAACTCGATCAAAAAAAAAAAACTCCAAAATAGATGTTGAGCTCGCAAATACACACGAGCGCTTGCGCACCGCTGTACAAGCTACAATTTTAGCAAAAATTGTTGAGGCAAGCAACAACAACAGCAAATACGTTGGCATCTCTTTTGCGCTCTAACCCTCTACCAAGCACAGGGATGAGCTGTGCGCACAAAACTACTGAGTCTATTAAAAGTCTAAAGGCAGATAATAAAGGGCCATTAGGACTTAAAAGGGCTCAGCCCAACAAATTTTGCTCTACACTGTATAGGCATACACATAAATACATACATACGTGTGTACTTACATATATACATATAAATGTGCTTTGTTGCTGATATTTTCTTGTTGTGCTAATTTGGTATTCGCAACTACTTACATACATACATACATAAAAGGTGAACAGTGTCGGTAAATGGAAGTGGGACAAATTGGTTGAAAATGCAAAATAAAAAATTTTTGAGGTTTATGTTTGTGTATCGGTTTTAGTGGCTTACTTCTTCTTCTTCTTTACGCGATTATAGCCGAGTTAACAACAGCAAGGCTGTGGTTTAGTTTTTATTGGTACTGTTTTTACGTGGTGGGGCCCAAACCCAGCGCTCAACCCTGCGGAGGGAAGGTTTCGCCTCCTCACTTTAGCTCGGATGCTCTTAGGCTATCCAGAGGATACTTGGTCAAAGATCGGCAGTCGTGAGCTGCTTGAGTCATATGTAAAAGTATTGTTTCTGGCCACTGCCAAGTGAATGGCGATCAGAGAACTTTCCTCACTTGCGTGAACTTCTACACATGACTCTATCCTCCTAATGGCTTACATATTTCTGTAATCAGTAGCAAATGGATCGCACTTTTGACGATCTCATCAGCTATGTCGTTTTCAGAATTTGCACTTCCTTTGTGACATGGAATCCTTTATGTTGTTTCCTGCGTTATTAAGAATATTTGAGAACTCGCACTACGACCATTGGGCTATTGTACCCCCTTCTATATCACCTATGGTCGCAAAGGTCCAGCACTCTGAACAATTTCATGAGCTTTCTGGATGGCGGTGATGTGATTCCTATCCACGTAGATGGATCCAAGGGTCTTGAGTTTGTTCCTACAAATTTCTGGGCCATATAGAATTAGGTGCTCCTGTGTTGTTAGCTATCTAAGCCGTTTTACTTCTATCTGTAAGATACTGCAGTACTCCGGGATTTGTAGGGTCGTCTGAGATCCAGCTACAAGCAATAGATTTCGGTTGCCACTTCACTGACAATATTTGATCCGTTTTTGTAGATGTTTTAGGCTTCGTTGGCGAGTCGCAAGCTCCTGCGCAATAGTTATGCCTTATGACTGTTCTCTAACGTAGACAAAAGCCGCAAAAATTTTTTTTTTGATTTTAACACAGTATATTTGAAAAGGAAAGCTTCTTTGAATCAAAATACGAGGCAAAGAAATATAATCCAATCTTCAAATCTTTCCTTTTTAAGCTACATTTGGTATATCATTTTACCGGAGTTTGCTTGATTTAGTGAGTAGGGATATGACTTTTTTTAATAGCCAAGACTTTTCGAAAGATATCTGATATCTGCCATCTTTTTTGAAATATATAAGAAACATCACTTTATTGGAATTATATAATTTTTATATAATTTCACCTTTTCGCATTCTTTATTCCAGATTAACCTTAATTGGAATTTATTTCTAGGAATATACAAAAATTTGGCTATAAATTTTGACGACTACGCAATTCTTCATATATTATTTGGACAAACAGCCGGCTACACAATACAAGTATATAACATACAAAGTAAAAATAAAATAATTATTTGAATAATGGCAACAATGTCCATGGTGGCTACAGAAATGTTTTTGACAACTACTTACTTAACACTTCTCCTAATGCCGAAACACGCACATACACACATAAACCTATCGGAATATTTTCATAGAGCAGCGAGTTGAGTGCAGTTCATCATCGACACATCACTTCCACATCACCAGCATTTAGGCATATTAAAATCTAAATCCCTACACTACTTACTTATAAAAAAACAAAATAACCTCATTTCACGTTGGACTTCGGAAGTATGTTCGTATGTACATATGTGTGTACATATGTATGTACATATATTCAACAGGGTAGCTATCAAACGCAATGGGCGCTTTAAAATCAAATAGGGTGATGCACTGAGTTCTTAACTGACATGCCGTTAGCTAGCTCGAGGAAAGGGTGTACGGTGCGGTGCGGTAAACGCTGCATTTGTTTACATTACACATTTCCCCGACAGGAACAATTTGCAATGGCATTAGTGTTTTGGCTTCGAAATTGAAATCGCAAATGCCGCACCTTTTCAGCAGCAGTCGATTCAATCTATTCTATTTCGCATTATTCACTCAACCAGTCAAAATTTGTGTCCTTTCGGCGTTGTGAGTACACGAATACAGACGAGCATAATGCTGCAGGCAAATCAAAAGGCTTAAAGCAGATGGAAGGACCTTGGCATACACTTACATACATATGTACATACATTGGTATATCTAAATAGTTGAACAAGTTCTTAATGCAAACATGTACATACATATATGCATCTGAGCGGATGTAAGTGCATATATATCTGGACTCCCATTGAAATGCCTGTCTGCATCGTTGACTATGTGGCAGTGAAAGTCAAAAAAGCGCATGTCGCCCTTTTAACGCACTCGTGCATATTCTTGTTGTCGATTTGTTGGCGCATGAAATGGAAATCAAGTTGCTTTGGGACTTCTATAATTGAGAAAAATAATTAGCAAAGTTTGTGAGCATAATGTTACAAGCATACGTCCATACATACATATACAATCGTTATACTGAGTGCTGTCATCGGTTGTTTTTTTTTTTGTTTTTTTGGAAGTAATAATTTTTCTTGAATTGACCTTATCAAAAACCCAATAGGAACGTGAATTGGTGCAAAACGATTTGGGTAATTTTTTGTAGTTCGAATCTCAACATTGCTATTCAGAAGCCATTTGTATTATGAAACCAAATATCATAAAAATAACTTTATAATTACTATTATACAATGTTACAATAGTAAATAATGTTTTTCTACACATTTTGTATTTTTTTAGGCAACATAGAGAGCATGTAGTAATAATCATGGCCGCAATAAAGCAGAGAAATGCCTACGGTTACTTTGCCGACGGCAAATATCTTAATTATAAGAATAACCTACAAAATGGAATTTAATTACCTTCTATAAAATAACCAATAAGGAAGGGCTAAGTTAGGGTGCTACCGAAAATTTTAAGCTCTGCAAGAATTAAAGCCAGGCAACTTTGTGAAACTTTTTTGCCCACAGATGCTCTGTACTACTGCGATCCTCTGCGCCAAATTAGAGTTTTATATCTTAATTTAGTGCTTTGTTATGGAACTTTATAGGTTTTTCTTTAATGGCTTTTGTGGTCGTGGCAGTTATCCGACTACGCCTATCTATGAACCTGTACCTTTTTTTGCCAAGGAACATGATTTCAGCAAGATATCTCAATTTTTACACAAGTTACAGCTTGCACAGTCCTACGGAGAGATACATAGTCCTCCTCCAACAGAGAGACGTAACTCCTCTCGTCATCCTGATTATTCATACTTCCTCATTATAAAATTACCGATAGTTAGCACACGACAAATCTTATTAAATATTGTATACCAGCTAATCAAATGTGTAACGGTCTAATTCATGCGCAATTTAAGTGCAAACCGAATCGATCAAACTTTTTTCCTAAGTTGGTAAGTTTGATATATATGTTAACACTGAAAAAAGTTTGTGTTGTGAGTCTTGCCATGAGAAAGAATTGAAAGACGGGTTTGTTTGTAATTTTGTGTTTCGAATGGAATCACGACTACGGATTCGTTGAAAGTGTTGCGTAAAAGTTTTGAGGAGTCTACTTTATAAAGAACACAAATATTTCAGTGGCACAAAGCCTACAGTGAAGATCGTGATGTAATCGAAAACGTCATGAGTCATACATTCACCTCTGTTAATGACTATAATATCAAAACCTTAAAGAAACAATATTTGATAAGTTTCGTGTTTGCATCAGAGATATAGAAGTTCATCAACACATATCTTATGATCGACTCAACAGATTTTGATTAATGTGTATGGAGTGTGTCAATGAAAGACGATTATGAAATGACTTGAATGTTTTGTAAAAAAACAACGTAAAGTAGAGGTCACGATGAATAAATGCTTTTATCAACGAGGTAAGTCTTCTGAAAGCAATATAAGAAGTTTTGTCATCAGTCAACCAGAACCTAGGACATAACTTGCACTCGGAATTCTTAGCGGCAGCAGCATATAATACACATATCCAAGTTTTTAATATCACTTTGAAAATAACAAAAGTATGCTTTGCATGACTATACATACTAGTATATTGCTCATTTAAGATGGCATTTTAAGGAAGTTATCAGAGTTTCGCTAAGAAAAAAGTCACAGCAGGTCATATCTGCAGAACAAGTTGAATGAGCCATATCTGGAATTTGGAAGGATCCGCTTTGCGAGCTCTATCCGAAATTATTCAAGAGAAAGTTTAAGTGCTTTGATACTAAGCGATCCTACTTCAGATGTAGAGAATATTGACTATTACTACCACTAAATAGGAGCCAGTATTGTTGCCGTAATTAAAAGAGGGTACGTGATTCCCATTGGAAAAGTTTCACCTATTCTTATGATTTTCATTACATTCTAACCATAAACTGCGACTGCACCAGTTACCGTGTCGGAAATCAATGAAAACATTGAAAATTGTTCGAAATGGTACCACATTCACCACATTCTAAGTACTTGGCCTCAGTAACTTTTTCCTGTTTTACAAAAAATGGTCCAGAAAACTTATAAGATTGCTTTATGAAAAAATTCTCTCTTTAAAACAATAATTTTCAGACTAGCAGTTATAACTTATAGTATGTGTTTACAGGCCAAGATATGTGAAGTCCTTAAGCAGTTCTATGTCGCAGAAAAAAATAACGGGTATTTCTAGTTCTACTATAAGTTATAAGTTTGTTTTCCTTGTTATAATATCTTCTTTAAAATATTTCTTCATCAAGATATAAATATGAAGTCTTTAATGCGAACTGTTCTAATATTATTATTGAATAGCAGAGGAGTTATTGGGATTTATGTTTAGGACTTAAGTTTTTGGATTCATTTTGAACCCTGGGTAATAGCCCGCAAGAAATGGACGAGGGTGGAAATAGGTCGGAACTGACCTCGAAATCGGACAGTACCTTGGGTGGGCCACTGCCTGGGCTGTGGTACTGGAAAATCCCTTCTGAAATTGCGGCTAAATTAATTTATGGTAAGCTCAAACTTTTCTTAGATCTACAAAGATCTGGATATCCTATCTCTTAGTTTTGGAATCCTGGGTTAACTAACTGTTTTTAATTTTAAAAATTACAAAAAAAAAACATAAAAATCGCTTGCACCGAAGCTATAAAACTCTTCACAGTTACAAAAAATTCTTTACATCCAACACGATTTCGATTGATGAGTTTATATGACAGCTATATGCTCTATTTTTCCGATCTGAACTATATCTTCGAAAATTGTATTATTGCCTTAGGCAATAACTATTCTCAAATTTCGTGAGGATAACTCGTCAAATAAAAGCATGGAAAATGCAAGCACTTGAATCCGACCGTTCAGATCGATGCCTAGTTTGCGTAGTTCGCGTATACATTAGGACAATAAAGCATAAATTCCTCAGAAAAATGATATTCCAAAAAAATGTTGATAAGTTGGTAGGGATGTCCTTAATTACTATGCCAAATAAGAAGACGATCTGTCTACCGATTTTTTTACAGCAGCGGCTTATGTCGGTACACCTCAGTAGTCGTTGCGATTTTTGCAATGGATAAAAATTTCAAACAAAGAATTTGTCTCAAATTTTGTATTTCTAAGCGGAGATTTAAAAACACAGGCCTGCAAGTGGTACAAAGCTTTCAAAAACGGTCGAAAGTTCGTTGAAGACCGTGAACTAGTCTATTTGGACATGCCTGATCGTGCGAATGCCGATTCCACATTCATGGATGAGAACTGGAAAAATCGTTGGCAAAAGTGTATTATTACGTCTGGTTGGGACTACTTTGAAAGCGTCAAAATAAAAAACTAGAAAATTTCTTAAATAATATTGTGAATAAAAGCCTTTAAGCGAACTTTTTGGTAAATTAGAAAAAGACAGGTATCGAAAGGAGTGTGAAATCAAATTTTTCATTAAATACCATTTGCCATTCCACACAGCCCAAAATTCCAGAACCGGAACTTATTTGAAGCAATACTTATCAATCCAATGAAAAGTAATCCTATATATGGTCCTCTCAAAAACCGATATAAAAAAAGAGAAAATCATATTTGTTGCTAAACTCAATGTATTTTTTATTATATGCTCAATTCTTTTAATAAATATATTTTAATCTTTATAATATTTGCATTTTGTTCAAAGTTCTTTTCCAAGCAATGCATGACAGTACAATTGATTAAATTACTAAAATGACAATAAATAAATAAACAAATGATATTTGGGCGAATTCTGCTCTAGTACAAACCAAAAAACTAATAAATAAACATTTTCACGATTAGGAACTTAATACAAATTACATATTGTACACATACATTTTAAAAACTAATCGTAAAGGCAAATAAAAAGTGGGTAATTTTGTTTGAATACATAAAAAAAAATAAAATTAAACTTCACCATGCGTGAGTGATCATTGAAAGCCCTTAAGTGTGGGCGAGAAGCGAATTCCTCTCATAGGTATATAAATACTATTCGAATGCACTGTAAATGCGTTAAACTGATAAGATATTATCTTAATTGTCGCCTTCCGATGTTTACAACTAAATTCACTAACATTATTGTTATTAAGCAGACAGGAGCTTTCGCCTCTAAAGTACGAGAGCATATCACAGTTTCCAGCACTTTTTATATAGCAAGGCACTTGGAGTGCGAAAGCACTTTTTCTAAACGAGCGCCCGTTAAGGCATTTAATCCATTTAAGCGAACCCGCGCGCAACTCATTGGCAACATTGGCAACATATTGCGGCAGTGGTGTTGTGGTTATGGTTGCGTTAGCGATTGCGTTTCTTACTTCTCTCAGCACTCTGGAACGCAGCGATTTTAAATCTTGCGTTGACTGTACATATCGGAAATTAGCCGGACGATATTGACTTCGCCAATTGTCTTTCGGAAGAATAACTCCTCGATTGTGAATCCCGACACTTTGCTGAGCAACGGTAGTATACTGACCAATGCTTGAAAACGCAATGGTTGATTGGGTTTTGTGCGCATCACGTAGGCCTGCAAGGTACCGCGTGCCTCTTCGCACAAACCGGCTATTTTGACCGAATCGACAGGGCCACGCGAATCGCCCGAGGTACTCGAATTTGGGCTGCTACTTTCGCCAGTACCAAATGAATTGTTAGCAGCATCTTCGCCGTTTGGCTTACGGAAGAGCGTGATTGCACGTAAGCACTCATACTCATTGGTATCGATATTAAGATGACATAACTTATTGAGTACCTCTTGAAAGAAGTGTACTTCGCACTTGACCATATTAACCATTTCACGATTCATATTCTCCGATTCGTAGAGAAAGAGTAACTGTTGAAAATTTATCGGCATGAGATGTTGGGCAATTGCTAGTACAAAAAATTCCTTCCACGAATCCTCCAACAATTGTAATTGATCCGGCAGCGGCAAATTCTGGAATGCTTCGACACTCTTAATCCAATTCACATTCTTGAAGAGATGCTCGGCGGCAGTCTCTTTTAAGTGTTCGGCGGCCATTAGTGGCGGCGTTGGTGGCAATGAGCGATTCATGAATGAGTTTTGCGCGAAGAAGCCAAATGGGCTCTGATGCATGGCATGGTGTGCTGCTACACGTGAAACTGATAGATCCAATACTATTGGTGGCTGAAAAGGATTGCCTAGAGCTGGATGTGGGTGATGTTGTGGTGGTGGTGGTGGTGGAGGTGGTGGACGTGGCACAGTCGGTATTAGCATAGGGGACATTGGAAAAGCATTAAATAACCGATGACTCATCATCAGCTCGGATGGCAACGGATCTGGTCCCATCACGACCTCTTTATATATCTGAATTTGTCGACGTATTGTGGAGTTACGCGGTCCACGTTCATGTTGTACAGCATCCCTGTTCATGCCAACTTCGAAGCATTTGCGCAGACGGCAGGCGCGACATTGATTACGATGGGTTTTGTCGACCACGCAAATGCCTTGCTTCTGTGACTTGCAAACGTACTGGCGTGAGCGTCGTATGGAACGCTTGAAAAAGCCGGCACAACCATCACAAGCATAGATGCCGTAATGCTTACCGGAACTATGGTCGCGACAAACTTTGCACGGCACATGATAGAGTATGCGACCTAAAGGGAGTACACAAGGTAAAAATAATTATTAGTTGAGGTTTTGCCAAATAGCGGTTTTGCTTTATGAACAGCGGGCGGTGGAACTGTGCCGGTCAGTGCGCTGTACGCACTAAGCATTATGGCGTTAAGTGGCAACATGGAACGCCTCCCAAGCCAGCCTACACGAAGTGGCAAGGCAGTGGAGGGTTGCGCATATTGCGCTTTTGCAGTTCGAACCCGCCTATTGTCGTGCAAAATTGCTTGCTTGAATCGAGGTAATCCTGGAATGGCGCATATGTACTTACTTGAAGCAGACGGTGATAATCTATTATATTTCTCCGCAGGATCTGGTGATACCTCGCGGGAACTCATCTTTTTCAGATGTGTACTGGCACCACTTGGAACAAACTTAATATTATTTAATCACTTGTAAAGTCTTTGCACTTCGCTTTTTGTTGCTTTCAAAAACAGTTTTCAAATATTGTTTATCTTAAGCATATATATATGTCTTTGTGTTTTTTGTTTTTTTTTTTCAAAACTATTATTATTTGTATTATTTTAGCACTAAACTAACGCGATCGTCTTCAATGCACTCAAACAACTGGACGACGACTATTGCGCACGAGATGTCGAATGGTTGTGATGCTTTCTTGCGATTTTGCTCCTGCTTTAATAGTCCTAGCCGGGTTGAAATATCCTTTATGGATATCTACGCATTATTTGTGCATTACCATTTCCATGCTAATAGTTGCTGATCATCCCTCTCGTATTTGAGTTCGTTCATTGGCTGTCGGCTGTCACAGAAACGCACATTCAGGGTGTGGTTTCTCTTGCCCTTTCACAATTGCAATTGCCTTAGATGAGTGTAAGAGAGAGAATTCGAGATTTCTTCGACAGATCCTGCAACTGTTGTTGACGACCTGCCATAATGGAAAATAGAGTAAAAGCAGAGAATTCTCATTATTTCGTATGTAAACCAAAGCAGATCGCTCTCTAATACTATACAAATGGTGTTAGGGCCGCTGCCGCTGACACTGCTGACATCGCTGTCACCGCTAGCGATGACCTTTATTGCAAGCAACAACAACAAACACAAGTACGCTCGATATCTGTGCAATGTCGCAAAAGTGGCGCACACGTCCGCGCTCTTTGTGCTGCTTCTTCTTCTTTTTCTTCGCCTTGCCTTCTTCTTTTCTCTTTCGTCCGCTATTATTCTGGTTAAGTACTCATAATTATGTTTTCAGTTTGTTCTATTGTGTGACATGGATTTTTATGACACAGCCATTCTTCTGATTTAATGGCGTTTGTGTGAACTTATCCCAACCATCATCTATGCGTGTACCTGCTCGTGATAGGGTTGTTATTGTTCTTGAGTTTTTTTTTTTTTGCGCGCGACTGGCCTATTTTTTACTTTGCGCAATAGAAAAATGTGTAAAAATTATGATTAAACATGTAAATATGACGCCCCTGCAAAAATATTTTAACCCACAAAATTTTGGATTCGAGAAATTTATTTTAGATTCACGTGCTTCTTCTTACTAAATATTATGTTTTACTTTGTTAATTAAAAATATATGCATTTACCGTCTGAATTTTGTAGTTTATTTTGCCCGATTAAAAAGCTTTGCAAATTGTTCACTTTTTGTACAAAAGACTAATAACCACACAAATCTCTAAAAAGTAGAAGAAAGACTTAGCCACATGCAAATACCCCGTCATAATTTAACGTAGCGCTTAGATCCGTTATTCGTTGTGGAATTTTAGGTTTTTTTTTGTTTTACTTCAGTTGACAGCGCTGCATTTGTTTACGTAGTTTAAGTAAATTTTTTATAATGATTTAAAAAAACTCAAAACGTACAAAATATTCTGTTATTATAATTCAATATTAAATATTATTTTATTGTAATTAAATAAGAAGTAGGTAAGGCTACATAAGTTGTCAAATAAAAGTCCTGAAAGCATTAATTCAATTTCTATAAATTTAACTGCTGCTGCCTAAGGCACCTTTCTTAAAGCTTTTATTGAGCTTGAGCTCTTCTAAATAATACAAAAAGCACTAAAAGCCATTGCTAAGCGTATAACCACATTTGACTTAACCTATCATTTGATATTATTTATTACCTCAATAATGAAGTGAGTTGGGTGTATGACGACCTCTCGTGCAAGAATACAAAAATAAAATCCATTCCACAATGAAATTATAGAAAGATGTTATTCTGTTTTTGGATGGACTTGAAAGTAAAAACTTCTTCTGAAGACTTTTAAAGTAAAATATGTGCAAAAACTTGAAATTGTGAGTGTTAATTTGTTGTTTTTTATTAAGTTTAAAATCCTTAAGGGGTTAGGGGTAGTTAGAATTTTCAAAAACTAAAGTTTTTTTTTTTGCATTTTCGTTAAGTGTAATATCTTAAAAATATTCCCAGAAAATTTCTCGTTGATCCGAGAATTAGTTTTTGAGTTATTCGTCAAATAACAAAGAGAGCTCGGGCACTTCAAATAAAATTCGGGCCTGATCGAAGGATTTTTATTTTTTCGAAAATTTCGATCTTTTAAGACCAAAAATCAACAGTTAGGATTTTTTCGCAAAAATTTAGAAAAAAAAAATCCTGAGGCTGCCATTTTGTTAATTTTGAAAAAAAAAAAATCCTTCGATCAGGCCCGGGATTACCTATTTATAAAACTAATTTTTTTTTGTCCGATTGTTTTTAGATGAATCTCCAAGGACTTATGCTTGGCACCGTAAGTACCTTTGTTTGGAACAGGGTCAACACAAACAACTATGACTTTGGAAATTAAATGTTTTTCTTCGAAATTTTCGTGACTTCAAGTCAACACATTCTATAATAATGCCATATTAGTAATTTTGTAAAATAAAATGATTTAATACCAAAAAAAAACATACTGAAAACTCTCACTTTTTCGTGCCTCTGACTACCCCTAACCCCTTAACTCATTAACAATTCTCCAAGTAACTATAGATTGGTCGAGCAATGATCAAACTTAATTTATCAAGTTTAAATTACTAAATTTAATTATGTACTGTACTCTTCGTTTACTTAGTGAACAAAGATAATTGTTTCTCAATACATACATATATATTTCATTATTTATGTATATAATTGAGTTTATGTTTCATGCATACATATGTAGCTGAACACACATATGAACACTGAAAGATTAGTAAAGTAATAGTATAGATATTAAACAAATAAAAAAAAATAATACATTCAGACAAAAATAATAAAATTGTATTTTATAATTATAATTATGTGTACATATAATGCATATTTACATATATTTTTTATCTAATTTTATCAATTGACACATAAATAGCAAACCTGGTCATCAAATAGAAAACATTTATTTATTCTTCAAGTTTATCAATTACTGATTTAAAAGGCATATTTTTTATTTTAAAAATTATTCACTTTCATATTAATAAAACACTAAACAATAAATATTATTTTATAGTTAAAAAAGACGAAAACATCGATATTCTATATGGGACTCATAAATAGCACAACCTGAAAACGGTTTACGAAACAATACAAAAATTTATAAAAATTATTAAAAAATAGCATAAGATTGCTCACTTCGTTTCCATTTATACTATATGCACCATTTTTAATCACCCCTTCACATTTTCGATGCTGTACACCAGTATTAGAAATCGTTCTTTTGGTATTGAATACCAAGCTGCATCACTTACGGCACATAAATCATCAAAATTTTTGAATTGTTTGCTTGCTATTTTGGTTTTGACATCACTTCATAAATTTTCTATTGGATTCACGTTCGGGCTTTGCGCAGGCCCATCTAATATTCTAATATTTTCATTGAAATCCAGCTTCATTTACGGCGTGCTTCGGATCATCAACAACAGATTTTTGGGAATTAAAAAAAACTACAGTATCAATTCACTTAAAATTTCGAGTATCTATTTACATATACGATTTCCGACGATGCTAAAAAACAGGTCTCCTACTGCTGCTATGATTTCCAAACCTAAAAATAGTCGATTTCAAAAAAATCAAGAAAAAGTTGAAGCAAAAAATGGGCGTACATATACAGAAAGTGCTATAGTGATCGTATCATTTATCTTCGAGTAATCACTGCAACGAATTCGAAAAATGATGTGTCGACGAAAGATCTAAAAGTTTAAATATTGACTGACGACTTCCATCTTAGACCAAGTATCCTCCGGGTAGCCAAATAAACATCCGTTTGAAGGCAAGCTGAAGTGGGAAGTCGAAAACATCGCCTCCCAGGTTTGTGCGCTGGGTTTGGAACCGATCACGTAAAAAACTCTACCAATGAAAAGAAGAAAACAGCTTCGGATAAGGCTGTTGTAAACTCGACTATAAACGCATAAATGGTATATACGCCAACAAAGAAGAAAATATTTGGTGTTATTCTTAATACTTAATTAATTATCTTTTGGATCTTCCGTTCTTAGATAAAACACCTCGTCGAAACTCGATATAATAAGTAAGAATAATTGAAATGTCATAAACTTATTCGACATATTGTCACCTGAAATGCAAAATAACGTAACAATATTTTTGGAAATTTAATTTAATAAAAGGGAACATGAGTGAAAAAAAATTTAATATTGGTTAAAACTGCTTTATATCTGAGGGCAGAACCTGAAAATGTTGGACATATGTATGTAATATTATGAATGCAATTTGAAATAGTGAATCATAATCAATAAGACACTCAATTTCGAATTTTTTGATGATACGTTATTTTGCATTTCAGGTGACGATTTTCTCCTCCAACACATTGCCAAAAATATTATAATAGGTTTTTTTTTTTACTTTAATAAAATCAATGTCAAAATCTTTTAAATATATACTATATAAATTATATTAAATATTATATTAAAATCAAAAGGAAGAGAATTCAATAAACAACAAACTCTTTTACATTTTCTAACCTCTGCATTATGTCCTTGCAATATTGACCTACAATTATTATTTCCTAACAATTGACCAAGTTTTCAATCTATCGCTGAAATAAATATTCATTCACACACACTCATGTAATTGAAATTTCACGATATGAATTTGATGTGTCAAAACACTGTTTTCCATTACCTATCCATCACTCAACGGGGCTAAAAAACACCCAAAGCACAGCACACCGCGCAGGCAATTAAAAGCTATGGGAAACTTTTTACCGCTACAAATTAAGTAATAAGAAACTGAACAATAAAACGCTTGACATGACAACACACAAAAAGGTCTAATTAGAATAAGCCTTCAAAAAGTATGCGCTCGTTCACTTAGTGCACCCACTGCTCATATTCATTCCCAAGCCACTTGCCACCCCACAGAGATACCATGTCGGTATGCAATGTATAAAGCAAAAATATAGTAGAAGAGCAATCAAGGGTTGCTTCGACAGTTATCAAAAGTTCATCAGTCGGTGGCATCAAATTGTAGGTGGCAAATAAACAACACACCAACAACAACCTATGACGATAGCGCAATTGAAGTGCGCAACCACCTTTGCATTGCCCGCTCGGTCGTTCGGCGCAGCAGCATTCGATGTATGGGAATTTTCTGATATTCACTCACTTTTTGATGATTCGATTGCGTGCGTGATGCTATGCTCGTTGATGCAAGCCACATTAATTCCGTTGGAATGTGAGTTCCTTTAACTATCATCATGTTAATATGTATGCTTGAATTAATCCAGATGACATGACATATTCAAATTGATGCTTCAGTGATGATCATGTGTAGGATAGCAAAACAAAAAAACGTGGGAACTTTTGTGTACTGAGGCTGTGCTGTGTTCATATGAAGTGCTTTATGGTTTCAATCTAGTAAAACATATAAATTTTAGGTTAGTTGCTTGAGATATAAGGCAAGTTTTCACCTGATTTCATCATTCTAAGCTTACATATGCTCAGTTATAAGAAAAAACAATTTTATTAAGATAACACACATATTGGTCGATATATGCGGTATAAAGTCATCTGGAAGTTCGAAAATTCTAAAATAAAGATAAGAGGATAAGAATTCTCTCCGAATTTCAGTTATAAATCTGACACATAAAAAGTCATCTATAAGTACTGGAGTCCGAATATTTGGTACCTTGTTGGATTTTGACAAGTTTTGGTCAGAAGGTGGCATACTCTAAAAGCATTATTCGCGCAAAGTTTTATCTCATTATAATAATAACTTCTTGATTTGTACACTCGAAAGGAAAGAATCAGAGGCATTTAAAATTATGTTATATGGCAAGTAGGCGTGGCTGTTGAGCGATTTCAACCCATCTTAACACCGTAAATGTATCAAATACCAAATTTGGTTGATTGGATTTCGGTTAATGGCGACAAACAATGGATGGATAAACAGGAAAACAAGGGGAACTTTTATGATTAAATGTACTTCTCGGACAGCTAAAATAATCTAGTTTTTTTAAAACAAAGACAAAGTATTGTAAAAAATAGAATTCAAAGCAAGAAGATTCTAGAAATATCCATATTATATACGCTATTTCTTCCAAAAAGCTTATAGAAAATTGTCAGCCTTTAAATCAGCTACATCTGAATATACTTGTATAGGTTATACAGGTAGTTCTTTTGTAAATCTCTTTTATTTTCTCACTAAAAAAAGCAAAATTGCCACAGTAATCCTGAATCCAAGGTGTTTGTATTCAATATCTTTATAGAAATTAAAAATAAATTAAATAAAAAAAATAATGAAATATATAATATATATTTTAAATGGTTTTTATCGCACTTCCATTGTAATTAGAAAGTCAGAAACCACATCAAAAGCACACCTGAGGTGCCTTTGTGCCTCAATGCTTGAAAGCAAAAATCTATTACTCCATTCATCACAAGTCAATCGCCAAGGACATTTCATTCTCACCTTTCTACGTTCTTATGCAAAAAAATGATCCCTCAGGTGAGAAACCATAACTCAGGGGTCTAATTATGCATACCTGAACTGCTACCTGGTATAAAAAAAACAAGGGCATAGCTGAAACCAAACCTATGAATACCTAGTACTTGCGGACCTTTCGGAAAGTTAATTTACAGCCATAACATCACATCAAAATTCAAAGGTGAGATAAAATTGCTCTGTTCTCTGGGTGGACTCACTTTACCGCCATTAAACAACCCACAAACCTCAGGTGAAATTAATAAATTCAGCGTTGAATTCAGTGAGCAGCGCCGAAGTCTACCAAAGCGGGTAAAAGATTTGCATTGCCTCGGTTTTGTTGCACTTAGTAGCTCTTGTATGTGTGTACAAGGTCGGTATGTTGTTTGCTGTAGGGTCATTAAGACACACAAGCTAACAATTTAGCAATCCTTTGTGTGTTTGCGCATGCGCGACGTGAAAACATAAAGCAAAAGTTGTACAACAATAGCAGTGACCGCAGAGGATAGTAAACAGTGTTCACACGAACACACACATACTTATAGCATTTGTTATGGTTTGTTTTGCTTTTGTGCCTCACGACAAAATGGCAGCACAAGCCGGCGACTAACACTTGTAAGTGAATTCTTATGGCTAACACTACGGAGGGTACAGTCTGAGTTTAATGTTGGGGAATCCCACAACAGAAAGGGGTTGCTACATGTGTATATACAAATGTTAGTATTTTTTTATTTGTTACATACAATTTTGCTTAAGAACGCTCTGACATAGTTTTTGAATGTGTCAGAGATATTTATCTGGCGACATGTTGACGCCAACTCGCATGACCTTGATACACCGCATATAGTCGAACATACAACAAAAGTGTAAAATTTCACACTTTCCCTAAACAGTTGTTTAAATATCTTTATAATTATATATGTAAACATGAATTGGCGCATCCGAAACTACCTCAAACTTATTGACGGAAAGTCCAGAAATTCTTTAGAAAGCGCTAATAAATAACATAGCGTACCTGACAACAATAACCTTCAAAAAAAGAAGAAAAAAGAAAAGAATGCCGAGCGAAATATATGCTCACGGGAACGTCAACTTTAAAGAAGTAAGAAAGTGCTAAGTTGGGGTACAGCACATCCCATTAATATGTTTATTTATAAGAATTGAAAACATAGAAATATTTTCTGATGTCAGCAAATCTTTTTTGATTTGATTGAAATTGATGTTGATGTTGATGTTGATGATTAAGAGATGTTTCGCAGCTTTGATTCTTGTTACACTCGAACCTATGAACCTATCTCTTACTTACTTATTTTTGAAATATATACAATATGCATTTTTTATATTTTTTTCAAAGATCCAACATTGAGGGGAATAATGTAAATATTAATATATTGGTAGTTGTAATAATTTACGATTCGGAACTGTTAGCCGTTATGCAGCAATTGGATAATTTTTCAATGAATCCTTTAAAAAATAAGGGAAATATTAACATAGCTCTTAAAATATTGTGGTCCTTATATAATACATATACGGTAATCACAGGGTATTGAAAAAACTTACAAATTAGCAAAACCACAAACAAATAGGTGTTTAATTTCTATTCCCGCCAGCTCGGTGGGGTGTCTGAAAGTATGCGCTCCAAAGTAATGGCGTTCTTACGAGTATTATAATTTACTACCGAAATTCCGAGTCAGTGGCCTCAAATTTAAAAGCGCTAATCTAATTTATGGTTAGTGGGACAAAGAAGTGTCCATAGTGTGGTGAATTTTGCTAAAAGATCTTGGCCTACCGCTTGACTACCAGAATTGTCGTATGTTCGTGAATTGGGCTCAGCAACAACTTGAAAATGATCCAGATTTTAATCGAAAAATCATCTTCCGCGTTGAGACAAATTTCTGACTGAATGGCTTTGGCAATAAGCCAAATATGCGTTATTGGTCAGGCAGCAATCCACACGTACTCCAAGCGTCACTACTGCACCTCCAACAAATTACGGTTTGGTATGTTGCTGTAAATGGTCATCGCTACCGCTCAATAATGACCAAAAATGTTTGGCCTGAATTGAATGATATAAACTTGGACAACATGTGGTTCCAACAGGACAACGCCATAAGCCACACAGTGAATGTCATAATTGATTTATTGATAACTAAGTTTGGTGAACGTATCTCACGAAATGATCCAGTCAATGGCCCGCCTCGGTTGTGCGATTTGAAGCCGTTAAACTATTTCCTTTGGGACTAAATGAAGTCTATGGTCTAAACCGACAAACCAGCGATGATTAATGAACTTCGTACGAATATCGAACGTGAATTTGCTCCAATATCGGCCGATTTATACTTGAAAACCGTCGAAAATTGGGTTCAGATTCTGGGCTTCTGCAAGCGTGCTCGTGGTGGCCATATAAAAGAAATCAAGTTCCATACATAATGGCATCGAATGTACTTTCACTGCCTTTCATTTCCCAAGCCGTTTTTGTTTTATTAAAAAAAAAAAAAACGTTTTTTAAATAAAAGTTAAAATTTTGAAAAAGCTCCAATAAAGTTATAGTTGATTTGATCGACTTTAGATTAAGTTTCGGATTTTAAGATACAATATTACTAGAAATAACTACTAGACTTCGACACACAATTTACAATTTTGGTTCATAAAGACTATTAAAATACTAGAGGACCCGTCCACACTTCACTGTGGCTGATACATAGATAATACTTCTACTTACTACTACCATCTACATATATGATTTCTATTAGTTGGATTATAATTAGTAGTTAATGAGATATAAGTTGAGTTTGGGCTCAGGGAAATCCACCGATGAAAAAATATTTGCTAAACTTAAAGAGGCAAAAGCTCTGTGCAAAGTGGGTGCCTCGCAAGTTCATAATCCAAGGCGTGGAAAGACGAAAAGGTCGGCTACAAAGGCCGGACATCAGTCTTTTGGAATGCACGTGGTAAAAAATATACTCAATGACTGATTACCGAGCCATCTACAGTCTATTCCACTGCATATTTGGTTGCACTTTTTTTCTACTATTCCAAATACTTAGCAATTGTATCATTTTTGAGGAAGAATCTGTTTAAAATTGTACGCATATATTCAAATGATTCCTACAAAAACAAATTATTATTTTTTTAGCTAAATCGGTTCAGACGTTCTTGAGTTATAAATGGTGTAACTAACAACAACTTTCTTTTATATATGAAGAATGCCCGAAAAACCAAATGGCAATAAAAAGATTGAGGATACTTAAATAAAAATTCCTTTTTGAATATCCAAATGTACTATATGTAAGTATAAATTGAGAAGTAAATTATATAATTTATGCATTAATTAGTACATGACCTCATTCTAGACAAAGTGTGCAATAATTACAACAACATAGTAATCAATTTATAGAAACTATACAATTTCTATTTATATATAGTGTTATGGTTGCGGTATGGTTATAAACGAGTGTCTAAAACGATTAAAGCAATTTACCATCCCACAAAGGAAAAAACTATCACAACTTCCCTGTTATAATTGCAATTAAGGGTAGTTTGAGCAGCTATCAAAAGTTCACCAGTCAGTGGCATCTATTTTCCTACGTGTTCATAGGTGAACGAAGCTGTACTCACATTCAAAAAGTGTGCAACCACCACCAGGTACATTGTCCACTCATCAGCATGCGATATATGAGAATTTGTTGATATATTTTAAATTATTTTTTGAGGTTTCTATTGCGTGTGATGCTATGCTCACTGATGCAAATAGCATTAATTTCAACGGTGAGTGTCTTTTAGCTTGCCACATGTAACTACATAGTTGTGAAAATTAATTTGAAATTTGAATACGACAAAAATGATGCTGCAATTATAGTCATTCAGCGGTTGATGGCACAAATAAACGTGGGAATTTATTTTTATAAGAGAAGGAGAGTGTTTTATTTTGGGTTATTTGGCAGTGTAACTCTCTTGCTATAGTTAAATATATATAGAATTATAGTTATACTTATAATGTGCACGAAATATATTGACAATCAAAATATTTATAATAGAAAAATACTCAGAAAATCGAGAATAGTACAATATACATATAATATTTTGATTTTTATAGGTCACTGCTAAAAAAATGGCCTTATTCGTATACATATTTCATCTGCTTGCTTGTGTGTGTACATATATATATGTAAGCATTACCTGTGGTACTACCTAACATTTAGTTGAGATAAAAAATTGTTGAAGCCCAATTTTAAACCCACACTATGAAAGCCTACCTTTCCAAATCTTTAACAAAGTTAATTTTGTTAATAAAGCAAAAGAGTGAGAACCCACAGGTGCGATTAAGAACTCATATTGTCAACTTCAACATTCAGCAAACCACAAACTCCATCACAATTATCGAGCCTACAAAATTCAGGTGAAATTAATAAATGTTACAAAGTAAGCTGGAGTGGCGCAAAGGTACGGCTAAGTGAGCTACCAAACCTAGGCGCTACAATGACCTTAAGATTCTAAAAATGGTGTCGTATATGAGCGTTTGGTGTGCAAACAAACGCTGCTGCAGGGTCATTAAGGCATTCAAATGCAGCATTTAGCGCTCTTTTGTCCGCAAACCTTTGCGCATGCGCGGCGTTTGAGTGCGGTTACTACCGCAGTAAAGGGTAGCTAGCATGTTTGAATTTGTTTTTTTTTTTTTTTCTATTGTTTGTTGTTGGCGATTTCACTACAAATGCTTACTTTTATCGGTGTGTAAGTGGCAAAATGACAACACTTTTGGACGCGAATAGTTATGTTTAAGGGCAAGCACTGCCGACGTACAAGTTACGTCCTGTTAACAGCAAATCGACTATGCCAAAGACTTAGGTTAGTGCAATATACTCTGTTTTAAAACATCAGCAAAAACAACAAACATGCTAACCTTGTAAATATGACCAAAATTTGCATACCGCCCAAAAAACGAAATTGATAACCTAAAAGGCCTGGTGAACCAAAAATGCATATAACAAAAGTGAAACAAATGCTAGTAATCGTTTGTTTACATATGTTTGTAAATAAAACATTAAAAAATAATTTCAATTTCTTTGAATTTACTGACGTAATTCCCCACACGATCGGAGTCAAGGTCAAGTTGAAACCTTGAACAATGGTTATCCTTGCCCTTCGCAGAAATGTATAGCATATATTTCAGGTAATTTGCAAGTGATATGCTTGTTTCTGATGTAAAGAAACAAGTAAGAAAGTTTGAATGGAGTGGGGCTCCAAAAATTATAGGCATTCAAAGTGCGCAATCTATTGAGATCTAATGAACAATAGCATTGTAAAAGATGTAAATATCTGCACTTCCCGCACCTTAATAGTTGTTACTCCTTACATACAAGTTCAAGTTATGTTCGCCTAACGATTGCACGCATCATCTAAAACTAATCGATATATATATATATAGGGTTATGTATATATAAATTATATATTATATAGTATATGCCTGTCCATCGGTTCGTCCGACCGTTCAAGCCCCTATGTACCGAATATTTAGACCACGGTACCTATAGTTGACTTTTGATAGAAAATGTCGGTCAATGTGTGACATATGTATGTAACTGAAACTAAGAGATAATCCTTCTCTTATAATGTTAATCTGTATGTGGAAAATGTGTTGGATTGGACTAATACTTCCCTTGGCCCTCATATACTTAATATAAAAATTTTCAATCTTCCGGGTGACTTTGTACCATATATCGGTGAGTTGTCCCAATGAAAATAGAAGAGAGCTTGTTTTATTCATAACAGTGTATCTTTGTGCCTAAAAAAGATAAATTTGACCGAAAACTTGGCTCAGCACACATATAATATCAGGATTTCGAACATCTGGGTGTCTTTACTTTATATGATTGGTTTTACACCTCAAAGTATTTCTCTAGCTTTGATTCTTACAGGTTGCAAGAGTATCAAATGTTCGGTTGAATTCGAACTTAGCCCTTCCTCGCATGATACATTTCATTTTTATTATTATATCCTGAACAGGGTATATTAAGTTTGTCACGAAGTTTGTAACACCCAGAAGGAAACGTCGGAGACCCAATAAAGTATATATATAAACGATCAGTATGTTGAGCTGAGTCGATTTGGCCATGTCCGTATGTCTGTCCCTCTGTCTGTATATATACAAACTAGTCCCTCAGCTTTTAAGATATCGTTTTGAAATTTGACAAAATTCAGTTTCTCTACAAGAAGCTGCTCATTTGTCGGGACTGCCGATATCGGACCACTATAACATATAACTGCCATACAAACTGAACGATCGGAAACAAGTTCTTGTATGGAAAACTTTCACATTTGACAATATATCTTCACAAAACTTGGCACAGGTTATTTTCTAGAGTAACAATGTAATTTTCGAAGAACGATCGGAATCAAGGGTTTGTATGGAAAACTTTCGCATTTAACGTGATATCTTCACGAAATTTGGTATGAGTTATTGTTTATAGAAATAATGTAATATCAGAAGAAATTGTTCAGATCGGCTCACTATAGCACATAGCTGCCATACAAACTGAACGATTGAAAAAAAGTTCTTGTATGGAAAACTTTCGCATTTGACGTGTTATCTTCAAGAAATTTGGCATGGATTACTGCTTAAAGTAACAATATAATATCCGAAAAAATTGTTCAGATCGGATTACTATAGCATATAGCTTTCATACAAACTGTGAAGGGTATTTAGCTTCGGTGCAACCGAAGTTTACGTTTTTTCTTTTTTATATTGAATTAGTGTTTCTGCTCACATAGATAAAGTGATGTGGCCCATATTATAAAAAAAAAATTCAGGTATTCTATTACGCGCGGCGCACAAAATCGGACACGCATGATTATCCACGAATCACATGATAGCAGTTTGCCTTTGTAAGACAGTTTTATACACATTATTTCTAACTATTAGATGCCATACCAGCTAATCGAAGTAGGGATAAATAAAAAGACTCCCCAACTCTCTAAAACAATCTCCTCCATAGAGGGTCCTACATAGTACTATTATGAATACAAAACTACCTTATATTGCAATGTTGTGTTTTATAAGCCATTTTCATCCGTACGTTCGAACTTAAATTGGATGTTAGACGAAATCCTTACTCCCAAGTATGAATTTTAGACCGCATCAAATTTGTTTCAATGATTTGAGGTTTTATTTTCATTGAGGTACTCGAAGATCACATGTTTCAGTCGATGTAGAAACAAAGAAGAAAGTTACATAAAGTTTAAATCAGAATGATATACTCGTACACATGGATTTGAACTCAAAGCTGCCCAGTTTTTGGCTACAGCGGCCGCCAATTCATCAATAAAAAATGATGGCTGTCCAGAATGGCATGGACACTCGACCTGATATGTATGTTATACTTGTAGTATATGGGATTTTTGCTTTACTGGTTCTCAGGAGAGTTCTAGAAATGAACTGTCTTGTAGATATTATCCTATTATCCTAATACGAGTATACAATATACGCCTTACACAGAATCGGCGGCTGCACCAACTGCCAGTTCTAAAGTTTCATGCCAACCCTCAATTTTAGTTGCAATTAAATACATCTCACTTAACGACAATAAATCTGAAGTTGAAGCGATCATTCTCCCAAAAATACCAAAACGACGCTGATGTAATTCTGAACAAAACAAAAAAGCGAAAGATGAAGACAAGTGCACCACCAAATGAGTGGGAAAATTGAAGACAACAAAAGAAATGGAAAGATGTGAAACATAAAACATGAGAAGCGCGATTTGGTGCGCGTAATGTTGTTGTATGGAAAGCGTTCGCTGGCAATTCGAAATCAATTCGAACACAATTTGAGTAACAGGTTCAACAGTCACGTTCAAAAGTTGAGAGAACAAGCACAATTGCAAATCGATTTTGGAATGAAGCGATGGCTTTGTTGTTGTTTTCTAATTCTTTTTTGCTTTCTGTTTTTGCTTGGGTGAAATTTAAGTAAACGAAATTGCGGTTAATTTCATGGAAAGACTTTGTGCTCCAATGGAGCGGAGATTCTTGAAAAATCGATTAGATGTGAAATAGTGAAAGGGTTCAGACTTTTGTTCGCTGCCAACAAAAAATACAAATTTTCATATTCAACGAATTTTATTGTGTAATTTCAAGTTAAATTTTCAACTTAAAAAAATATTTTTTTTCTGTTAAATCAATTGTGCAAAAGATTTATCTAATAAAATCACGATATTCACTTTTTCAATAGACTCCAAACGATTCAAGTGGGCGTTCTGGCAGCGCTATTATTATCCTTACATCGCAAGCACTGTGTGACACACACATTTACACATGTTAGTTTGGCGAAGAAGAACCCTCATCACTTGTTCCAACGATCGTTTCGTCGCATAAAGTGTTTGCTTGATTAAGATCGTGCCGTTTTTTTGGGGGGAAGAAGAAACGTATTACTGCCATTGCTGCTCAGGGAGCACAACACATTTCAATGCATGTCAACATGTTGATGCCTTATCATCTTGATGAGCTATGACAAGCTGCTAAGTTAAATAGCGGACTTCGGCGGTTATCTTCGTAGGTTCGTAAAAAAAACTTCGTCTTGTCTATGCAGGTTCTTGTTTCTTTTGTCGCATTGTTGCTTCAATCAATTCTTTACACATATTTATGCATTCATGTCCAGGCGACCAACTGGTGGTGCGTCATTTAACTTCGTTTAATAGTCTGACGGCATTTTGATTTCATCACATATCGTATGACAAATTCGTAAGAAGCACGCACACGCATCTCTCATGCTCATAAGTAGTTGTTACTTCACCTCCTTCGCTTCCATGTACTGCTACCTTTTAGGATCAATCGCTAGCGATCGCTTTATCCCCGATCAACTTGTAATCCTTGTAAATCAGCAGCAACAAGCAATTGACATAACTCGATCTTGAGTAGATGTAAAATTGATTGTTGTAATAGTTGTAATAGAAATGTAATTTGAATCGCTGTAACATTTTCGGTTATCGATAATAATAATTTTACTGTGTTATCCACAAACCTTCATTTAAAGTGACCGCATATCGCGGTTATAAAGTGCTATGCTTTTCAATTATTTTGCAATAAATCTGCAATAAAGGGTATTTATTGGCGAAAAAACACAAACAAATATCTGATTATGTATAAATATAGGCTTAGCATATACATTAGGGTAGTAATTAAAACCTCCATCAACGATTATTTCTCTTACACTCGATTAGTACTAAATTTCAAAAGCACATTTTTTGGCATTTATTTTTTTTAGATCAACTCTTTCAAATGTTAACCGGGACTACGTGTCATATGGTCCATTGATTGAGTCCAATTTTCGATGACTCGTTCGAACATTTCGAGTGGTAACTGGCGAACGCGTGATGTTTTGCTCCAAGGCCTGAATCGAAGTGAAATTGTTGGCGAAGACTTTTCATATTCCCACAGGAAAAAAAAACTAACGGTGTGATATCACACGATCTTGGCGGCCGCTCGACCGGAACAAAACGTGGAATTATGAAGTGTTATCTCAATAAATCCATTGATAGATGCGATTTGTGGAAAGTGACGCCATCTTGTTGAAATCTAATATTGACAAGATCACGCGATAACTATTGCCGTTACGTTCCCACATCATTTTTGAAGAGATATGGACTGATGGTTCCACCGGCCCACAAACCACACCAAACCGTTATTTTTTGGATGAAATGACAGCTCTTGAATATCTTGAGGTGCTGTTCGTTCAAAATGAAGCAGTTTTTCTTGTTTACATCTCCAATGTGCCAGAAATGGGCCTCGCCACTGAACACAATTTACATCGAAAACATCGCATCTTCTAGGAACTTTTCAAGAGTCCATAGAGCGAAGCGATGTCACTTGGGAAGGTCTAATGGCTTTAGTTCGGTGGAGGGCGTTCCTAGCTACCGAAGAATCAGGACAAACATTTTCGCGGAACGTGTTTCTGTGAGTGGGGCAAGCCGAAAATGCGTGTTCATTAGAAAAGAAGTACGCGATTAAATTTTGTGTGTAACTCGGTAAATCTGCGACAGAGACGTTTGATCTGATCAAGCAGGCTTACCTAGATGTTTCTTCCTTGGAAGGCTGGGAAGAGATCGCCAAAGAAAGGAAAGAGTAAGCAAATCCAAAGTGAAAACGATGCTCAGTGTCTTTTTTGACATCAAAGGCATCGTCCACCATGAATTTGTTCCTCCTGGACAAACCGTCAACGCCAGGTTTTACGTGGAAGTCCTCAAGAGACTCAAACGAAATGTCAATCGGATCCGACAAGACATCACAGCCGATTGGAAGTTGCACCACGACAACGCCCCGGCTCCCACCACCTTTCTTGTGAACAGTATCTAACCAAGCCCGGCATCCCAACGCTTCCGCAGCCGCCCCACAGCTCAGATGTAGCCCCCCGGACTTTTTTTGTTCCTTTGTCTGAAAAGGCCGATGAAAGGCAAGCATTTTGAGACGACAGAGGGGATACAAGTAGTATGCACCTCGGCTCTTAAGGCTATTCCGGAGAATTGTAACGATTGGTTCGATACATTTTTTTGAATCGTCTCAGTTCTATTACTTTCCGGAAAAGCCCTGTGTATCGGCCAATATGTAAGTTAAATTAATGAAATTGAGAGACAGTAGTTTTCTTATAAGGGTGCATAATTGTGCTTAAAAATCGGGTGAAAACTCGCAGTACGAGTAGAACCCAAATAACTAAAAGGCCTTATGTACCTGAAGATGCTTACCTTCAATCATTGCAAGTGGCAAGGGCTCTTGCTTACTTAAGCAAATGAGCTATATCCGTATTAGATAAGAGAGGCATCGCTTTTAATTGTATGGAGTAGAATTAAAGACGAGCTCAAAATTTTAGAATTGGAGCAATTCTAGTTTTTACTCCGTAAGGTATGTAGACCTTTTGTGCAATAACTTTGCTGATCTTTTTAGATGCCTTCTTAGGTGTTATAATTTGAAAAACATATCGACTGTAAAAAAGTTCTTTCTTTATTTAAGCAACACCTTAATGTACCCTATAATACGGCAGCCTACAAATGAAAACTAAAACACGTGAATGTGTACGATTTTTGTTGTTATTTTCAATATTTATTTTTTGTGATATCATCACGATTGACATTTCAACGAAATTTCGCTTAATGCTGATGGTTTACGTCGATTTTCACTCCTTTTTAAATGACATTTATGTCTGTTTCAATACAAAAACAACACCAGCGTCAATGGGTTGGATTTCGCAAGAGACGACGACTGCCAACGCACACAAATATACGAATGCATCTCTGGTTTCGATTGACACTTGCAGATTAGTGAAGTGTTGAGTGCCCGCTCGCAAATTTTTCCAGTTAATTGCAATATTGACATTCAATACACAACCATTGAGAATACATACATATATACATACATAACATATTTATGCGTGAAATGCATATTTATTTACATTTTTTTTATTTGTTTCTTTTCGTTTTTCAGAATCGCTCTTATTTGCTTGTGGGAGTGTAGGCTTGTAGGATTATGGTCAACTGCTCTTCGGACATCTGTACGATGATTTGCATTTATGGCGTGCGCGAAGGCACATTTTTAAGATTTTCCCATTTTCGTATTTTCATTTGATTTAACTTTTTGGTTCTTTGACTTTACAAAATTATAATCGCATCTTCCGGTTCTTAAGTGGTTTGGCAAATATTATTTCTTATAGCGAATTTGCTTGGTGTTTAGCAAATCATAGATGGATACACCTTCGAAAACAAACAATCAAGCATTTTAAGAGATCAAGTGTTCTTTTCTTTCGAAAATTGTATTGAAATTGTTTGAAACTGTTTTTGATGTTTCATGTAACGTGTTGAGACCACACATATACACATACATTATATAGTATGAGTTTTCGAAATAATGGGAAAAATCAAACTTCAAACGCAGTTATTAACTTTAGTCACTTAGCATTTAAATATTACATGCGAATAAATAAATTTTCATTATATTCTTCTTTAGAAAATGAAAGGGTCTTCTGTTTTTATATAAGCAAACTAGTCCCTCAATTTTTGAGATATCGATCAAAAATATAGTCCTTTATTCATAATAAAATACGTATTTGATTTAATTGACTGCCGATATCTGATCACTATAGCGTATAACTTTCATACAAACGATCAAATACAAGTCTTTGTTGGAAAACTTCGCGATATTTGGAATGGATTATTACAAGGTTACAATCTCCAAAGAATTTGTTCAGATCAGATTAAAATATTTTATCCAGGAAAGTTATTCCTGAGTACCAATGCGGACTTAAACCCAGAAGGTCAACTGTACTTGTATACCAAATATTTGCCCACAAACAGTACTTCCACACCCTGTTCAAAACTTTCGCTGATATTGCAGTGCCTATTGGCTAAATTAACCTAAAAATCCATGAAAATAAGACAGAATATATGATGACGTCTAGAAAAAAAACACTTTTGTTGGAAATTGGCAAATCCGCATTTGAAACGGTAAAAGTCTTTACTTAGCTGGGCTTCGAACCCAGTAGCGAAAATTCAACAAGTCTGAGTATCGAATAGAGAATACAAGCCACCAATAGACCTAATTAACTGCTCAAATCGAAGCTACTCAACAGACAAAGTAAATTAGAGCTTAAGGAGCAGAATCATGGAAATGATCTCGAAAAGGTCAAACTGAAAGTCTTTCGAATAGTTGATAGATTGATGTACTCCAATCAAACATAAAGTAGTTTGGCATAAAAAATTTTAAAGGAAAAGATGATGATGGCAACTCGGTAAAAGATTGTCTAGTTACCCAGTCGATTTTGTGGAAAACGAAACGATGTTAGACCACTATGGAACAGTCAGGAGGACAATTCCCCTAAGCTGCTCTAGACAATTTAGCTCCTTTAAGGTTTCTGTACGCTTTAGAGGAACCCCTAAAGTCTTGGAACACTGGTAGCACAGGGAATACCACCAAAGTACTTTTGGATAGTACTGAGGAAGTATTAATGATAGCCAAAAAGTTTCTAGTTAGGCAAGATGTTACATAGTAGGCGTAGAAGATAGAAGATAGAATAAAATTTGAGGTTCTGCACCGCGACCTAGGGTCTAGGTAACATTCTTCATTTTCTTCACTGGCGTCGACACCACTCACGCGGTTACATATAGCCCATTTAACAACAGCGCGCCGATCATTTCATCTTTTCGCTATTTGGAGCCAATTCGAGATACCAATGCAGCTAGGTCCTTCTCCACCTGATCTCTGGTAGGAGCTGAATCGAAAACCTTCAAAGCTGAAGTGTTCTCTTCCTTCAGAACAACGTGACCTATACAGCGCAGCCGCTGTCTCTTAATCCCAGGTAGCACTTGTTGTCAATAATGCTTCCGAGTTGGATGTCAAAGCTGATATACTTGTTGGTGTTGATGCTGGTTCCAAGATAGTCAATATTACGTACGATTACGAAGCTATGACTGTTAACAGTGACGTGCGAGCCAAGTCGCTGTTGCTTGATGACAGGAGATATTTCGTCTTATCCTCGCTCACAATCAGACCCATTCGCTTTGTTTCCTAATCTACTCGTACTCTTGAGAGCGCAGAAGTAACGGCGTGGTTGACTGAGGTAGTGGGGTCCCCCTTTTTGTGGATTGGGCAGAATACACTTAGGTTCCAATCGTCGGGCATCCTGGATTTGAATAGCTTGGCCACTGATCCTTTGTTGTTTTTCAAGCGGGTAATTAGTATTCGAACCGAAATCAGGCTCGCCATCTCCAGATATTACACTTTCACTGCCATAACTTCAGTAAGCTCTGAACGTCAGCCTCTATATGACCAATTTAGGTCCTACAAGAAAAATAAAAAGCCAAACAATAAATATAAAAAATAAATATAAGAAATAGAAGATAACGATGTTATAAAGGTTATATCAACCTTCATCAAAGATCTTTTTCTCTTATTTCAATTGACTGCAAACCGTTGTCTGGTTACATTTTCAGATTTAGTTAAGAGGTTAAGAAATGTAAAGTAAGAGTATTATAGCTTCGATGCAGCCGATGATACCTTGTTTCCTTGTTTCTAACTAGAGCATAGTCTGCTTTTGAGTCTTTTAGCTTCATCTAATTGTCAGATAATAACAATACACCTTTAACGATCAGAGGAAGAAACCCGGTCAACCATCTATGTACCAAAGGTTGTCAGTGATTGAGCGCTTAAATCAATCTCTAATACGACGATTAACGGACTTATGCAAATGTGCTCACAAAATCAACGACTTTAAAGAACTCCCAGCCAATGACAGGAAGCGAAAAACCGTTTCGCGCATTTCCGGTAAGTCGAACTAATTCATATGACAATGGAAAAGACTTTTAAAAGGCAAATCAGCTTAGAGAAAAAAATGAGCAACACCTCTCGCAGCCATAAAATAAAAAGCCAAACAATAAATATAAAAAAAAATCTATATATCAAATAGACCAACAACATGGCTTGTGAGCCCATAAAATAACATCAACAGGAAACTAGTAAGAAATCATGTCAAGATGAGGTGAAATCTCAGATGTAAACGGATCCCAGGAAATGGACTATTAGAGAAGAGCCAAAGAGGCAGCAAAAACAAAAAAAAAAAACGATGAACGCGATTGCTCAATGCTCGACCGCGACGAACTAACATTCAGACATTGACAACAATAATAATGAGCAACAAGCTAAAAGGCATGTTTCTGTATATGTGTAAGTGAATGCATTCAGCGCGATATTCATATTCGAATATATAAAAGATAAGCAATCTGATATGCGCAAATCATGTGAATTCACGTTGCCGACGATGCCGCCCTGAATTACGTAAAAATGGGGCGGCAGACACTCGCACACACACACAGGCGCGTATAGCGAGTGCCATTGTTCGCCGACGAGGCAAGAAGTTGAACAACTTTTGTCGAAAGCGAGTGACACAGACACACACAGAACGCGCGGCGCACATTCCCATAGTTGTTGCACGTGCAGAACTCCTCTGCGCTGCTGGATTGTAGTCGCGTTGGATCCTCTTGCTTACTCGAATTCTACTTTATATTATATTTTGTGCCGAAAGATTGACTGACAAGCCGACAGACACACGGGACACACCTTCCGTAGAAGGAACGCCGAAATTTCGCTTCCAACGTGATATCCCCGATTGTGGATTGTGAAGTGTCCTTCTCCATTTACAGTCTATTCAAATGTATGCTTTATGCGAATTCGTGTCAGTATTTGCGGCGTTTGTGTGCGACTGCGCGCGTCGTGTTAAAGGAGCGAACAAGTGATGAAGTCGCTGCTTCCATTTTTTGGGGCAATTTGCTTTTGCATTTGCCCTGAAAATTTTGTTTATTTTTTTTTTTTAACTTTTGCAATTTTTGCTTTTCAATATGGTTTGGTACCTAGAAAACATTCAGCTCAATTCTACTTGTTTGCTGGAATTCGCGTTGGAACACCTAAGTGCCACTTGTACAGTACCTATGTCCTTTCGGAATCCTTGCTGTTGATGGAGGAATTCAGTCTTTGATTATTTCGAGCCGCCCTGCGACCATGAAATGCTATTTCGCAAAGACAAATTTTATATTAGAGAGTGTGAATGAAACGTATCCATATTGATTTATTTCCCTGAAACTGAACTCTAAACCTTTAGTTTTTATCTCTGTATCCAGTCAGTATGCAGTCCAGTTTTGATTCAATTCTAAAATCTAAATCTGTACATAGGTAGGAAGATTTGTGGCAGCAAAAAGTTAAAGAGACCACAATAAAAACGTTTTAAAAATCTTTCGAAACTCAGTTGTTCTTAGACTAAAGAAAAGCTAACATCATCTTCTTTTTTGTCGTTGACACCGATTACGCTGTTATAGCCAAGTTTACAACTGCGTGCCAAACGTTCTTCCTCTTCGCTGTTTGGCGCTAATTGGAAATTTCAAGTGTACCTAGGTTCTTCCTACGGAAAGTGAAGAAGCGACTTGAGCGAAATCCACGACGAAGTGCCAATCAAATGGCCAAAGAACTGAAAGTATCCGATCGCAGCATCCGTCGCATATCGAAAAATGAGCTCAAGGTCAAGCCTTAAAAATTCCAAAAGGCCCATGATCTCACACCAAAGCAGCAAAAAGTAAAACTTGGGAGAGCAGTTGCTTCGCTTCGCCGAAAGCGGTCAAATTCCGAAAATTTCCTATTTCCAATTGAGCAATTCGTAAACTCTCAAAACGATAGGGTTTACTTGACCGACCGTTCATACGAGAATCTAAGTCATCAGTTGGCCACCAGGAGGCAGCACACGCCATAAATAATGGTTTGGGCCGCTGTCGCCGCAGATGGGCACTCTCCAGTTGTTTTCATCGATACTGGCGTCAAAGTAAATGCGACATATTATCGGGAAAGTGTTCTGGAGAAAGGCTTTGAAGCCGTGGGCAAACAAACATTTCGGTCGCAAACCATGGACGTTTCAACAAGACTCAGCACCGTCTCACAAAGTGCGAGTGACTTCATTACGACCACACAATGGCTCTCGAATTCAACAGATGCGAATCCAATGGATTATTCTTTCTTGGCCATTTTGGAGAGCAAGGTCCGAAGTAAAAAATACACCAGTCTCGAGATGCTGAAGAAAGTCATCGTCCGATTGCGATTCGTTTTTTGACCGTCTCAAGGCCATAGTTAAGGCAAAAGGTGGTCATATCGAGCAAAAGTGAATTGGTCCTGAATTTATGGTTATTGTCACACATTTTTTACTTTAAAATAAATAACAATAATTGTCTAAATCGAATTTATAGCTGTTTTAATTGGTTACACTTCTAGTGCCGGACCTTGTATAAACACCTTAGCCTCTTCTTATTGAAAAAAGTATACCTTTTGTTTGAGGTGTTGATTTAATATTTATGCTTGACTATGCAGGAATACCCAAAAATGGTAATCCTTTGTCGGTCCATAATTCCGGCCTTTTTTAGGAATAGCTTTGCGCAAACGAAGCATAACACTCAAATGGTATTCCTAGTTGACATTTTGTCCAGTTGGAAGGAATTCGCAGTGCACCACGCCTCGATAATCGAAGAAAACTGTCAACATTACCTTGATTTTTGACCGACTTTGACGTGGTTTATTCGGCTTCGCCTCACCTATATTCGGCCGATTGATCTTTTTCCGGATCGTAAGCATAGATTCATGACTAAACGCCAGCAAAAATATATTTCATGACATCTTGGTAGTTGGAAAGCATTGTTTCACAGACGTTAACGCGACGTTATTTTTCGAAAAATTTATTGATTTTGGAACCAATCGTGCTTTCAATTTTCTTGAACCCAAAAGACCTTTCAAAATGGTTTTCACTATTCCAACCATGCCAGTAAGATCTCTGACTGTCAGTCGTCATTTCTCAAATATCAATTTCCTTATTTTATTGACATGTTGATCATCAGTTGATGTCGATCGCCATCCTAGACGTGTTTCGTAGTCAGCGCGTTCTCGACCCTCTCTGAATAATTTGTACCAATCAAAAACACTTGCTCGCGACAAACAATTATCACCGAAGCCCTTTCCAACATCTTGGACGTTTCCGTACCAGAAATTTGATTCCGCACGCTAAATTTATTGGAACTCCTTTTCGAGGGGTAAGTGAGCTAGCACTAGTTTTTCGCTGAAGAACAACTTTTCAAGTTGCTGAAAGCTATACTCAGCTTGAGTGGTAAGAAACACAAGTAGCAAGTTTCTTTAGCATTTTGTTTGCCATATGATTGGTCGGAACGCATGAAAATTTAATAAATATGAAGGTAAAGCATTTTAATTTCCTACAGGACAAACGTAAAAAATTCTCTGCTGCAGATTTAGCTCGCAGTACATCCGTCACAATGCTGCACACAATATAACTTAAGGACTTTTGTATGCCTTTTGCTTCGTTTTCCGCTTTAAAGTTGAATTTGGAATGCAAAAAAATATTCAAGCCGGTCTTATTTCATTTGTTTTTGCAAAGTATTTTGCTTAACAATACACAATACTTACTCGTACAAACAAACATATGTACTATACGAGTATGTGCACTGAAATGAGCCGCTCGATGACAGCTCGTCTTTGTTCGCTGCCTTTTTGCCTTTACACGAAACAAAAGCGCATTCGGCTCAAATATCCGTCGTGCCCTTTTGTTTTCGGCTCATTCTCAGTTCACACCTAGTATTACGACATCTTAGATTATATATACATATGTATGTATATGTATATAGGAAGTAACATTGCAAATAGAAATGCATTAGAAATTGATTTCTCTACGCGATAGCAATATTACGACATTCTATTCCCAACTAGCTACTGCTGACTATTTACACTATCCTGCAGAATGTTTTGTTCTCTTCACTTCCTTTGCAGGTTAATTTGTGTTATCTACGGAATTAGCCGAGCGGTTTTACACCTACTCTCTTGCATCTTGCAAATGCTTATTTTCATGTTTTTACAAAATATTTGGGCTTATGCTTCTAGGCGATAGCGATCTTTCTTCTAGCGTTGCGTTAAAATTTTAAGAGGTAATCTGGGCAGTCTGGGAAGCTGTTGACACTAGAGGCATACTCGTATCTTGGTGTACTTTATCTCCAAAGTGATTTCCTTCTTTAGTAAAGTTTATACAAAGGTGTAAATTTTTCGCAACCTTGTTGCCACTGCTAATTCAAACATAGTGGCGAGATTCACACAATCTATTCAGCCATTATGCAAATGATACACGTCAGTTAGATTTTTTTTGTTTTGTTTCTTTAAGTTGACCTGCCACTGAACTTAAAACCCTACTGCAATTGTGGACTACACTGAAATTAATCCTGAGCGTCGACAGGACCAGCAATGCCGCTTGGCTCTCCAAGGACTTAGTTGCTTTCTGTATTATAGATAAACACCACTGGTCTTCTCTATGCCTAGTGCTTCCGCTTGTAAGATGCGGGCAGTGTTTGGTGGATGGATAGAGAGGGAGAGATATCAACATCATTACGACACATCGGTCGATTTAGACTAAGAGTGGAACGAAACACTTCCGCAACATGTTTCTCAACTTAACTATCTATAAGATACTTATGCTTAATCACCCTTCGTTCCACCGAGTACAGCTCATATATTCACATAAAATAGTGTATACTGGTCCCAGGAGATACTACTCAGTGTTTTTAAATATTTTAGAAAGTATTGAAATAAAGTGGAAACTTCAAAATACTTCTAGCAAAAAGTGCTTTTCAAAGTGAATGGGTGATAGAGGGTGACGCTGAAATTATAGAAGTTGCCATTCGGTTTGGTTCAGATAGATCAAATAAAATCCCTACATACGCACATTGGTCGCAATGAAAACCTTCAGTCTTCAAAAGGCAGCAAATAAAACTCAACTAAAACGATTCTCACTTAGTAGACATATTTGCACTCAAAATTCCTCTCAACACCGAAAAGCCGTGATTGAGTGTGTGTAAGTACTATGTGCAGATCATCTCACTTTCAACTATTCGCCACTCGATGTCGCTCAAAATTTCGTTGCATACATTTAGGCAGTTACACTTAGAATGATCGTACTGAAGTTTTTCATCACTCAGTATTTTTATTCATATATAAATATGTTAATGTATATAATATGCTTGATATGAGAATTAAATAAATTTAAAAATCTGAAACAGACTAAAAATTCTTAACTCATTCGACTTGGTGACGGTTTTAGTATGCTGGACCGCTGCCAGTAAAATATCATGCAGAAAACCCTTGGAACGAATACTGCGTCTCGTTGTTCTCTATCGCTAAGAACCAGTTCAACGTATACACTAGAAAGCTTACTTAACTTACAACCAATCGACAGTGCAGAGGAGGAAATCTCTCCACCAAAATAAGCTGCAAGATTGGCGGCGTTAGGCGAATTTTCAACAAGAACCTTCGGATATAGCCCAATACACAAATACAAAATACATCATATATCCCGACGCTTTATCTGAGATAGAATTTCAAGTTACATTAAAAGACAGGTAGCAGGAACATGTGACCTATTAGCGGAATTTACGACATGTGCACTGACAGATGAAAAATGGCAGACGAGGTGAGCCCTGGAATCTATTGCGCGTTCAAGCTGCCGGAATATCTTCGAGGCGGAAGTCTTTGCGGTTAGAAAAGCTGCTAAGATAGCTAATAACCAACGAAATAGCTAAAAAAGAAGATCAGTAAATACGTCAGTAGTCAAGCGGCAATAATCTCACATCGTATTAAGTCAGAGAATGTCCTTAGAAGCACGGAGGCAGCAGATCTAGTGCCTGGCGGAAAGCGGTTGAATATTTACAAAGATTTGTTTGTGACACATTCCGGAAAACAAAAAAGCTGATGCAAACAGACATCCTTTTAAATACCTAAACAGCACAGAACATACGCAAGCTGAAAAACGATACAAAATGAAAATTTCGAAAAGGCTAACAGACGGTTCGGGGTAAGATGGAATATCTTAAAGATATGCAGTATTGTCAAGATCATGTTCAAGGTACCCAAAGGAAAACTCGCATACTTCCTACCCACACGGTGTTAAAAAATTTCAGCACGGTTGTTGGCGTAGTGACAGATCACAACTTGCTGGGATTACATGTCGGATGAGCATTAGTAACGAAAATATATGCAGAAAGCACAGGAAAGTAAGCATGAGAGAGATGTTGGAACAACACCTCTGTTGCTTGTGTTCATGGTATTACATGAAGTGACAAAATTATATATCACATGTCTCATAAATTTCATAGAAATCGTTGATGTCTTGTATGACGAATAGTTTAGCTCGAATTAAACTGAATCACCATTTTACATTAATTGTATACGTCGTCACCACAGCCAGAATAATGTAACGTAACCATTTATTTAGACGCGATGTTTCATATATATATGATAAGAATATATCCTTAAGGTATTTAATGAAGTAACAATCAGCAGCGATGGCCCTCTCGTTTTGTGCCCGTTCTCCGGCGTTGTTCTGGTGTAAGTCTGTTCACTATGAAGTGGCAAACCGAACTGAATATAAAGTGTATGATAGCTTTTAACACCAACAACAATGTCAGCCTCGAAATCCAACGCAGGATAACTCTTGCTAACAGGTGCTACTTCGGACTGAAAAAGCAATTGGGAAGTAAAGTCCTCTCTCGACGAACAAAGACCAAACCCTATAAGTCACTCATTAGCTCCGACCTGCTATGTTGAGCAGAGGCATGGACGATGACAACAAGTTCTCGGGAAAAATGTTCTACGAAAAAATTATAGTCCTTTCCGTATTGGCTACGGCGAATATCGCATTCGATGGAACTGAGAGGGCTGATAATGACAAAGTCAGGCTTTATAAGTATAACAAAATTTCTCGAAGATAGTAAAAATCAATGTACTCCAGTTATGAATACATACATTTTTTAGAAACGAAATCTGTTTTACAATATTTCGCAATCTAAAATCATTATTTAAACTTTTTAGAGTAGCAATATGACAACAATAAGATTGTTCCACCTGCCAAGCGGCACTCTTCACATTCATATTCGTACCTTTTACCTTTGCCAGCGGAGTATAGGTATGCCCAGATTCCCATATAAATTATACATGCACTTCACCAATATCTCTGCATCGCCGATCATCAATCATTTCTGCATGTCGGAGAGGATAATAAATACATATTTCAGTGCTTTCGTACACAAGGGACCATTGTTGTCTCCCAACCGATTCCTGATGTCTTTATTAAATCGGATGAATATGCACGTTTAGGTATTCAAAAGATGAAACCACCGCCATAAATTAAGTCAAATGAAAGGCCACCAAATTCAATAGCCCAAAAGCGGTCTTACATGTTGAGAGGCGTAAAAGTTTAAATACACTCGCGTTCAAAAAAAAAAAGTTGCATCGCTCCGACGTGTGTGCTAAATTTAGAACAAGCATTTATTAATAAATTAAAGGCAACAGTAAATACACAAACAAGCGGCGAGGTGGCTATTAAATCCGCAGGACACTGACAGCGACAACAATAACTACAATGAACAACAAATGAGCACTCATTCACTTATTTAATTACAAGTAAAGTGGTTTCGCTGCCGGTAGGGCGCTACCGCCTGTGGACTGTCGTCGTCCCGTGACGTGCTGCCACAGTCTGCCAGCCTGCGCATGCGTGCAATCAAAGCTTTCAGGCCACAGCATGCCAACGCGCAATGGCAAAAAAGCGAGCACTGCAAATATGTATAAGAATGGCACGAAGATGTGGTAAAAAAAAACGAAGTGAAAGCAAAATACAAATTTCAGCGCTTACGAAAAGTGGCAAAGGCAGGAAATAAATAACTAAAATATCGCTGAGCAATCACAATTAACGGCACACAGTTAATTCTTTACCTTTCTTACGAGCGTCCATATGCTCGATTGTGTGTGTGTGCTTGTAGCACAGTGGCAGCAATTTGCCGGCGAACCGTTGGGGAAGACGAAGTTCTTTGGCATAACGGCGATTCGCTTGGTCCGTCATTAATTGTTGTCAACTTGGGGTAAAATAATAACAGGACGGTCAGCGCATAATCTGCTTCGCTCCTGAAGTTTGAGTGACAGTGGCAGCTCAGCGCAAAAATTACGTCGACATTTCGACACACATCAATCTGTCAGCGCTGCCAACGCAAGGATCGTGCAACGGTTGGCTGTGGCAAGTAAAGCTGACTAGTCGACACAAAGTCTTTGTTGTTACAGTTTTTGCTTTAAGCTGACTGCTGGCTGGAATGCCGCAATTATTTGCGTCATACTCCATGCTTACTTTCCAACGACTTTGGACCGAGCCTTAAAGGTATGTATACAAACATACATACATATAGTATATAGGAGAGGAATCAAATATGTATTTATTTCAATAAAAAACCAATTTTTTAATCCCCTCTAAGCTCGATAATTTCCACTCAGTAATTCTGCAAACACTTTAGTCCGTATGAAAAATACAGTTCTGGAGGTCTTGAAAGAAGGCTTGACATTGCGAAACTATAGTTGAGCGGCTCTCAGTGTGGCACGATGTACAACAACAACGATATTACTTAATGCACGTACTACATATAGCACCCGTGGACATAGCCGGTAGAAGCATTGTTGCGAAAGTTGCTACCAGACTTCGAGAAACTGGACACATTAAGGGTCACAGAGAGGAAAATTTCGAGATCTTTTGCCACTTCGACTGCATTTGGACCACAGTGGCACGGAGCCTACTAGTAGCAGCATTTTTTTCGGTCGGTTTCTTAAGAATAGGCGCATTGAGCTTTTCCACGGATGGATCGAAGCTCAAAGGAAGTTCGGAAGGGAAGTCTCCTGTCTAGGCTCTCAATTAACTCCTGCTTCATGCTGCAAGACCACTGTAGTGTATTTCAAGCAGAAGTGGTAGCCATCAAAGAAGCAGCAGATGTTCTTCTCCGCAGTGCGTCATCTTTTAGGGAGGTATGTATCCACTCCGATTGCAAAGGTCTTCAGGTCGCTCCCAGTAAGCTCAAAGCTACTCAAGGAGTGCACGACTTCACTAGCAATAACATCAAGCTACATCCATACTAAATTTGTCTTGGTACTTCGCCACAACGGACGTGTAAAAGTTGCGATAAAGGAGAAGAAGTCAAAACATCTTTACACTTTCTTTTGTCAAGTATTCTCCTGAATAAGATAGAAGAAAATTGAGAATGGCAACCGAAATCCATATTACGGTAAGCCAATAGCGGCGGTCTTTTTGACCCATATCTAGCAATTGTGGACATTACAACGGACAGGCGTCTGTGGTGCGACTAATCGTGGTCACAGGAAAAATCAGCCTAACCTAACTAAACCTAGGGTCGTTTGTTCTGCAATTCCACGCCGCATTAGCCTCAAAGTTCGGTCTAGTAGAGCTTGTTCTAGGTATTAGATATAGATGACCCTTGGAAAATCCCATAAAACGGTGACAATCATCTTTCCGGCCTATGGGATAGTATTCCCTAACTTCGGAACAGGTTCGCAAGAGTGGACCCTATTTTCAGCGACGATTACGTCAAGCGTCAGTGTTTAACACAACTGTGTAGTGGCATCTTAATAGAAATTGTTGCCTGAAGTGAGTCATCGCACCAATTTTTCATTTCATTTGAGCTATCTCGTATAGCTTCAATCAGTGATCTGCCAATACGTGTTCATGAACTTTTACCATTTTCGGGGCACATGGGTGTGGCAAGGCACCTGGGTGGCACGTTAAAACCCATCGTTCGACGTTGAAACCCGTTAAACCAATTATATGTAATTGTCATCAAAGAAAACAGTCACCGTATACAGCATTCAAGCGTTGATTTCACTGCATTATTTCCCTTCCAAAAGCATTAAATAAGTGACCGATTGATATTGTTCTTTCTTCTATTTTTCGAAAATCCGGGAACACATCCTCTTCCATAAGATCACAACAAAACCGAACTAACTAACGAAACAACGAATCCCATTCGGCTGAACTTTTGATAGTAAGCGCCCACGAGTTTCTAAAGTTCTTTTGAAATAGTGGGGGAATCAGCCGATTTGGCTAAATCTTTACCGAACCACCCTCGTATGAACATAAGTATAATATATATAAATCTCAAAGATAACAGCATTATTCTTTCCTCATCGCATGCACCACAAGCTCTTGCACTAAAGTTAGTTCGGATTCCTTTTACATCCACATACATGTACCCTAAACGCTTTCCGAACGACGCCAACACAGCTTTACCTGTATGTAATTGCCTTACCAGCAGCTCCGAAATGCTAAGATTGCTGACGGACCAGCGAACTCACTACACACACTACGTTCAGCTTGTGTCTGAATTTTCCACTGCGCTGCGTGTAATGTAAGACAAAAGACCGTTAAAAAGAACTAAAAATAAATCAAATCAAAAATAGTATATTGTATACTCAAATTCGCCCGATTCGCTGTGGAACGGAGGAGGCAATGGCTTTTGGAGTGTTGTTGCGTCAAGGAATTTCGAGTACAAGACTAAGAAGGCGTAGCGCTTAACCCACTCAAACGGACAGTCACATTCACTTTGGCGCTGCAACAAAGCAGCGACATGAAGAAGCCACAACCCACTGTTGCAATCGAAAGAAGAATTCAAAGCTACAGAATGTAATGAATTTGCAGTATTTATTGTTTAATTCGAAAGCTACATTTTTGGGTATTGAGTCAATAAATGCACATACAGAAGTACTTTGGAATGCGCAAGTGGCATAATTGTATGTACATATGTATATATACAAGTATATAGACAGATGCACTGACTGTAGAACGGTTTCTAGATGTACATATATTTAAGTCGATTTTTTTTACAAAATACATATTTATACATATTGCATTCTTTAAGAAATAATTTAATCAGCGAATTCCTCAAATATTCTATAATGAACAAATAAAGAGCCACAAAACCAGCGGAAAAATTCTCTCGAAAATTCCACTTTGTGGTTTTTTGTATTCTTATTGTGCCTTATAGTTATTAAAAAGAGAAATGTATAAGTATTTATTCTATCAATTCATATATTTTTAATCTTATTGAGTTTTTGGTGATTATGCGTTCATCTAATTTTATTGAGATACCTTACCGGATAAACGATATGGTATGATTTTATAACACAATCATCCAAGAGAATGTCTAATCTAATCATAATATCGGATAATGAAGGAATGGGAACTTATTTATTGTTTTTTTTTTTTGCATTGAAGCACTTAACTCTTAATTAGTCTATCCACTTTATTTTACTATAATGTTCCACATATTGGACAATATACCTAGATTATATATATTCCAATAAAATTTATATGATTTCTTTAGAAACAAACAGTGTGTTGTTAAGAAATTTAAAATGTATTTCATTTAGTGTGAGGTATAATCATTACAATTAAGTTCTGGAATTCAATATACAATCATTTCACGACTTCTTTCGCAGCAACGAATTTGATGAAGCAAATTTTCGAGTACTTTCTCCACTATATCAACAGGAATGTCATGAATAGCAGATTCAATATTGACTTCTAAAGTTTGAAGTGTGTATCGTTTATTGCTAAAGACCAATGACTTCAAATAACCCCACAAGAAGTAGTCTAATGATGTGAAATCAAAACTTCATGAAGGCTATTCAAAGTCATAATTTCTTGACATAATCGAATCTACAAAGTTTTATCTCAATAATTCGGTTGTTGCACGTGCTGTGTGGCACGTTGCCCCAAATTGTTGGAACCAGATGTTGTCAAAATCAACTTCTTTCAATGGCGGCCATAAAAAGTTGGTTATCTTTTACCTATACTGGTCTCTATTGATAGTAAAATAAAAATAAGTACTAATGGATGATTCTGTCAGACCAAAAAACACAGCCAACTGTCAATTGAGATGAATGTAATGGTTGTTCATGCATAATTTGTGGACTTTCTTTGCACCAGAATAGACAGTTTGGTTTATTTACATTTACCCCACCACTCAGATGAAAGTGAGCCTCATAGGAGAGTATGATTGATTTTATTAAACCACGGCGTTTACGCTGGTCAATAGCTTTAATTCTTGAGAGATAACAATTTTATACAAAGGAAAGCCCAATTTTTTCTTAAAATTCGCCGGCTTGTGCTTTGAGACAGTCTCAATTCTTGGGAACGTCTTGGAATCTACTAATTGCGGTCTTCAGCAACACTTACGTGAACGTCAGTAATATTCTCATTGCTTCGAGGCGGTCTTTGTCTTATTGTCACTTGAATATTATATAAAGAAAAGGTGCGTTCCAAAGTAAACAGGACTTAAAAAAACAGAACAAATAGTTTTTTCGGCAAAATCAATTTATTTTATTCAAAATAGTCTCCTTCTGCTTCAATACAGCTTTTTGCACGGTCCAAAAGCATGTCGAACGAGTGTTTTAGCTCGTTGACCGGTATGGCCGCCAGTATGCCGGTGCAAGCCTTTTGAATGGCCTCTACGTCTGCATAACGCTTTCCTTTCATGAGCAAATGCATTTTTCCGAAAAGGAAGAAGTCGCACGGTGCCATATCAGGTGAATACGGGGAGTGGTTAATGGTTAAAATGTGATTTTTGGTCAAATAATCGGTCACAAGCGTCGATCGATGAGACGGATTCTGAGCAATTTTTGGTCGTCAGTCAATTTGTGCGGAACAAACCGTGCACACACCTTTCGTAAGCCCAAATGTTCGGTCAAAATGCGATAAATCGATGTTTTGGAGATGTTCAATTCCATTTCCATGAATTTCAATGATGATTTCGGCTGATTTTTGATGAATTCATGCACAGTTTCGATGGAATTTCCGGTGATCACGGATTTTGATTGGCCCACATCGTCATTTCTGTCCTCACGACCACTTTGAAAACGTTGAAACCACTCGTGCACTCTGCTACGGGAAAGGCAATCATCGCCATAAACTTGTTTCATCAATTGAAACGTTTCGACAAAAGTTTTACCAATTTTAAAACAAAATTTAATGTTGGCTCTTTATTCGAAGCTCACTTTCGCACCGGTAACACAAACATACTGACACTTAAAACCCAATAACTTTACTTCCAATCTATAAAATGACATAAAATTCTCACTGGACAATCGATAAATAAAGCAGATTATAACGCACCAGTCGACATATAAATGGCGCCACAAGAGGGCGTTAGATTCATAAAGTCCTGTTTACTTTAGAACCCATTATACATTCCTTCAGAGTATTACAGATTGGGTGGCAAACTCAATAAGCCGAATTCGGGGTATAACGACACTTTCGCTTACAGAATTTCACGTTTGTTTGTATATACGTGTACATATTTAATATATAATGGAAAATATTAAAAAGGCTAGCCGCAAAGCCCACTTTATAGTAATTGACACAATCTTCATTATCATTAATTTAAATTGTTTTAATATGTATGTACTCCTATAAAATCTATAAAAATCCCTTTGGAATTCGCATCACATGTTAAGTGGAACAACTGTCTACGTGCGACGACACACGTACAATCACTACTGCTTCCGACATACGAGTACATCCTGCGGCAACAAGTGTTTACTAGTCTATAATTAGAATAACTAATTTATATCACTCACAAGTGATTAATAACACCCTTTAATGCATTAACAGGAAAAACGGCATGTTAACATGTGGCAGAACAACAAAATATCATATGTACATACATATATTTATAGACACTTTAATGCGAACGGCAATAATTAACACGGGTCGATTGTATCTAAGAAGTTTCGCACTTCGCTGAGAATGCGGAAACAGGCACCCAACGCACCGCAACTGAACGCCGTCAATCAGCTGGGCAACACTTGATCCGCCGCGGCGAGTGTAGGGGCTCACAGGCTCGTAAATCGTCGTCAGCACCGCATTGTTTCCTGCACTAAATAACTGGAGGATGCAACAATCGTAAATACCGCAAGTCACCAACGCCATTCGGTTGGGTGACAAATGCCAGCGCTAGTGCATTGTCACCGCTCGCTGTGCGCCCATCGCCTGCCGCGCGTTGATATGTGGTTTGGCCTGTTGGACAGTTGTTGTAATTTAAGTGGCGCGTTTAGAGTTTCGCCAGTGATACTGCATCAAAACGTCACACAGTCAACGAGTCATAAAAGTTGTTTCCATTCGTGGGCAATAAAATTTAATCCAGGCACGAAGGATTACTTACACCGCACTCCAGTGCCTGAGTGCTGTACATACACACACATATTTATGGTAGATATGTAGAAAGGCTGAGGGCATCCTTCTTTTGTTGCAATCGCTTTGAGATTTTGCGCTGCCATTATCGCTGCACTGATCTGCTTATATTGTTACATTTATTACAAACCTATATACTAGTATATATGTATATAAATACACTTGGTATGATCAACAGATCGATCAACATTGCTGGCTGCCGGCTCTTAGCGTTGCATCTGCAACATTTTCAGCCAATTAAGACAACGGTGCACAAAGCTGGTGTTAAAAGCGTTGCTGTTATTGTTGTTGTTACTGATACTGAAACAGTTACGGCCGCTATAGCGGTACTGCTGTTCGGCCCTAACAAATCTCGCATATTCTGTACGCTGTTCCAAAGCAGAATGCTTTATTGTTATTCTTATTGAGTTGGCAGGAGAGACAAAAGAAGAAGGAGCAGCAGCGGCAAAAGCTTGAAGAACCGTGAAGGTCGCTGAACGGCCTTGCATGGTTGTGGCCGCTGCGCGGTTTCCTGTGGCTCGCTATTTGGCGTCGTGTTGTCGCATTTGATTCGCTGCTTCTGTAGTGTGTTCATTCCTTTTGCTATTACTGTTCTTGCTTTTAATGTGCCATTAACGGGTAAATAAGAGCAACAAGTTATATTGCGCTAAAACTTTCCGCTTCTTAACCGCAAGGCAAGACCGGCCCAGCCAGAGCTAGGCAGGGAAGCCTAAACAATATTTTACGCTGATGCATCGCCTGCGAATGTTAAGGCATTTTTGCTAATTTTAGACTCTTAAATGCGGTCATTAGTACTGTAGCACTTATGCCTATTCATTATAGTGCTGTAATTGATTGGCAATCGGTTAGGAATGAAATCAAATGAAAATAGTAATGTAATTACAAACAAGTTTTCTATAAAATAAATAAAAAAAATAAAATAAAAAGAAGTAAGCAACGGCTAAGAATTGGGATTGTATTGACCTTACTAAGTACCTCACATACAATCATCAATCATATGGAGTAAAGTCAACCTGATGTTCGAAAATTCTGACGTGTAGTTACATATATGGGACTAGGTCAAGATTTCGACCAGTTTTATTCATTTTATTATTTTATATATTGCAAAATATTCTACCGAATAGATCACGTCCAGCACGCAGTGAAAAATATGTAGCAGCCGTAGCTAAGAGTGTACATACATGAAGATCCTAGAGAGTCGATTCTTCATCATTCGTAGCATTTCGGACTGACGTATGGAACGATTTGGGGTATTTTACGTCAAGATCTTAAAAAATCTCTTTCAATTACCATTTATTCCGATCGATGTCGAATCCTCAGCTGAATACAGTTCACGTCAGAGCAGGGTATCACAAATTGGCTTGACTCATGTTTGAGTGCCAAGCCTAGGCAGTTCTTTTGGTATGGATTCGACAAATTGCCATAAAATTGGAAAATTGTTATAGCTTTTCCGTCAATCTTAGCTTTAGGCTATCGGGGTCCGCTTTAGTGGTTTTGCATTCAGAAGTGGCTGCTATTAAGAAGAGTGGCAATAGCTCGCTAACTGTGTGCCCATAGCTAGTCAAAGAGTGTCTGTCCTCACTATAACAGCATCAAGCTACCACATCTTTAGACTCGTTTGGATGCCTGGCCACCGTATCGGAATGGGAGCGAGTTGGATCTCCGTTGCGTTCTAGTACTGGAACAATGGACTTCGCATTTCGGTAATTTTACCTTCGACGAACCAAAATACTTATATCTGAAACTGACATTAGCCGTCTCAAAAAATTTGTAGTAGGCTCTATAGTAAGCTCTTCGTCGATCTGTAGGTCTTATGATCCAATATATAGAAGTTTTAAGGTACCACAATGAACTGGAGTTCTAATCTGTCCAAGTGAGATCGAGGATCGACCTCTTAACCTAATTTAACCTATAGCTACATATGGACAATACTTTGAATGATACTATTTCAGTTTTTCTTAAACAAGCACGCGAATATGAGATAGCTAAATCTCTCGGAAGCTATATTCTTTAAGAATATAAAAATTATCACCAGAAAAATGATGAATGTCCCAATATTCACTGGCAATCACAACTGACGTCGCTCACTTCAACAAAATCAATTATATTTTCCCTCTTTAATTGGAAACAGTAAGCAAGTCGTTATTTCAAATGGAGTTTTGCAACACACAATTTCATTTAGTAAAACCCAATAACAATTATTTTCATTTCACAGCTTTATTAACTGCACAATTTTCCAATTGTTTTGTGCCAACTTAAAACAGTCTGCAAACGCCAAACGCTATGTACACAGCGTTTTAATTAAACACCAAACACCCAGCTATGAGTGAACAACAAATTAGCATAACGCAAGCTTAGCCAATACACATAATTCATTATTTGCAAATTAAATGTTGCCAATAAGCGACAAGTAAAACAGCAACAAAGCTCAGCGAAAAAAACAACACAAAGAGTCGTAAATTAAACCTTCACTTGGCACTTTTTGATCTGATCATTTAGACGATCGGCTTTCAATGGAAATAATTTATTTCTTATTACAAAATTGATGACGGTAAAGAGCGCATTTACAGCATTCATTTAACTAGTACATGCTACATAGTACATTATACTGTTATACATATAGGGGGAGGCATGCTATTATATAGAGAACTCGAGTAGTTAGTGGTGTTAAGTCTTCCGCTGGACACTTGAACTTCTAAGAAGAAATGATACTAAACAAATTTATAATGCATAACAACTGTTGATACACAAAGTCGGAGAAGGCACAGTGTGCGTCATTTGTGTAACCTCACTTTAACTGACATAAACATAAACAACGCTATTTTTAGACGAAGATATTCAATTATTATTGTTAAGTGGTTACATGGGTTTTCTCGGTTAAAAAACAGCATTTTTCAACAATTTTTTCGCATAAAAAATGAAATATTTTATTAGAATGTTACAAACATACAGAATTAACAAAGAAATTCTGAAATTTTTACAAAAAACTTTTTTTTTGAAACCCATAAGCCCAAGTAAACCATTAATTAGAACTTCAAAATTTGGAACATGTTGAAAAGAACACTGAACCAACCAACTTATGACTAACTAAAATAATTATAACAGATCAATGGAAAAGCCTCCGTCCTAAATCCCAGTTTTTGCACCGATGTGTGGCAATGGATGAAACGTGGCATCAACATTTTACTCCCAAGTCAAAGCGACAGTCATCCGAGTGGAAAACCGAAACAGCACGGAATATATTTTATTGACTACCTTGAAATAGGAAGGGCCAAAGGCAACAGGAAGAATCAACGCCGATTATTATATAGCGTTATTGGATCGTTTGAATTTCGAAACCGCCGAAAAACGACCGCATTTAAAGCAAAAGAAAGTGGCAAAATACATGAATTGGACTTCGAAATGCTTCCGCATCCACCATATTCTCCAGATCTGGCCTCCAGCGACTAATTCCTGTTCTCAGATCTCAAAAATATTCTCGCTGCGAAGAAATTTTCGTCGAATGAAGAGGTGATCCCCGAAACTGAGACTTATTTTGAAGAAAAATACAAATCGTACTACATAAATGGTATCGAAAAGTTGATATCCCGTAACACAAAGAACGAATAACTGTGCAAGTTAGACTTCTTCCTAACTGTTTTATTTGTGAAGCATATTCCATCTCAGTGCAACCAAAGCTCACGATTTTTCTTTTTTTAAAAATAAGTGATTTATCTTGACAGTGTTGTTCGAACCCATGTTCCTAGAACTTCCATGAGATCATTGATAACCGATCAAAGAACTCCTAAAAGGACCTTCAAATACAATTGTTGTAGAAAAACTAAGTCTATCGCTCAACATAAGAACTTTTCATGCCAAGCCTGAATGTGTGCTTCCAAATTATCTAAAACCCAAAACTTTGTCTATAGCTAATATATATTTTTTTAGCTCTTTTTCAGGCAGTTTTACCGATTTCAAGGCAGTTTAACACTGTGGGAGTGAGCACCTTAACATGAAAAATCCATTTACCTTATTAGTATAACCAATGTACAAGTATATGATACACTCGAGATACAAACCTGATACCAAAATCACAATAACCATTATTATTTCAGCCTAATCATGTGAGGCTGTACATACGTGGCGCAGTGTAGGTGTACCAACCCAAGTACACAATAAATACCAAATAAGTAGATCACTTACATCCATCGCTCTTACAAAGTAAGATAATGCAATAAAACCAATTTGATTGTTTTCGTTCGTTGTTTGTTTTATTTTGTAATTAATTATAATATTTCAACTCATTATTGACTTCATTTATTAAGAGACAAATGATGGTAAATTATTATATTTTAAGTATATACAACAATATTTACATAATATCGCTCGGACATTTAGACTAATTTCGCAAACAATTGCTTATATATTTAAATAGTTCATATTGTGATGTCTACTTTAGTGGCATAAGTTTTACAGTTATCGTATTTGCTTGAAATATTTCGAACTTCATGTTAACTAAATTACTTATATTACTAGAATTAGTACAAATAAATAAGTTATAAATTTGAGCATTTCGTGTTAGCTCTTAACAACAAGTTCGTTCGAGTTTTTGTTTTTGTTGTAAATATTTGAGTTTTTCTTCATTTATTTAAAAAAAGGAACAATTCAAGGTAGCAGTTGATACCTTTTATAGGAAATATTGCGGCTGGCAATAAATGCTCGAATGTTTTGTCTTTATTTATTCAACTATTAAAATATATTTATATTATATTTAGATATATTTACATATTTAGTTATACTACTTTCGATATTTACTAACCGCGGCTCTTACATTTTATTTTTAATAATTTTTTTAATAATTATTTAGCTTTTATAATGTAACTTTCATTTTTACAAATAATGGCCATTAATGTGTTAATTTTCATTATATACAGATTGTAATTTTTTATTCAATAAACATTTTTTATAACCTTGAACAAAGTCTTCTACTTCAAACTGGTCACCAAAGGTGTGTAAGGTTAATTCAAAGGTTATCAGAATTGATATACGTACGTAAAAGGTGATAAAGCACAGAAAATCTAGATCATATCCCCTTAACTCAAAGCAATCGAATTTCGCAGCTATCTCAATACCATAGGGTCGCTTCTGATTTTAGCTTCCCACAAATATTTGAAAATTCCTACTGTTGAAAAAAATATTTATAAAACTATTTCAAATCTCTGAAACAATAAGTATATTAGCAAATAAAGTTCCTGTAGACCATATCATGTCATCGTACAACGTTTATTCCAAAAATAACCGCACTTCATACCTAAATCATACAACGTTCAGCATTATCCAGCAAACAGCATTAAGAAGGTAACTTCATATAAATTGTGACAAAAAAGCAACCGGAAATTGTAATTAAATCTCGGGTGAATGTTATTTAAAAAAATGTATTTTGCTAAGTGAAATCCAATCCCAAATTCATGGAACTGTCGATGAGACATGGATTTATAAGTATGACATGCAAACAAGCTAACAATCATCGGAATGGAGGGAACAAAAACGAGTCGAAACCATAAAAACCTGAAAAATCAAGGTGAAGCTCATTGCTTTTTTCGATATTCATGATTTGGTGCATCATGAGTTTGTTCCGGAGGGACAGACGGTCCATAAGGAGTTCTAATTGGCCATATTGGGGCGTTTGCGTAAGAACATCTGTCAAAAACGGCTGGAATTGTGGTAGAACGATTCATAGATCTTACACGGTGATAATGCACTATCTCAGCGAGCTACGATTGTGACCGAGTTTTATGCCAAAAATGCAACTAATTTCATTGATCAACCACCGAATTCAGCAGATTTGACTTTTTGTCATTCTTTTTTTGTTCCTCAAACTGCAATTGCCGCTCCGTGGAACACGTTTTCAGTCGATCACATCACATAAAACAAAATGTGCTGAAGGAGCTTAAAAGTATTTCGAGAATTAATTAGCTGGTTTGTACGATTTAAAAATGATCCTGACAATTTAAATGACGAACATGGGCCAGGTCGTTCAGAAGCTAGTGAGTTTAAATACAAATAAAAACAGTTTTTGGACGATTTTAACTAAAATTTTGGCTTAGATGAAGGTCTGTACGCGTTTATTTGACATGATCTAAAGAAAGACCATAAACATGAACGAGTTTTGATGAAAACACTGATTTCTCTCATCAATCAACCTCCGTATTCGCATGATCTACTTATAACCAAGTGACTATTTTTTATTTACAAAACTGAAAATCAATATGAAAAACGCATTCTGTGTTGACATAAAAAATCTTTCCATGCTCTAGTTGCGCGTTCCAAGTGATGTTTTGAGGCTGGTGGAAACTATCGTTATCTCTATCTCTGTTTTAGATATATTTAACATTTAAAGCCAGCTCATATGTCAAATTTCTCTGATGTTCGCCTAAGCCAAAAACAAACATTCAAATATTTAAAAAAAAATCTCAAGATTGTTGGTTTTTTTTCAAAGTTTAAACACTCGCTAAATACGATTGGTAATTTTTAGGGACCATTTCGAAGTCTTTAGGATAATTTTTAACATTTCATTTTTACATGCATACCAGCACTATGAAAGTAAACTGAAGTGAGGTTATACGGATTGATGAATTGAAATGATTTTTCATAAAGAAATTTTTAAGATAGTGTCTTTTTGAAGTTCGATGATATATGTGTTCTTTATGTAACTGACTTTTATTCCCGCTTGGTCGAGCTTTTACTGCTATTTCCAGGTGCTCATCTATGTTGTTGGGTTTTTTTTACCAACTTCGCATTATTTATTGTGTGGCTTTTTTTATAATAGAAGTGAACTGTCAGATTTTCCATTTCCTTGCCATTTGTGGCAGGTCGTGTCAAAAGCAACCCTTTTTCATACCTATTAGTTGGGTAAGGTATCGAATGCTGAATAACTGGTTATACGAGAGATCTTTTGTTTAATGCTCTAAGAACAAAACAACGTATCATCACAAAAATCTAAATTGAGTTTTTTATTGCTTACGATTCATTACATCATATCGCACATATGTATGTAGCATTAAATTTTCAGCTTGCGCTGTCAGATATACCCAATATATAACCAACATATAACCGACATATAACCAATATGTAACCGATATATAACCGACATATAACCAACATATAACCAATCTGTCACCATTTTATAACCAAAACTCAAATTTTGTTTCAATGTGCGTGGTTTCTATTATATCGTTGTTCCTTTGCCTGTCAACCTATGAAAAGTGGTGTTACGTTATTTTGCATTTTAGGTGACGATATCTTCTCAGTTGTTGAATAATTTTAGCACGTGCTAATGGAATTGAATTTGCTTTTTAATAATGGCAAAATATCTATCGTTCTTATGATATAATTGATACAAATTAAAAAAATTGTCACCGTATAAGCTATAACAAAATTCCAAGTCACTGGTCTCATAAAAATAATACTCATGCGCTGCTGATGCCAATGTCGGAATCACTGGGTTAGGTCAGTAATACCTGTGTGTTTTTAGTATAACCACTTTTCGATTGATTTATAATTGCAAATGAAAGCGTAGTGATTTCATATAACTAAAAATATGTAGTAAGTTTTATTTACTATTGATATGTATTTATGTAAAATTTATTTACCGCTGATTTATGTATATATATTTTGCTTTCCAATTTTTGTCTAAATAAATTTGTTCGCCTAAAGTTTCTTCAAAGCATGCTTTTGTCGACGAAAACACGTTCATCTGATAAAACTTACAAGTAAAGATTTTGTCTCTAAATAATCTCGTTTAACACTAATCAATTGTCTACCGCTTAAATTAATGCTAAATCAAACAATTATTGCTACATATAAATAATTATTAGCTTGCATCGTGGACACTGATGGTCCGTATAGAAAAAAATATCGACTTGTTGCAATTACTTATGAGTATTGAAGTTACGACATACAAACAAACTTGTGTAGCTAATACTAAGCAGTTGTATATTTTATATGATTTGTAGATATATATATATATATTTAAGAATAAAACACTTTTGCTAAATTACAAATACGAATAGTTTTTTAACTGCTGTCTTGTTGTTGTTTTGCTTTTTTTTTGTTTTTTATATGTTTTGTTTTGCTACGGGAATTTATGGCAAGTTGTTTTCATCTGCAATAAATCACTAAACATGAGTTAACTAAAACGAAGACTAAACTCTAGCAACTACACGCGCATACATACAAGCATATGTACGCTGGTAAGTGCTGTGTGCAGAAAAAAAAATTGAAATAAATATTAAAAAAATTATACAAAAAACTATAATAAATTAAATACACAAGCGATTGCAATCAATGCGCAATATTGACATTTTATCAGCTATGAAAAAATAATAATAAAAAATGAGCGCTATTTACGAATATCTGCTAACTAAATACGAGAGTGCATACATACTAATGCAGTATGCGCTTATAAATGTATATGTATTTGTGCCTAAGTATGCTAGTTGTATACGCTTAAGATGCTTTATATGTATTAGTGTATTCCTTCCTAGTTAAACTACCTACAGTACGACTTGGATCACATATTTTTCAGCTTGTCTAATGGGTCTTAAACAAAAGTACAAAACACGAAAATAAAATTGCAAATAATAAAAAAAATATAAAAATAAACGTATAAAATAAGGAATAACTCACAAGGAATAGACAAGAAATACTTTGCGCTTAACGACGCGCTGTCTGCGAATAGGCGCGCATAGCTGTCATAGCGTCGGCGTTTAACAGCCAGCATACTGCATGCTAAGCCAGCTTTAGGTCACGCAGAACGTAGCCGTTGGTGCAACGCGTGGCGTTCAGTATAAATTTTTGATGACCACACAACCCGCGCGTCAGCAACTCACTACCCCCGAGAGAGATGTGCTTGCAGACGCTTGCGCTGATGTGTGCGTCTGCGCGTATGCACCACACATTGCCGCCCACCGCTATACGTTTTACGCACCACCAGCCACCTTATAATCGAGTATGCACTTATGCCGCCATATGCCGTACGCAATGACAGCGCTATGCCGCCACCATCACCTTACGCTGTGCATTTGACTACTTGAGCTTAAGAAATGTCAACAACGCCTTGTGTATCAGACTGCGATTGATGGTGGAATCGGCGGTGTAACGTACGCCACGTAAATTACCATCATTATGGTCCACCACACCGTACTCGCCAACAATGAAACCGTCGTCGGTCTTCTCCTCTACGCGATACTTGCGATAGTTGCGTCCCTCGACCACATACGCCACCTTGGCATCGTCGTCGTCGCCGCCGTCGCCGGTTTTACTGCCATCCCCAGCAATGCCATCGTCATCGCTGCCGCCATCCAAACCACCAACCTGCGCCACATTATCATCATAGTTGTTGTCTATATTGGCATTTGTGTTGGCGTTGCCGTGATAGTAATGTTGTTGTTGGTGCTGTTGTTGTTGATGGTGTATCGCACCCCGACTGGGGAATTTCGTGGTGCGCAGTGCAAATGATGGTCTGGCCGTTGTAGTCACCGCCGCATTGCCTTGTATACCGTGGGCTCGTCCGTTTGTCATAACACTTACGGACTCTTCAATTTCGTAATTTTGCTCTGGGGTCGGCGTATACAAGCCGCCGCCGCCGCCGCTGTCGTCGTTATCGTTATTGTCGTCGTCGCCATTGTGGCTGCTCTCTGTTGTCGCCGTTGATGGGGCTAATGGTTGGTTGTATTTGGAAACACACTTGACTAGATCTGCAGATTTCAGTAATGCAATGAAAGAAGCAGAAGAAGAGTAGAAACATTTATACTTGGTAAAATTGTTACAATAACAGTAAATTATTAGCGTTGCATTACAAATAGCTATAAATATGCCAAAAAATATTATGTGCATCCTAAAGTATTGAATATCCAGGTGTGCAATCGGCCTTTCGACTAACTCTGCTCTAAGGAATGTCAAAAAAATACGTATAATTACTCGAACTGAGAAATTTCCCTAAAAAAAATCCTATAATATTAATTTATTCCTCAGTGAACTTCGAAGGGTAAGTAAATGCATGCGAATTTTAGAAAACCAGAAAACTTCTCATCTTATCTGAAGTTATAGAAGTTGAGAAAGCTCCCTCAGTAGTTTATGGGTGAAACTGAACGTTTCTGTCACATTGGTTAAAAGTTTCCCTTTTACTATATTATTTAGTTTACGAAAGTTCTTGTATTTTGGTGAAAGTTTAGGGTGAACATTCTCTAGATGAGCGATTTGGCTTTAAAGACAAAGGACCTGTTGGGCGGACAAAAAAGTTAAAAGAGGAAGAACTAAAAGCATTACAAGGAAATTAGATGTCAATAGAATTGAAGCCAAGAGACGTTGAAGGAAGATTTTGCGTGGCTGAAATGCTGCTTGAACGCTTTAAATAGTAATTTTGCACCGAATTGTGACTGATGCTGAAAACGGATCCATTACGACTACCCTAAACGCAACAAAACATATATGAAACCTGACCAACTCGCAAACTCAACGGCAAGAACGAATATCCCTTGGACTAAGGAAATGGACTCGATGTGAAGGAACCAGAAGTGTTACCGGAAGCAAGTCATCAAATTAAAAGCAACGATTGCAGAAAAATGCCCGGAACTTCGACTAGATACGAAGCCAGTCGTCAAAACGACATCCGGCCTCACATTGCAAGACCGGTTAAAAACTATTTCGTAAAGAAGGGCTGGGAAGTTCTGTCTCACACGCCGTTTAATAAAGACCACTTCCGGCTATCATTTGTTCCGGTTATTGTAGGACGTCTTCACAAAAGTTTAAGATAGATAAGGTTAATGTGTTAGGCCAAGAAGCCACGCATAGATGCTTGCAGCGTTGTCTTGCCAATGGGACAAGTGCACAAAAGATGCTCCATTGTTTGCCCGGTGCCTTGCTCTAAATATTTCCTGCAGTCTTCTTAATCTCTCACAAAAGAATAGGACACAAATATTGACTGGACTCGCTCTAGGCCGTCAAGCCGGCACAATTAATTTGGAACGGCATCCAGAAAACGCTCGAGATATACTTTGAATAGTATTACTCTATATATCTTTCTCAAGTAAAGCGCAAATCAATAGGTCTTCCTAAGTTGGTGAAAGTAAACCAAGAAACCTTGGTTTAAAATTCTGTTTTGGCCAGCTTGCGAATCCTTTGGAAGCATTTATTAGCCCATGACTAAATATTTTTATTTGGACTAATATACCAAGCATATCGTCTAGGGGAATTTTTAATACGATGTGGTGACAAGTCTAAAACCTTTCTCAAGTTATTCTTCCTTATACGATTTAACAATTCGAGTTGCGAATCGAACAAGTAGCCTTTATAAATCAAATGAACTGGCACCATTAAAAATATGTTTTAAGAATGACCCCACATAAAACTCAGCTGTCTTACTTTTGAAGGAGATGAGGAAAAGTCGCAGCCATCTGTATTTGATTCACACATACCGGGAAACGTGGTGTCCAATTTATCCAAATCATGCTGACACGCTACACATTTGCCATTAATAACATAACGATCATCATTATAGCCACACATTTAACGACAATAACGAGACCAAAAGCTCTAAAAGTATTAAAACTAAATTTTTACAATACGTCATTAACCACAACAACAAACAACCCAACCAAAAGCGCTCTACGACCGAAGTACCCGTAGATATTGACATACTTGTTTACATAAAAAACCGCCTAACATAAAGCAAACTCATTCGGTACCACTTTGTCGGCAACTAACTACTCGTACTTAACTCACCTCGATTAGGCAATCCTTTGGCATTTTGATTAGAATGTTGGTCCGACAATGACGAATATTGACGTTGCTGCTGCTGTTGCTGTTGCAAGGCTGATTGAGACAACGACGCCGAGAAGGCGGACTCCAAGCATTGGCGTTGCCGTGGCGATGAGTAGGTAACAGCCGCCGGTGGACTGTGCGAGAAGTCGGGATCCAAGAGATGTTGCGGTGATTGCGGCGCATTCAATAAATCATACGGCAATTTATCCAAGTTGAAGAGTACCCGACGTGGTTGCGATTGTGCCGCATGTGACTGTGATAGTGATTGCGATTGAGCAGGTTGCGCGGCTGTTTCGACGTTGGACTGACTGTTGGCTTGAGTATGCGCGTGTGCATGCACCGAACTATGTGAATCATGTGCACTATGCGAACTATGCGCACCGTGACTGTTGTGACTATGGCTATGCGCATGCGAGTGGAAACGTGTGTGATGCGTGTGGTGTGGCTGTTGATGCTGGTTAGTGGATATTGACGATATTGTGACTGGTGGGTGTTCATCTGAAAGCTGTGGCGGCGTTGTTGTTGAGGTTTGCGCCTCACCGAAAGCGATGCGTGACACAATGGCGGGTCGGCGTGAGGGCATATAACGCCCAGGGCGTGTAGTCGTGGTTGAGGTTGTAGTTGTGCTGCTTGTGGAGCTTGACGTAGACGGTGAAGCCGTTACGGCGACACCAGCGGCGCTTGGCGACCAATAAGTTTTCGCCGGTTCACCATAGACTTTGGCAGGCTGTGAGTATACCTTTGCTGGTTCGGAATAAAACTTCGATGGTTGTCCATATACCTTAGCGGGTTCGGAATAAAACTTTTCGGGCTCGCCGTAAACTTTAGACGGCTCCGAATATACTTTAGCTGGTTCGGAGTAAAACTTCGACGGTTCGCTGTACATTTTCGATGGCACCGAATAAAACTTTGCCGGCTCTGAATTGTGCGCCAATTGTGCACGTTGTAAGGGTTTTAAACTCTCGCTAACATTGCGCTGCGCTTCGGCCAAAATGCCCGAGTGTCGCCACGCATGCAAATCTTCCACATTCTGTGACAACGAACTATACGATATTGAGCGGGACTGCGGGCCATGTCCTTCCTTGGTATTGTGATAGATCACCGTTTGGAAGGGCAACAATTTCTCATCCATATCAGCGTTGACGGCATCAACTTGCGCCACCGCTGCGGACGTGTCGCGCATAACGCCAACGCTCATGTCATCAGCACCGCTAATTTGCGTGTTGACATGTGAGCGCGCTGCATTTGCCAGGCTGTGATTTATGGGCGCGGACGTGCCATTACGTTTGTTCGCGCCACTCTGATATGCAGCTGGTGCGGTGACAGTAGCGGTGCGTGTGGAAGCGGACTGCGTCAGTGGCGCTGCCAATACGTTTTGTATATTGGTCGAAGCGCTATTCTCCGAGTCGACCACATCCAGGTTGGCAGCCATTTTAACGGCACGTCCACTCACGGCATGTGGCGTGTGCAGTGAGCGTGGACTATTCGCGCGTGCTGCATGCGGTGCGCCGCGCAATTTTTGTGGCGACATTGTCAACGGTTCGGCTTCCTCAATGGAGAATTCACTTTTGTGTGAGCGATTCACAAAGTCGTCCATCGTTGAGGTAGCCGCCGATGCAGTCATCGGCGCAGTTGGCGCTGTTGTTGTCGCTGTTGCCGTCATGGCGGACATGTTGTCGGCGCTCTGGTTTTTGTCAGCGCTGTTGTCATGTGGTGTTTGCTTGTGCGGCTGTCGCATGTTGTCTGTGTGTGGCATTGGCGCACGTGTCTCGGTGAATATATTGCTCTGTTTTGACATAACTGTGTCAGCTATGTGATATTGATTGTTTGTTGTTGTTGTGCGACTTTGGCCACCACGTTTGCTCGATGATGACACACTCACCGCCACTACCTTGACTTCATCGCTAGGATTTGCTTCAACATGCATGGGCACTTGTTCCGTCGCTATTGGCTTTGATGTCTGTTTACTGTGTGTTTGTGTTGTTTCTTTTTTTAGATCAATGTCACGCGCCACTGCATCCACAATGGCGTCATTGTCGTCGTATTCTTCGAGGAACACAATTTTACTACCTGATGTCACCAACTTCACCACTTGTTTGCCCTCCTCGCTCGCTAGCGTTGTCTTCGCCGTCGTCGTCGCTGTCGCTTCGTTCTGCACATTACGACTCTTATAACTAAGACTACGCGCCGCCGCGCCTCTATTACCCAAATCACTTGACTGCGTGGTGGCATCGCCTGTCGATTGGTAATGATCGGCGCGCGTCACTCGCCTTTCGCCAACAGCCCCTCTGCTGTCGCTACGTGCCTGCAGTCCGCGCACCACACGTTCGTTGGCATCGTCGTGCTCACCGCTGTGCAGTTCGCGCTGCGATTCATCACGTTCGAAAAGCAACTTGAGAAACTCATTCCCCGCAATGAGATCGACTGTTGGTGGTGCGCTGGCGGGCCGCGTGTCGATCGTCGGTGCTCGCGCCAACATCTGTGAATTGAAGTAAAGAAATTAAAAATTAATTGGCATCACTTTAGTGTTATGGTATGTCATTTGTTTTCTTGCATTTTTACAATGTTTGTATTTCAACAGAATTACGGCATTTTTGCTGAGTATGTATTGCCGGTGGTTTTGGTGTCAGTCGAGTCATACTCTTTTAGCACCGATCTTGTGAGAAATTCGTTTTAAGCACATGTTTATGATAATTAGATGGCTATAACACTTGTTGCAACGGCAGCGCACATTCATTTTTCTTAGTCAACAAGTATGTAATTGAGCTCCCATTACCCATTTCCATTAACCTGCGTACTACAAGTGTGACAGTCAGACAAGTGTGGAACGCAAGATATTCATATGCGAAACGATTGCAAGGTGGGACTGCGAACAATAATGTGTGCGAAATAAATTGTGGTCAATGAGTAAGAAACGTGTCTCATTTATAAAAGTAATTTGAATGGAATAAGAGTGAACATTATTCTACTTTCTAGTTTGTCTGTTTAAAAATGTAAACAATAGCTTCAAATTAATTATTTAAAAATTTCTATAATATTAAACTTTGACCACTACTATGGCTGCGACCTAATGCAAGCGAATAGTAACACGGATATATGAAGGGAAAATGAAAAGCAGCATCAGGAAGTACTATAATAAAACTTTAATGAATTACTTGTAGTATAATTCGATTTACGATAAAAATGCGAGTGAAGTAAATTTCCGTTTCGAAAATAAGAGTTTTCATTTACAATTACCTCAAAAACTTGGGTAATATTCTGTAATCAGACATTAGGTAAATTTGTTTATAACATTTAAATTCTGTATTTATTTCTCAAACTTAAATTTATACCCTTCATCCTTCCCATCCGAGAAACGTAATTTTGTCCGGTGCTCGAAACGGTCGGAAAAGTATTTTTACTGTATACCTTCAACACCTTCTTCTAGTCTGTTTTTATCGCCATAATCGTGTCAAAACGCCGCCAGCATTAGCTTTTTGAGTTTGCTGAATAGCCAGAGGTCGAAATAGTCAGATGAATAGGGTGAATTGGAACGATATGAATTGAGTTCTTGGCTAAAAAGTAGCTAGGAAAAAATGCGGTAAAACTTGGTGCATTATCGTGTTGAAGGAATTCAGGGTCGTTCGCTCAAAATTCTGACCGTTCCAGACGAATAGCCTGACGCAAACAATGCATAACTCTAAAATAATATTCTTTGTTGACAGATTGGTCCGGCGAAGGGAGATCATGGTACCCCACATCATGGCAATTGCCGTACTTTACTTTTTGGTATCTAACTAGTTCAAGATTATCATCTTGAATTGTGAGGGGACACTACTATGGAATATATTTGCATTTCAAACAATTATTATTTCGTTTTCTTTTGGTTTTAACTTTTTATTTTGAGTATATCATAAAAGTCTTGGAGAGTTGATATAACTTAGAGGAATAGCATTTATGTGGAATATGTTAGTAAAGTCTTGGAGAGTTGATCTACCTTAGAGTAATAGCATTAAGAATTTCATTTTCATGAGAAAAAAATAGTAAGCCAGCGATTTTCTCAAAGATCCCATTGCCTGCAATTTTAGGGATGCCTGAATTTTCAATTTAGCTCTACCAGGAGGAACTCTACAAAGAAGTGGTTGCTTGGCCAGAATGGAGCCACCACTATAAAATAAATACTTTCTGCACAGCCGCGGACACTTAACGACTTTCACAGGTTATTTTCCGTTAGGAAGGAAGAAAAGTGATTTTTCGCAATGTGTTTTTAGAAAAATCTGAAACGGTAAATATGTAGCTGATACTATGTATGTTAAGGCAAATAATTAGATACAAATGATTATGTAATTGATTTTCGTTAATTGCTGCAAGTTGTGCCACCGCTGACATCAGAATTGGCATAAAATAATCCGATCAAATTTTTTAATTGAGAAAAAAAAATCAAACATGGACATCTTCAAGAACATTGACCATAAAAATGAGTCTTCGAAGTTTTCCTTTTTTATGCGAAAATTATCTATTATTTTCTATTTAAAATGATCTAAAAATATTTTTCTTTAACTTCATAGTCTAACTTCAATAGTTTTTTATGCCCTTTAAAATTAAAGCTAGATAGGTTTAAAGTGTGATGTTAAAGGGTCAGCAGCTCAGCGCCAACTACTTTGAAGTGGCATAGCTTCACACATTTTTAAACCCTCACATATAGTGAAAATAGATTTCGTATATCACTGCGAGAAGTTGCTAAGCCTCGTGAAATTGCACTATGAATGTTATGGCAAGTTAAATACCTACCTAGTTATGTATATTGAATCCAATGCAGTATGTACTGAATAAAACCTGAGAACCTGAACAATCCTAACCTTATCTTTTACTCTTAAAACAGCACATTTAACCCCACTTTTAATGTAAATAGAGCGAATTAACACGCTTCTTAGACCACCTCTTAGATTTCGTTGATTGCAATACTTCATTTTTTTCCTTCAAACAGTATCTAGAAATCTTAACAAAAACAACAATAACTTGCAATTTTCTAAAGAAAAGGTTACTTGAGAAAAAGAGAGTGAGTGAGATCAATTTACGTTCTTAGTTACTATGATTACTGCTAGCTTTCTGATAATTGACAAGTTATCTAACATTATTCCAACGATTTATGAGCCTATAGTTTTTATTTTTTTTTCGAATTTTAGATGTTAATTTCTATAAGCAAAGGCTCAAAGTCTTAATATTTTTCGAAACCAAATGCTAATAAATAAATGCTATAAATACTTGTAAAATACAACAAATGGCGTTCTTATATTCTTGTAACACGTTGTTACCGAGTATAATAGTTTTGTTCACCTAACCTGACCTAAAACTAAATAAGTGAGATAGATATAGGGTTATATATGTATACTATACATATACTTATATTAATGATCAGGATGAAAGTTGAAAACCGGGTGACTGTCTGTCTGCCTTTACTAAATTTCGTACGTAGTATTCCTCTCATATTCCTATTATATATCAGTGCACTATATAATACAATTTTTAATTCCATTTGATTTTTTCACTTTCCAATAAAAAAAAAATTAATGTAACGGCATAATAATAGTTAATAGATAAAATCGGGTAGATTCTACTCCAATTCCTATGTATTTTTGTTTTTCTAGAAAATCGTATGCCAAATATGTTCTTTTTGTATGGTAAAACTAACCGGAAATTGTATTCTCTACAGATTCCTTGAATAGACTAAAATATGTATGCTTAAACTGGTTACTTGATTATTGAAACACAGGTGACAAATATCATTCAAACATGGTGATTTAAACATTCCTTATGAAACGCTTAGTATTTGAAGAAGTGATCAAAATTCTGGATGTTAGAATAATTTTGAGCAGTAACTAATATTAATGAGAAATTTCTTATGCCAATAATTCTGCCATTATTTTATTGCAAAAATATATTAACATTTTTAATGGTACAATAATTTTATTTATTAGTTCTTTTATTTAGTTCTTGGCGTTTATTTATTTAAAGGTGTGTCTGCTTTTGAGTTTAATAATCATTGCTTAGAATAATACCAAGGGCATTTATTCTTTTAGCGCTTGAATAATTTATAATTTGTTTAACAATCTTAATTCATATTTATTCAGGGGCGTTACTTTAATGGCAGCACAATTTTCAAGAGTGCAACTAAATATTAAAAAGAGTAAGTGAAGACAACCCAAACGGGTTTTTAGCTTAATTCGATTTTTATTACTTTTAACCCATAAGGAATATATTTTAGGTCAAATGAGAGTGAAATAACAGTGAACATAGAAATTATTTTCTTGAACGCTACTACAAAAGGAAAGTATTCATCTTATTTTAGCAACTTAATAGGAAAAGGATGTAGTCGCACGCATTACAATTTTAGAGAAGAAAAAAGCTCTACAGTTAACAAAAAATTATTACTCATTTTAAGTATTAAAATCTATATTTAATATTAATTTAAAAATATATACAATCATTTCATTATTTCTTTACACACACTTTTATTATACACACACATACACTTATTATGCACAATACATAGCATTACAGCGTTTACTATCCACATATATCAGCGTGAAATTAAATATTTTCCAATATATTGCACTCTTCACAAAAATTCGCTCTGCATTTCCGGCATATTTATTGGCACCGAATCAATTGTTCTGCTTATACCATACATATGTACATACAGATAGTATACAAAAATGAGCGAATACAACGACTTTGTAGCTAAGGAACTTGTTATTCGCAATCAACTGCGCCTAACCTTGAGTAATTGACGTCGAACACATTTTACCATATTAATGCAGTCAATTTTCCAGCTAATTTGACTACACACACACACACACACACATTTGTACACGTATGTGTGCTAAAATTAGCCTCTGCTAGACAACACCCAAGTGTATGGCTTTAATTCAACTTGATTGTTGACAAACGGTTCAAGTTACCAAATTACACTGGCACCAGTACAAAAGACTTAAGCAACGAACTTGCCAAACTGTGAACAACTAATGCCATTGACAGATCACTTTAAAACACATAAACTGACTAAAACGCTCCAGCACCAGCAACATATTGTAGAAAATGTGTTCGCAATTTTTTATTGCGAAAATTTACATGAACATAGAAAATTGACGGAAAACTAATGTGACCTTAGATGCCGTGCGGCAGCATGCATATTCTTATAATGTAAATGTATGAGAACTGAAAATCTGAGCGGGTATATAGTATATTGGCAGCAGTCAATCAATTGCAAGCGATAAGTAACTGGTTTCACAGGAAATCACTTCAACTCTTTTATTTATAAAATGCTAATTAAATTTATTTTTAGTTTAAGTTTTAATTAATTTATATAGTTAGCGATTACACTGAGGCAATTTCCTTTAAAAGTTTGCATAGAAAATATACTATTTGAAGTTGAAGGATTCTGTTGAATTAAACTTTTCGGTTTCGCAGCAAATGTTCTCCACCAACACATTTGTATCTTAATGCTCACTTCATACGGGTACAACTGGTAAGAGGTATGTGTGGTATTTGAGATGTCCTGATTAGAAATTTGAATTCAAAGATTTTTGCATCACGTCCAGCTATTTTTGTCATTTTAGTAAATGGTGATGGTTTGACCTCTACATCCTGTGACTACAAAACAAAAAATCTTACATGTTAAGAAATTTTTACTATCATTTTACTATCGATTTTAGCAACACAAAATTGCATTGATCTCGAACGTAACTATATTATTACAGTCAATGGAGGACTCTATAGAGCCTGCATTAATGACCTTTTCGTGCGTGCATCGGAGGATTTTGATGTGAACGTGCTTTGCTTGCAATGAGATGTGTGGTGTCCAAGATCGTGTGATTTAACACCGCTGGGCTATCTTTTGTAAGGTTATGTGATGTCGCTTGTCTATAGAAATCAGTTCTACGTAATTAACGTCTTGGAGAAGAATATTCGTTCGTAGTAGAAAAAAGCCTGTTGACTGAAATTAATTCCGGGCAGCCGCGGCGGTCACCTTTTGGCAATTTTCACCAGGATCAATAAACATAGTTTAAGTCTAGACCATTAAACTTTAAAGGTCGTTTCTGATTGTTGTCAGCGTCCAAATTAAGAAAACAAATTTTAGATGCTGTTGGTAAAGAAGGGTTTTTGCAGAGCTTGGCAATTATCTACAAATTCGATTTAAGTAGTTCTGATTAAACATGAGCAAGTTAAGACGCAAGTACTTTATATTGATTGGAAAATTGATGCAATACCTTAAAATATTCAATATTTTTGGATATATTTTTATTTAAATAAATTCAGGTTTTCATAAATGATTCAGAATATGCATACATATATCCTTTTATGCAAAAAAATATTTTTCTCAGCAATAAATCTATAATCGATGAACACACCTTCATTAAATTTTCATTATTTGTACGAAAAATATTTTTATGTTATTCCTCCTCATAAGTAAACATATAAAGTTTGATTTCAAGCTTCAACCAAAGTCAAACTAAAAAGGTGTTTCAAATGCAGTCATTAAAATTTGTACAGTCATATCTAATAATAACAAAGCTAGCTGTCGTCTCACTTATTAGACATGAAGTATTTGATTTTCAAATTCAATTTAAATGAGCATTGGAATTAGTAATAATTTTTTAACTAATAATTTTATTTCAATTTGAATATCTGGCCATAATTTAATTATGCATAGCTACCAAATTGATTATATTTAATTGAAGTTAAGTAATAATTGTATAGCAACAAAAAGCTTAGCCCAACGAATGGCTACAGTTTGCGGTAGTTTAGGCGATTTGGCGCGGCTTCGTTTGGATAATAAGAACCCGATGGCTCAAGTGTTAAATGAGAAACAATTCGTTACAGTTGACAATGCCGCCGAGCAGGAACGTTCTAACTGTTAGTGTTGTTATTGTATTTCAGTGTTTTTGCTGTTGTTTGTGATTTGCCACAGTTCCTTAACATATTTGTGACATGAAGCGTTTTAGATGCTGGCGAACGCGACACAAAGCTTTTATATAGCTACATTTGATAGAAATATATACATATGTATATATATGTATGTATATATGTAGAAATAAATGTATGCACATATCTTTGGCTGTGTGTTTGCTCGCATTGTATGTGACACCCAAGTGATGAATTGCATAAATTTCTTGAGCCAAAGGTAACCGTATATTTTTGGCATCGTTTTTTTAAGTTTCTTAAGATTTTTCTTTTATTTAAATTTCAATTAAAATATTTTTTTTCATTTCGAATTTGTTTGTTGTATATCGCCACTAAAGCGGGTTACGCAATAAAAGGAATGCTTTTGTTTATATTTCTTTTGTGCAGCAACTTGCTTGTTCTAAATACATGCCATGCACTCACATACATACACACGTAGATTTATGTGCTTCGTTTTACTCAAATTACTTTTGTTGTTACAGTTGTTGCTTGTTTTGCGTGTAAGTTTGATTTGAAAGCGAGCAATTAAATACCTTTGAGTGATTTCGTGTCAATGTTAAATTCCAATTCACTAAAATAAAAGAATGTAAACGGCTTTTCAATCCAGGCGAAAAACAACAAAAACAAAAACTTACAGAAATACATACTTACATATGCATTTGCAAGTCAATGTACGCTTATGCAATTAAATTAGCTGTGTGTGCGTTACAGTTCAATTATATGTAGCACTTCTGCTATTTTGTACTTTTATGGCGACGCCACCAATCGCGAGTTATACATACGTACACACATACATACTATATATTTGTATAAAATTAAATGCACAAATGCATGAATGTTGACTGCACTGTTAACGCTCTACGCCTTGGCCACTTTGATGCATATATTTGTCGTATCAAGTACATTAGGCTGGGTCATAATTGTAATTTTTTTTTTTTGCTTCGTACTCTGAAAAACTGTCATGCACTCGCTTCGTACTCTACTTTCTACGCCTACATATAAAATTTTTTGTATCATGCACATTAGGGTGGGTGAAAAAAAATTAATGTTTTTTTTCGCTTCGTACTCTGAAAAACTGTCAACACTCTACGCCTTGGCCACTTTGAAACCTATAATATTTTTTGTATCATGCACATTAGGGTGGGTGAAAAAAAATTAATATTTTTTTCGCTTCGTACTCTAAAAAATTTATTGATAGACACCTCTAAGAGAGGCTCTCGATGTACGAGTTCTCTATTGTAACGGGAAGGTACTCCACCTAACGGTTTTTTTTTATTTTTTTCTTATTATCAGCTAGAAAGTTCATAACTCGCTTTTAACTGTTTGGAATCATATTTCGTTTAGTGATTTTTGTAAGAAGCTAAATCCTCCTCAAAAAGAATCTATGACGATTTTTTCGTAAACCTAAGCCTTCAAAAGATATTTCCAATTGAAGTTTAGCTTTTTTAAGGCATTTTTTTTCCTTACGCAATGAAACAAAATTTATTTATATTTCCAGTCTTGCAAAAATCTTTCTGACCTACAAAAAAAAATATCATTATTTTTAGAGCCACCCTAATGTATCTTTCAAAAATTTGACAGCTCTGCAAAATTTTCTGCTTTACAAAAAGCGTAAATATTTATTTTTTTTTTTTGGCCCACCTTAATGCATACATATGTATGTATATAATATAAATAAGCGAATGTAAATGTTTTGTAATTTTACCACACATGCGAAGGTAGCAAAAAAGGTGTGCGCACTCCTTGCTGATAAAGCGCGTAATGTTGTTGCTGTTGGCGTTATTATTATTTGTTTACATACATATTGCTAGGTACTACTAACTTATTAAGCAACTTAGAGCTGAACTTAGGTTTCCTAGTAATTCGCTGCATTTGCATATCCTATAGCATAATTAGGTTTTTGTTGTTGTTGTTGCTTTATTTGGTTAGCGTTATTGTTGTATGGTCTACAAGCCATTGTTTTCAATGTAATCTTTAAGCTGTGATCTAGAACTTACGCCCACATAATTGTAACGGCGTTCGCGTGCTGACGAGTGAAGACAAAATGAACGAGGCAATGAAGATTGATTTCGAACCGGTGTCTTAAGGAGAGGTATAAATAAATTATTTGTTTATATATTAATACTGTAAGAGTTAAAAAACGCCAAGTAAAAATACATGGAAGGGATGAAAGAACTTTAAGTGGTTAGCTTAGGTTAGATGGCTGATCCTTTAGCATGGTGAAGGGATCACACTTAGACTGTATTGTTCAGTCCTTAGTCTTAAAGAGGGACTACAGCATTCAACTTTAGTAAGAGCAGCTTTGTTTCGCCAAGTTGTTGCTTTTACATGTAATTTCGTTGACAAGAGAGCAGAAGCGAGCAGAGGAATGTCGAAACGAAGATAGACAATATCTCTTACGACATACTCCAGCAACAATTGCATTAAACCAAGTTAAGGTTACATTAAACAACATGTATAACTTAATATAAGTTTGTCAAGGATAAAATTGTAAAACTTGCATACTAAAATATTCCAAAATATATTTATAAACAGTTGGAAATTTTTTACTTGTTTTTTTTTTTTTTTTTTTTTTTTTTTTTAAGAGAGAGGAGTTTTCATATGATACGAAAAAAGCAAAAACAAAAGGATTCTTGCAAGCTTACATCTTAGTTTCAAGTAGGAAAATCTGAAATACTCGTATAATATTAACCCATGAACACACCCATTTTAGTTCAATGCCTCTATATAAAATTCAACGAATTCCTTTTGGAGAACTTTCAACCCTCTAGCACCTTAATGCCTACAATGTGTATTATTTAATAAATTTCTCACAAATATATTAGAAGATTTTTGAATATACCAGAGCAGAATATCCTATAGACAGAAAGAAACATTTTAATTTCTGGTATGGAACTATATATACATATATATATCGTTCACATTTTCGTAGTCAAGAATGGAAAGAGTAAAATTAATTAATAAAATAAATAAAATTAATAAAAGTAAACATGGAAGGAAGAGTGAGGACCCGGAATCACATTGAGCCACAGTAAAAATGTAAATTAAGAACTCAGGCTATCCACTAACAACCCAATTTCATCTATCTCTCAGTTCATTAAATAATAACTCAACGCTTTTGTATATTATCAACTACTGGTATATTACCAGATATATTATCCACTCCTTTGTCTTTTCCAGCCTTCAGCGATTTGAATGCTGAAGATATCTCTTCCAAACTGGGTGGATTACAGCCGATGTTTCTATTAAGTTTACGGTGTTTTATAACTGAGGCCTCATCAGACATTTCATCAAGCATAATACTCATATAAAAGATGCTTTCAGATCTCAAATGGCGAATTTTTGTTAATGACAGGGGTGCCGTCACTTCTTTCTGTAGGAATACTACTTCTTTCTATTAGTTTCTTTAGGTACCTTATAAAATTCTTTCATACCTCCTTTATCAGACATCAGCATTATAATTCGACAAAATTATATTATGGTTTCTATGATTAGATCTTGTAGTCAAACAAAAGATCGTATTTTCAAAATAAAGATACGTCAAAAGCAGCAAGGAAATTAAAATGATTGCTATGTGAGAGATTAAAACGTTATAGCACCTGATAAAATAAATTATTCAGCCATATATTTTAAGCTTTTCAGTACGTCAGGATCCCTTTCTTAAAATTCATAGAGTTTATTTTAAATTATCAAGAATTTCTGATGTTTAAAAGGGTATAACATAGATTTTATTATTGGAAAAATTTTAAACCACCTAGCAATAGAAATCATAAAAAAGATCATTGGACAAATTTCCGAAACACGTGCTGGCGGATTCTTTGATATAAAAATGTCAAAAAACATAATCGTGAGCAATAAACGAGTATTTATATTCAGATCAAGTATTTTGGCAACTTTTAGGTCCGCTTCAATTCTTTATTGAACTAATCTAAATATAAAATTCGGAGGAATTTCATTCTTAAATCCGCCTTTTGAAACAAAAAATATCAACGACCTCCGCATACCTTGAGGCTGAATCTAGATAACACAGAACTATTTTGCATGCGCACAATCCTTTGATTCTATGATACTTTCATCGATCAACTAAACAATGGCTTTTATTTTAACGGAGAAAGACAATAAACCCAAAAGCAAGCATATTTTTAGCAAGAAGCAGAGCTTTGCAGGAAGTGTCATTAACACTTCTGATTCGAAAAGCTTCTGTTCTACCTCACTTTGTTATAAAAATTCAAACGAACAGTATTTTAACAATAATTTATGAGTTTGATTGTTAGACCTTTTTTCGAAACTATGCGACAATTTTCACGCTTGTCAACTTAGCGGAAGTAGCGACACCCAACAGCAGTGACACTGCTAATGATCCCACACATGCTTAAGTACAAGTGTATCTGAATAATAGCGGTGAATACTCGTATACATCGAACAATTGCAAGTAATTCTTCTAATAATGCAAAGCAATTTCTCGCGCAAAAAAATACTTCAAATCAAAGTGATTAATTGTTGGCGTAATTGTATGGGTACATGTCAAATCATAATTGTAATACGCTCAATCAACCGATGATGACGACCAAACGTTTCGTGTCAACTTGAGCGCACATGCCACTCATGACAAAGCCAACAAAATATCAGAAGAAAGAAAAAATGACAAACACAAACGGAGCATGTAAATTGTCACCAAGCCAGAAGAATGGACCGCACACACCTCTCTATATTTGGACAAGTCGCCGTGTGTGTGGGCATGTTAGTGTTAAATAGCCTGCAGCGAAAATAAAAAGGTCTCACAGTTTCATTAGCATAAATGTATGCATGTATTTCGCACATTTCGTGACAGGCTTTTTTGTTGCAGTTGGCGCGCCGGCAGACTGGTCTCGTACCCAAATGGGCTAGTTCAATGCTGTTTAATTAATCAATATTGCAGCGTACAATGAATGATTAATAAAATTATTAAAATTACAAGAATTGAAAGTAGATTTAGTACGCTCATAGCACTGTCAGCGTAGGTGTTGACTAATCTGGTCACAATATCCGCATTGAGTACAGTTTTTTCGTTTTTTTGTTTTGTACAGATGCAGTTATTATAACGATTGCTGATATTTTAAAGACGTATTTTCAGAACGTATGAGGAATATGCATCTCGATAAAAAATTTAGCCGTGACTCAGTGCAAATTTTACCGAATTTAAATATTTTTGCGAATTTTGTACTTCAGGCACGAGGGAAAAAAAATATTTTACTCTGAACAAGCGATATTAGCCTTGCCACGAAGTCACTAATAGTCAAAAGGAAGCGTTAGATTCTATATAAAAAAATATATACATATATGTATAAATGCTCAGCATGACGAACTGACTCGATATAGCCATGTCCGTCTGTCTGTCTGCATATTTACGAACTAGTCCCTTCAGTTCCTTTGAAGAGTAATATAGCTTTGGTGCAATCGAAGTAAACATTTTTTATTGGTTAAATGTTCTTAATTGCGGTAGGTAAAACGATCGATTATACAGAGCGAAACTACAGTGGGCGCCGAAATGCTTTTAATCCAATCATTTACGATAAAATATACTTGACCAAGTGATAAGTTAGGTGACCAACTGTTTAAAATTATCGGCAAAAAAATCTTAAGAAATTATTTAATGTGGGATTCAAATTAAAGAGCTTTCGCAGGTATACCTTTTAGGAGAGTTGCCAGCTACTTTAAATATTAAAGTTATGAAATTCGTAAGTGATAAAAATCACCGTAATATGAAAATCTATCTACAGAAATTCTGTTGAAAAAATATTTTTGCAGAGAGTTGCCACATGTTAAAAAATTTAATTTAAAATCATTTAAAAATAAAAAAATTGCTGTAATCTGGAATCAAAGCTGAATTGGTTTAATTGAAAATATATTAAAAAAAAGTTGGTCCTGTTATACATTTAAGAAGAGATGCCACCTTTTAAAAAATATTTAATAAGAAATTTTTAAGTGGTAAAAATCACCGAAATATGGAAATTAATCTACAGAAGCTCTGTTGAAAAAATATTTTTGCAGAGAGTTGCCACATGTTAAAAAAATTTAACTTAAAATCATTTAAAAATTAAGAGTTGCTGTAATGTGGAATCAAAATTGAATTGGTTTAATTGAAAATATATTTAAGGAAGGTTGCCTCTGTTTTGCATTTCAGGAGAGATGCCACCATTTTTAATTTTAAATTTAAAAAATTTTAAATGATAAAAATCGCCGAAATATGGTAATGAGTCTAAAAAAGTTCTGTTAAAAAAATATTTTTGCAGAGAGTTGCCACCTGTTTCAAAAAAAATTAAAAACAAAAAGTCGCTGTAATATTTAATTAAAATTGAATTGGATTAATTGAAATATATTTAAGAAATGTTGTCTCTGTTTGAGATACATAAAAATATATTAAAAATCAGGAAAATAGGGAAATATTTGATATATGTATTATAAATACAAGGAAATATTTTCAGTGTGATCATTGTTTAGGTATCGCACTGTAATCCAATAATAAGATGCATAGAATATAGTACAAGTATGTATATATGCAAGTTCTCTATTTTCAGTAGTTGTAAATAGATACACATATGCTACATCTAGTATTTTTCTCACATTTCCACCACTAAGTACCTCGAACGAACCCAACCTCAAAAAAATTTTACGAAAATCTTATAATTTTAGTGCAAGAACTACTTCGATATCTACAGCGTAGCCTCGCACGAGCTTACTCAATATATGTATAAAAAATCTGTTTCTTAGTCATGCTTGTGCTGTAAATCTAGTGCAAACACCCACTATCTTGACACCTCATAAATGCCAATCAAGTCATTATCGCCATTTTTTCACAATTTCTTACCGTACAAATACATACATACATACAGTTTATTATTCCCACCTTTACTCTGTGCTATTTTGTAAAGCTTTTGCGATAAACGTATTTTTATTTCGATTTTTGCTTTTACATATACCATAAGTATTGCCTTTTTACACTTATTTCCATACATTAATAGACAATTTCAATTTCTTTTCGCTGCGGCGATAATGATCGGCCGCACGTTGTTCACTTACCGATTTCAAGTGCAAGGAGTTAAGGTGCCGCTTTCAAGTGCCACTTTTTCATACAAGCACATAAACATGTACTTATATAGCTATATGCATATATAGATGTACATATTTAGGTGTCGGAATATATCAATATACAGTGAAATTATAGCAGAATTAAGTAGCAGCGTGGCAAACAAATAATTTTTAATTAGCCGCAATCAGCGACAGACTGTGAAGTGGAGTTGGGCGCGAGAGTATTCATGGTTATATGTGTATATATATACATATACATATAGCTGTTTCTATTCTTACCAAACTAGTTTTCAGTTCAAATCAGTTCAGTGCAGAACGCCAACCGCCCGCGCAGCATCTTAATATAATTATAAAAAGTAAGGAAAGGCTAAGTTTTGATGCAACTGAACAATTTATATACGTACTATCGAGATTTTAGGTGAATAAATTTTTGGTTTCAGGACTTAATATTTCCAGTAAAAGATGCTCTCTTTATTAAGACACCTCACATGTTGACCGAAACATATTCAACACTTTTTTTTAAGATATATATAAGGGAGGGGATATACAAGGAAGCATTGTTATTAGCTGCTCACTTACTTTCACTGAGATGCATCAGATATGTATATATTATAAAGCCAACTGGAAGTTTAAAAAGGCTTAAATTAGGTACATGAGAGCTAAAGGAATTATGAGTCCGAGTTTACCCATTTGTGATATAATAAGGTCACAATATTTTTGAGAAAATATTTTCTCTGAATTTTAGTAATATATTTCATAAAGGGATCCTATATTCGACATACATAAGTTGGCTTGGGAATTTTTGTCCGATTTTGACATGTTTTTAACGTGAGAAGGCATACACTAAAGCCGTTTTTTTTGCAAAATCTAACAAGATCTAGCGAGCCTAAAAAAAGAAGAGTAATAAATTGGTTTTGATGTGAACGAGCGAAAGACAAAGTACTTGGAGGGCACTCGCATACATACCCCTGTATCTTCATTGTGCTTTTGGAACTACGTCACTGTTGGCAACGATAAAATTGAAAAAAGTCAAGGGCTCGGTATATATCGTAAACTAGCATAAATTTCACAATAATTTAAGCATGAAGACCAAGCGCGGGATAACTCTTACCAACAAGTGCTACTTTGACATCGAAAGGCATTAGAAGATCCCTCTCTCGACGAACAAAAATTACGCTCTATAAGTCTCACATCATTCTCGTCCTATTATAGGGCACAGAAACGTTCGCGTGAGCCATGATTTAATACCAAAGAATATATAAACAAACTGTTTCAGCTCTACGGTGACATTGATATAGTTAAGGGCATAAAAATCCCAAGCATGCGCTGGTTAGGCCATGCCGTTCACATGGAAGATGAAGCTTCAGCGAAAAGCTCCTTCGATTCGAGAGGCATGGGTGGACACAGCAAGCAAGTGCGCCCACGCATCCAATGGAAGTACAAAGTGCATAGCGACCATTATGCACTTCGGATGTACAGCTGGTGTGACAACGCATATGAAGGAGACAACTGGCGAAGTTTTGTGTTCTTTGCCCAGCCAAAAATATTATATTATTTTTTTATTTGGTTCAAATTAGTGCAACAGTTGCTGAGCAATAGGATTTAAACTGACTGTCCCTATTTATACCGATTCAAAGCGCTGCTGTACTATCGTCAATGCAAATTTTAATTACCTCAACTTTTTAACGACTTAAGGCACTTTTAGCAGTTTTCAACATAACTTTTGTTTATGGAACAAAACTACAATACTCAGTGCAACGTGTATCAATTGTATAAAAATAGGTATATGTTCATTAGCTTATACTTGTATGTATGCGAACACATTTGCATGCGATAGCTGTTATATTTATAATTCACTGCCCCACCAACGCCTGCTGTTCAGTAATGACTGCAAGCTGTCGATTACCCTGATATATGCGCATACAACTACTTCTACATATATATTTCAATTATACAGACACATAAACATATATGTATTAGTTAAAGCACACACATGCTCACTAATGCAACCATACATAGTTTCACATTTGATTGCTGGTTGACAATTTGACAAGCAGCTTTCAATTCGCCGCGATTCGCAATTAAATTTGTCAGAATGGCTTAATAAACATTTCGGAAGTTCTGAAGCGATTTGCCAAGTGTCATGTTCTGGTTGTTTCCATTTGTATTTCATATTTTTTTTTTTTGTTTTTGCAGTTTTTCATGCAAATCACTTATTAGCAGTTTTGGTGTCTTACAAGTCAATCGCTGCAACAGTGCAAGAAATACTAATAACTCTAAGCGCTTTATGCATGAGCTCATGCAGTGTTCCATGCCGATTATGGCGCTCTTATCCTGTTAAATATCTGCAGTTGGTTTTTGTATGACGCTGTAATGGCCTAAGCAATTTCAGTTGACTTCAAAAGTAAGAAAAGTCAAACTGGCGCCAATTCGAATCATAAAGGCAGCTTAATAATGGGTTATTCAACAACATGATTCAATTATCAAACGTTATGTAATAAAGCAATTGTTTCTCCTCCTTTATGCAAGTTTGAGTTCTTAGTGTAGAAGTTGGGTTCTCTTTTGGCTATTTTATCAGAATTAAGTATTAAAACTTCAAATATTTCACTACAAAAGAGAATTATTTGATATCGCTACTGATATATTGGAGCTAGCTACAAAAATCTAGAAATATAAGAAGATTAGAGAAATAGCAAGAATTTGATATTAGTGGACGCATTTTCGGTTGTGTGCACCATTTTATCATATGCTAAGTTATGCTACCTTACTAATTTTCATAGTTTTTTTAGCCTAATTTCTTAGATGTGCATATTAATTTAAATTCAATTGAGTTGGATTGAATCTAGCTGAAAATAAGAACTGAAGTCCTCAGTTTTTGATGCAGAAATCAGCATGTTCAGCATATGGGGGCAACATATGAAGCGATTCCGTCCATATTTGCTAAATATCGCGTTGTCTTGCGCTGAAAACTCCACCTCATTGATGACTGACATGACCTGGATAAAATAAACCAGAAGAATTAGACCATTTTGGAACTGACTGAATTGAAAGCCTACTGTATCATTCTCTTTTTAATACAATTCAAAATTTCCTGCAATACTCGTTAGAGGATTATATTAACTACTTTTAATGGTTTTGAACATCTTTGGTTTTTCAAGAGTGGGCGTGACAAATTTCACAAATTTTGAAACCAACCAAATTTACTGCTCCGGAGTGCAGCCTCCTTCAGAGAAATGAGCATCCACTCAGATGGCAGGGTGGCGGTACTAGCCTTGAACTCATTAACAATACATTCATGGTTGGTTAAGAAATCCCTAACTTCGTTATTAATAGCATCGAATCTTTTTGTTATAAGACTGATATGAGTGCCAGGCCATAGCGGAATCGGAGGCAATTGTAAAGCCGATCTTTCAGTTTGTATAACAGCAATATGCTACAATGATTCGATTTCGGCAATTTCCATAACTGAGCATCTTCTTGTGTTGGAAAGCGTGTATGCAAAATTTCTAATCGATATCTCAAAAAGACAGACGCATATATCTAAATCGACACTATATATTATTTTATGACCTATATTTGACCTTTACTTTTGGCTATTACAAAATTGGCGCCAAATTTAATATACCCTGTTCAGGATGTAAAAAAATTCCATACAAAAACTTGATTTTGAATCACTTAGTGTGTATGCTATAGTGGTATCATGTCGTAGTTGTCCAATTTCTGGGGAGAAAAGGACGTGCGTGAAATTTCAGAATGATATCACTCGCGAGCATGTCGCCTCAGGTTCATGATATAGTAAATAATAAATCACCATCATCAAAATTATGTGAATTTTTTAGCCTGTTACTTATAGAGTTCTACTTCATACGATCCACTTCCGGTTACATAATTCAAAAATTCCCAATTTTCACATATGTCAAAAAACGTTGAATTGTTATTAAATAATATTAAGAGCTGTTGAGTTCATGCTTTATTTAGTATGCCACCAATTTATTGTTGGTTAATGGTTTATTATTATTAATATTACTTTTTTTATTGTTGCGAACAGTCACATCTGTTTATACTGCTTACGTATTTCCATTTCGATTTCAGATTTATTGTGCTTCAATATTTCGCAAAACGAAAATATTTCAAAACACTTGCGAACATCACTCAATTCACATTTGCTCAATATCCAACTGTGTTGGGTGATTTATGACAATAATATGCAAAATTATGGCTAATCAATTAGTTAATTAATCAATCAAATTATTTATGAGGAATCCGTTTTCGGAAATTAACATTGTGTCAACTGCAAACAGTGCAAACGCTGCCTATGAATAACTGGTAGTTGATTAAGAAATTAATTAATTTTTAAAATACTTATCGGCTGTTAATTACAGTTTGAACTTTAGCCTTGTTAAAGCAATTGACTTCGTTTGCATGCCGCATAGCAGATTTTCTCATACAACTTCTTGTGCTGAGTTGAGTTTAGTTGAGAGTTTGGCAAAGCATAATTAGTGCTTGAAATTAAGCAGGAAGTTTATTATTATTAGTTACTTGCTGTGCAGAAAAAATACTAACGTGCTTGTAGTACAGCGCTAAAAATCCAAAAATCCATAAAGTTTTGCGCAAGCCTTTTCACAGCGCTGCCTTAATGAGTTAGTTGTAGCACAACACAATTAATGGACCAAACAAGTGCTTTCAACATTAAATGCTTGTATTCTTGTATTCTAGGTGCTCTATGCTTTTCTATGTGTGGCTGATTTATGTTATTTATCTGTGGCACTGAATATATGGGCATTTACTTTTACCTTTTTTATTGCTTTTCTGTGAAATACATGACATGTGCAAGACAGTCGAACGAGAAATTGTAGCCGCCACAATACAATTGCTTCTGCTGTGTACTGAGCAAACTTGTTCCCCACCCTAATGAGCTGGTTATTGCTATTGCAGTTCGTTGCTTAAGTCTTTTGTGTTCGCTTTTACTCAATTAATAGTTGAACATGAAAATTGAAATTAAAATTGTGCATAACATGAAGAAATAGAACAATAAAATGTTATATATATGTATGTTTCTGCATGGGAATTTTGCTGCCGGCGTTTTTATTTCTTTCTCATAATGCATAATGTCTGGTTTATTATGGGCGAGTAAAATCATGATTATATTATATAAAAAGAAAATTTAACTGAGCTGATTTTAAACGGGCTCATATTTATTACTACTATATATTTAAAATTATGAAAAAGTTGGAACGTATGTTTGTCACAAATGTGAAGCAAAAATCATGCATAAATTAAAACACAAAGATACTTAGGCGGTGCGAAGCTATAATATACTCCACAGTTGCAATTTTTGTAGCATAGAAGAACATAAAAAGAGCTTTATCCTAATTTTGAGCGATCAGTTTATATGACAACTTTAAGCTTTAGCGGTTCGATCTGAATAATATGTTCAGAAATTGTAGCAATGTCTTCGATAATATTTTATGCCAAATTCCGTGAAGATAACTTGTCAAAAAAAAAAGTTTTCCGTAAGGACTTCAGTTTTATCGATTAGCTTATATGACAGCTATGTGCAATAGTGGTCCGATATCGGCAGTTCCTATAAATGAGCAAAATTTTTTTTTAAATTTCAGATCGATGTTTCGAAAACTGAGATACTAAGTAGTATGCGTATATACAAATGGACAGACAGAAAAAGAAGCTAAGCAACTATATATGCTTAATAGGATATCCGGCGCTTTCTTCTGAGTGTTACAAAACCCGAGCAAACTCAATTAACCGTGTTAAGAGTACAAAAATATTGCAACAACAAGCAAAGAAGGGATAAGTTCGGTTGTTAAGGAAAATTTTTTATAACAGCTAAGAAAAAGTCTGAGCTGATTGCAATTGCATTTCGTACTTAACAAATACGATGTTTGACAATTAAGTAATGAGACTGATTTTATTGCCGCGCTTGTGGTAAACCTGTGACCTTCCCTTTCTCTTTTTCCGGCATCCCTCCCCTCTACATTGATATATGTACCATCGCTCTAGCTTGTTTGTTGTCAAGTTGAGTAAACGTGTGTTTGTAGTGCTCGTCACGAAAATGGAAAAACGAAATCAAGAGCAACACGTCGCGATAAAATTTTGCGCCAGATTGGGCGAAACAGCTGGGAAACGTACGCTAAAATTGTAAGTAGTCGAAGGTGAAAACGATGATTATTGCATTTTTTGATAGCCGTGGAATCAAGTCTACTATTGCCAAGTACTCGAAAGATTGCGAAAACGAGTCAACAGGGTGCGCCTAGATATCGCTTGTAACTGGATCCTTCATCACGACAACGCGCCGTGCCACACCGCTCTCAGCGTGTCCCAATATTTGGCCTCTAAAAAGATCGCCGTGCTGCAACAGCCACCTTATTCGCCCTACATGTCACCCTGTGACTTTTTTTGTTTCCTAAAACAAAATCGGTGGTCAAAGCAACCCATTTTGAGTCGATTACGGACATCCAGGCGTCCGTGACGAGGGTACTCGCGGACATCCTAGTCGAAGCGTTCCAGAAATGTTGCGAAGCATGGAAAATGCGCTGAAATCGCTGTATAGCTGCCCAAGGGGACTACTTTGAAGGGGATGGCACAGTTGTAGAATAATTTCCAGATATACGGTTTTTATGGAATCAGTCTCTTTACTTAATTGTCATACCTCGCATATGCTCGAAATCATATTTCCACTCAATTTTATGAAGAAAACTCACACATATTTAGCATAGAGTCCTCTACAATAATGAAAGTCGCTTGACTTCATCCGACCTAGCTTTTGTTAACCCAAGATCCTACTTTCACTTAATTTTGCTAAGAAATATTACATATAACTATTGACCGAAATATATACATATATAGAGTATAAAGTCAAGCGGAAGTTCAAAAACTTTTTTCATTACTTATATGGGGGCTAGGAAATTATTTAACCGATTTTAACATATTTTTGCATAGCGACAATTTACAACCAGAAAAAGATGCTCTCTGAATTTCGTAAAGAAAATTAAGAAGTCTCACCGATTGGCCAATATACGCGGTATAAAGTCAAGCGGCGTAAAATATTCCAAAAATAAATTTAAAGAAGGCTAACGAGTTGACACTCCTTGGACGAATAAAAAATCGGGATCCATTATAGTAGACCCGACTGTTGAAAAATCCATAGTAGCAAAATACTCGTATAGTAGATATATGTAGGCCATAGGAAGTATTGGACCAAATTCATAAAGGTGTCTGTCATATTTTACAATATTTATGATGAAAAAGTCAGCAATAGAGGGTATTTGCCAGATAAAGACTACAACACGGATATGATACTTTTAGACATCCAAGTCAAAACAATGGAAACAGAAATAAAGCATCTGACCAGATTTTATGAAAGATTCAAAACATGTTTCTAGCAGTTGATATCACCGGTCAACAAAAAAATTATTTATTTTGGGTTTCTGACTTAAGCTCAAACTTAGCTCTCCGTTGATTAGTCCAAACGAACACAAAAGAAATACAAAAATCAACAAAAGCAAACTTTAATAAAAAACAAATCCATTATGTTTGGTACTGAAAAATTGAAATTTAACTTACAGAAGTCAGAGCCAAAAATCGTGTCAACCGTGTCCAATTACAGGAGTTTTCCATCTGGATTCACAAAGAACTGTATTTAACAGAGTAGGTGTGATCACCCGCCATCTTGATAGATCAGCTGTCTAACCTAACCTAATTTAACTAGACATAGGCCCTGAGGTGCAAATATTCAGAGTTTAGGGGCTTGAAAAGTTATAGTCTCATTTCAAACCGATAACTTCATCGGTGCTAGATTTATATAAACGTAGGCGTGGTTATAGTCCAATCTCACCAATTTTAAACTATTACCTATGTCAAGATAATAACCCCAAAAATAAACTGAAATTAGTCAAGTAATAGCACTGATTCTTATGAAGTCCTAATACACCATGTTGGCTGTGAAACCCGTAAGAAGTGGTACTTGTCTCAGTTATGGCGCTTTAAAATTATTTACACAACGGTATTTTTCGGACATGAGAACAGTTCGATTCCGCCCATCTGCAATATCAACTTCCTTAGAGTTGGAAGCAGCTTATAATGATATCTCAATTTTTACGCAGTCGGACAGATGCACGAACGGGCAGACAAACACTCGGAACTCTACTCGTCTCGTTCTCCTAATCATTTACATATACAGAACCTTTTATAAATGTATTCATACATAGTCTTACATATAGTATACATGTACATATATGAGAAGTTTTATGTATTACAAACTACCGTAAGGTGTTATGCAACATATTGCGCCTGTACAATGATAACAAAAAATTACCCTGTGAGTTTTGGCAACGTGTAGCAAATTTTGATAGAAAATAATGCAATAACAACCAAAGGAAAAAGTTAATGCATCACCAGCGCACATACATATATCCATCTATGCCAGAAAGAGGCACTTCCATGAAATGTGCACCCAGTGTAAGTGTAAGTTGTGGCAAAGCCCATTAGGTCGTCGAAAGCGTCGTCATGACAGCCAGCCGAACAGCCAGCTATCAGCAAGTCCCAACTATTAGACGCTTAGTGTTGACGCTTTGAATGTGGCCTGTCACTAAAAATAGAATCTGCCATGCTGCCAAGTTGCCAACGGCGCACAAACCAACACTCTTGCACACACACACGCACACATAAATGCACATAGATACCGCAATTGTCGTCACCGCTTTGTAAATGGTTTATAGTTGGCGGCTAAATGGCTGAAGTGGTGAATAGCACGTCGGTGCGCCACATGGGAGCAGTCACTTTGTGCGCCGCATAAGCCGCTTGTTGGGCGCCACGCTCCCCTTGTCATGAACGTTCCTTTGTGGGTGAGCTTTGTTGCGCGATTTTGATAGCGGCGCTGCGCTTACATTCATTTACTGTCCACTTTGGACTTTAATTGTGTGCGCACTACATTCACTTGCAAACTTTATGTATGTATGTACGGATGATTGTATCTAAGCATTGACGGTTACAGCTGAGAGTTGCCAATTATTGAATTAGAGACAGTTTTTTTATGTGTCGGTGGCGTTTAAAGTCTCAAAATTTTATGAAAAAGTAGCAGTTATTGTAGGTAGTATCGGGTTATTTTTTAAGCCCTTTATAAATTTTTTTAAAAAAAAAAACGCATAAAATTTGCAAAATCTCATCGGTTCTTTATTTGAAACGTTAGATTGGTTCATGACATTTACTTTTTGAAGATAATTTCATTTAAATGTTGACCGCGGCTGCGTCTTAGGTGGTCCATCGGAAAGTCCAATTTTGGGCAACTTTTTCGAGCATTTCGGCCGGAATAGCCCGAATTTCTTCGGAAATGTTGTCTTCCAAAGCTGGAATAGTTGCTGGCTTATTTCTGTAGACTTTAGACTTGACGTAGCCCCACAAAAAATAGTCTAAAGGCGTTAAATCGCATGATCTTGGTGGCCAACACACGGGTCCATTTCTTGAGATGAATTGTTGTCCGAAGTTTTCCCTCAAAATGGCCATAGAATCGCGAGCTGTGTGGCATGTAGCGCCATCTTGTTGAAACCACATGTCAACCAAGTTCAGTTCTTCCATTTTTGGCAACAAAAATTTTGTTAGCATCGAACGATAGCGATCGCCATTCACCGTAACGTTGCGTCCAACAGCATCTTTGAAAAAATACGGTCCAATGATTCCCACCATTTACTTATACCATAACAGTTGCATTTTTCGGGATGCAATGCAGTTCTTTAACGGCTTCTGGTTGCTCTTCACCCCAAATGCGGCAATTTTGCTTATTTACGTAGCCATTCAACCAGAAATGAGCCTCATCGCTGAACAAAATTTGTCCGAAAAAAAAAAAAAAAACCGAACACTGATTTTAGTAATAAAATTCAATGATTTGCAAGCGTTGCTCGTTAGTAAGTCTATTCATGATGAAATGTCAAAGCATACTGAGCATCTTTCTCTTTGACACCATGTCTGAAATCCCACGTGATCTGTCAAATACTAATGCATGAAAATCCTAACCTCAAAAAAATCACCCGTTAAAAGGTGTCTGAAGTAGGTGAATATGTACATATGTATGTAGAGGATATACGTATATTTTTCAGGGTGGCCGGGCCTAAATGAGTGAATGACAAACCTTTGAGTGACATAGAGAAGCTTCTTACTAAGTCTATTGGTACTTCGAAATTGACTGAAAACTGAACTGAACATTTCTCAGTCGGTCAGTTTGACGGATCGAAATCAAGTTCTTGTATGGAAACTTCTCTATTTGACAAGATATCACCATAACATATAAGGCACAAATTATTTTTCAGCACAACGCTACAATTTCCGAAGAAACCATTCATATCGGACACTTAACACTTTTTCTTGCTTTTTATGTGTATGTTTTGTATATATCAATTCTTATACTCGTGCAACCTGGCAATCCTTTTATTGTGACATAATAACACATTTGTCTACTTTAATAGCACCCTCACAGCACCAAACAAAAGCAAGCAAGCAAGCATTGCACGAAAACAAACGAAAAATTGCGTTTACATATACTGCATATACAATAAATAAATTAAAACCCTTTCACCTCAAAACTAAAATCAACTAAAACATACATATATACATACATATACTCACAGTTTTTCGATATTATAACCAACTTTGCTGGCATTAACACTTCTAATTTACACTTGCTTCATACTAAAGGTTACTTTACAAGAGTGTGTAATATCTATAACCAATTTTTAAAATAATTCATAAATTTTAAAACTTAATGTGGAAAACAAATAAATAAAATCAACAATTACACCTATAATGTAAGGCCATAAATTCTTCTCCCATGCTTGTTTCCGTTTACTAAAATTTCGATGATATTAAGTATATAAAATTAAGCAATAAATGTTGGGGAGAAATGTTTTTAAAACCAAAATCATCTCATGGATCCGTCGCTGAGTAATCGAGTTGATAACCCTATTTGTACGAATTTATTTGATACACTTAATCAAACGCTTTGAACATATCAAATAAAACCCCAGTGACTTAGTCGAAATCTAAATGTAACGAATCGGTATACTGCGATTAAACATGATCTCTTTAAGAGAAAAGCCGCCGAGAATAGCATGTTCGCGCGAACACTCATACATGCATACGAACTAACGATTAGTGGACTAGTGGTAATAATACCGTATCTTCGGGATTGGTGTATTGAAATACTTGAAAATTTTGAAACGATACGCTGTAACACGGGTAGTGGAATATGTGGTGCCTCAATGAAGCTCAGATAATATTTTATTGGTATGTGGTACTGGCCATAGGTAAACCCCAACTCCCAAACACTACAAATAATGATATTCGTTTTTCTAACAAAACTTATGTCGACTATATCGGTCATACTATTAGTTACGTAGAGTACATGTATACATATATTAATAAAAATGCTTGGATTCCGATTCTCTGGTAGACGTTTTACACCTTAAGTTACCATGGCTTTGATTGATTTGAAGCTTACCAGTAATTTTAAACAAATAAGTACCTTAAGAGAAAATTTGTCTCGAATAAACTTTAATATTAAAAATTTCTAAGGCTACATATTTCCACAGTGTACATATGGTCACGTAAAATGCAAAACAACGTATCGTCAAAAAATAAATAAAATCGTTGTCTGATATAATAACCTAAAAATAACCATTTTATAACAGAAACTTTAATTTTGTTTCAATATGAGTGTATGCTAACCAATAAATAACAATTTAATAACCAAAACTCATTTTTTTCAATACTAGTGGTTTCTATTATATCGTTTTTCCTTTGCTGGTAAACTTATGAAAAGTGATGTTACGTTATTTTGCATTTTAAGTGACGATATACTTTGTATGTGTACTCAATTTCCATCCTTAATACAAAAATTTCAAAATTTTTTCAAGTTTCCGATCATAACAAAAAATGTTAAAACGTTATCTCCGACTGCACCGAAGTTTTAATACCCTTTAGAAATATAAAATATTCTTTACAAGATATTGATTTAGATTATCAGATTTAATGGTAGCTATATGCTATGTGATCCTGTCCAAACAAATTTTTCGGAGATTGCACCATTTTCTTGGACAAAACTTGACGCCAAATTTCGCAAAGAAAGAAAAATAAAAAAGTTTTTTCATACAAGCACTTGATTCCGATCGTTCAGTTTGAAAAAAGACAGCCGGACAGACGGACATGTCTATAAATTAACTCAGCTCATCATGCTGATAATTTACGAGTATACCTATATTTTATGGGGTCACCGGTTTCACCTTTGTGCTTTTCAGAACTTCGTGCAAACATAATATACCGTGTTCAGGGTTTAAAATAGGAAACCACGTTGACTTCGTCTGCACCGAAGCTATAATACTCTTTACATGTGCATTTCTTAAAGCTTAAAAGGCTACAAAAATCTAAGATTTTAATTGATCAGAAGCCATATATGCTATTTGAAGAGTTTAGCTTTACCAGCAAGAACAATCTGTGTTCAGAGATTGTGCTTTATGTTAAATTAAGTCGAAGGATTGATCCTATCAATGGATCTCCCAAACACAGCTGTGAACGTTGATCCTAAAGCTGGAGCACAGCATCCTCGTAGATCGTCGAAACATTTTGAGCTTATCACAAATTTGTTAAGGCGGTTAATATCAAGTCTAGCCACTTCGCTAGGCACGCCAAGAGTGTGTTACAGGCTGGCAAAACCCGGACAATAGAGACAAGATGATTCCACGTTGCCATCATATAAACAGCTCTGTTAATAAGGGTTCGAGAAATTATTTTGTCGCACCGCATACGAACCTATTGGACAGTACCTAGTCTGAATTTCGTAAAAAAACAAATAAAAATCGTTTAAATAAAAAGTGTTTCTTAATCTATGGTCCTGACCAAACACTTAGATAAAAGTTCATCAACAAGAGTGCCTCATTTTTTTCGAAAGACTTTTGAAAAATTAAAGCATTTAGAAGTATTTTTTGTAGGGTCACCTTTCAACTTTCGAATTATATTCTTTCAATAATAAATAATTTGGAAAATAAATTTTCTAAGCGTTTACGATAGCTTGTTTCTCTCATACATACATATGTACGGCAACGTACGGGATTATCATCAGTACTAGTTTGTAAGCATATACAAGTAGATATATATTTCCTTTGCTGTAATACTTCGCTTAATCTTTTGTTTGTAATTTAGTTAGAATTGGTTTTGTTTTTCATTTTCCATTTATTTGCGACCAGTTTGAATGGTTTTCTTTGCATCAAGCATCAAGCTGGTCACTCCTGCTGCCACCTTTGGCCGGCGCTCATACAATACGCCATAGAATGAATGGCTAAAAGCTTGAGTAGCGCACAATAATAATTCACAAATTATAGTACGGCGGCAATACAATGGCTTTCCTATAATTGTGCGCGATTGCAGCGCCAACACACTGAGCTAGCGCTGGCGACGCGTCGCGAAGTCGGTGCAGTTGTCTCAAACACTCGCCATGCGCATGAATATATGTACATATGTTTGTATGTATATGTGAGCTGCTGTTGCTGCTGATGTGTTGGCAGAGGTTGCGCATGCGCACAATCGCGTGCAATTATTTATAGCTAATGAGCGTTCAAATAGCAACCGAAACCGATACCATTGCAGTAACATTACAAATACGCTTACATACATATATACTATGAAAGACTATATGTAACCGAAAATATGTAAATTTATACGAATATGTAAGGCAGTAGGCACTGTCCAGCACGAAATTGAAATTGTACCTATGTCTAACGGCATTGCCGACACAATGCTGGTCAAAGCGAAGTACTAATGATAAAAGATTGAAGGAAAAGCTGGCAAATGATCGCGGCAATGCGCTTCATTCGCCCGAACGATCTGCTAATCAAGCAACCAACTAACCAACTGACTTACTGAATAACCGATACACTAACCCCAATGAGTGCGAATGTGTGTCTGTTTGTGTGTGTGTATGCGTGTTTTGTAATACAACAAATTCTACTTGGTCACTTTAATACAATTGACTGCGGCAAACTCTACTATTCTATATTGCAATGCCACATGCAATTAACCAATTATGTGAGCGGCAATAGCCACTATCGCCATCGTTGCACACTCGCACATACAGCAACAACTACAACAATCGACGATTGGCTAGTAAATAGTAACGGCGTCGGCAGCAGAAGCTGAAGCTGAAGTTGAAGCGGTGGCAACAGCAGTGGCGGCTTGCGCTTGTAATTGCAACTCAATCAATTCAAATTGCAACAGTCAGCTCAACAATGTAATGCCATACCAACAACTGTAACAACAACAACAACAAGAGAATCGGCAGCAGCACAGGCGCGCTTCATGCATACAAATGGCTAAAAATATATATGCGAATACCGACATAACGAGAGCAACGCGAAACACGAACATCCGTCGCAAGGCAAAGTTTACAAATCCAACCGACATTATTGACCACAATTAATGAAGCATTTATTGCCATTATTAGCATATTAGCGAAATTCTTCGAAACCCATCAATTTTCTATTGGCGGCAATTTATATCGGTGCTATTTTTGTACAAAGCGCTTTATTTAGGTTTAGAAGCTAGGCTCCGGATTACACTGCAGTTAATGGATCTCGATTTAATTGTTTAATTAATTAAAATTTGAAGAAGTTTCCACATAATTTTAGATTTCAGTTCAGTTTAATTTGTATTGTAGACAATGTCCAAAGAAATTTTGCTTTTGAATCTGTGTTCTCAGATTGCACACGAAAATTCAAATTTTCTTTAAAATTAAATCCTCAAGCTTAAGCTTAGTTTTAGGCTCTCGGATCACTGTAGCGTTTTTCAACCAGAAATTTTTGCCATTGAGGTAAAGTTATATGTATTGCACAGAAGTGAAGCTTCCTTCTGAAACATGAGCATTTACTCCGACAGCTGATCGTCAATACTAACTTTGAGATAACTATATCCACCTAAAGTTAGACGCAAATAATTACATTCGGGTGAGGTTACTTTCTAGACGCAAATGGAGAAGAAGTTTAATAAAGTAGGAGTATATTAAGTAGTATGATCTTGACGTCTCTTATTCTATCCGTCAACCAAGCTTTGCCAGCATCTTCTAAGCGGAAGCGCTAGGTACAGAGAAGGCCTTTAGAGTTCTATTGAATAACTAGGGGGGATGCAGAGAGCAATTTCAATCAATTCAGCAATTGCAGGAAGGCGTTAAGCTCACTGGCAGGTCAACTCCACTTGTCCATTATTTGAGTTCCCGGTCACATGAACATATTCAAAATGGCAATAATAGACGAGTTGGCAAATCTAGAAGCGTCTTTAGACGATTAAAAAATTGGTAGTAAATTATTCATAACCAAAAACTGCAACAACTAAAAATAATCTTGCTTGTTGTTGTTGTAACGGATACCCGTTAGGATGGTCGGGATAGAAAAGTTATCATCGAAATCATCTAATGGTAGGACCAGCAAATGCGCTTTTTCGATGGGGACGGACCAAAAAAGGATGGGAGTCAGATATGTAAGGTCAGCAGGGAATGCAAAGAGGTGGCTAGTATCATGCGGACTGGACATAGGTTTGGTATGTCAGGGTCTATTCTGGATAAGTAGGAGTTTAACCTGCTACAGTATCCAGAACGAAGTTGGGCAAGAGTCACTCTTGATCTTCGCCGCACCTCGTGTTCCTTCGTCGCCAATGGGTGGTAGTTTGACTCCAAGTACGCCATTTACTGAAAGTCGAAACGGTGAAGACGTTAACGGCTCCACTGTAAATGGCGATCCGTGCATGCCTGAAGTTTGTTGCGTTCGAAGTTTGGCCGGCTTAGTGTTATATGTCGCCGACGTCGTAGAGGAAGGACCTCTTGATGCCCTAGAAGGCGGTTCTGCTCGAATCAGGCGTCTGCAGGGATGATTTCTGCGAAAGCACCCCAACAGAAACATTCAGAAACTTGGAGAGGAGTTCTTTATGCTCCTTAATTAGGAGTATACGGGCATCAGGTGTTCGAGGAGACATCAAGAGGCATCATGTCGTAGTCCGGAGTACAATGTTTTGGCATGTTTGTAGCTTTCTCGTCTTAGTTCCAGAGAATCCAGGGTAAGATTGGTGCGGCGTAGTTAAGAGCCGCTCAACCGATTGCCATCAACGTTCCTTTGTCTTTTCCCCAAGTGCTGCCGATTAGCGACTCAAGGATTTTGTTGCGGCTCTATACTTTGGAAATAATCGCTGTCGTGTGAGGAGTGAAGGAGCACAGACTGTCGAAAGTCTCACATGCCTGCTGAGGCTAAGCTGCAGTTAAAATTACAAGTGTGTACGAGTACATGTGATTGCCACAGAATATCATCGTCACCCGATTTAAAAAAAACTGGAGTTTTAAGAAACACGTATTTAAGATTTTATGTACTGAAGCTGACTGAACGTTTCGTATATTTTAAATCCAAAACAGCGACAATTTTAAAACTATAGACAGACTTAACCCTTTAAAAATGTTTTAAAATAAAAACACTTTTTGTCCACCGTTACTATCCTTCAAAAACTTTAAGAAAAAACGAAGGAAATAATTTATCCTCCTGACAAAAGTTGCCATTTTTCTCGTTCCAATAGAAAAAAGTTAAGATTTTCGTAGGTTGATCAGAGGATTGTGGATATTGCTTTTTTTTAATACAAATTTCATTTTCATAAAAATTCAATCAGACAATTATTTCAGCATATTTTGTAAATAAAGGAAGAAATATAAATACATACATATATGTAAATATTTAATTTAATGCACATTGACTCACCAGTAGTAGGAAGAGTAATTTGACGAGCCAACTCAAATGTGATGCCATAACGTTCTCACGATAAGAATTCACCAGCGCCCTGCTGCTTATGCACTTGACTTAATGTTGCGCGTCTCCCAGACAATATTTTCCGCTATTGACCACGCAAAATCTTGCGCGTCGTTCCGAAGATCACTTCCTCCTTCCTTTCCACTCTTAGCAGCTGCTTTGATTGCTGCTGCTGCTTCTGCACTTTAGTTCCACGCAAAATTTGGTATTCAAATGAGACAACCACGAAAGGAGAATAAAATACCACCGAAATGCTTTTCGCCCTTTATGATTCACGTGCACGTCACGCGGTGATTCATAATGGTAATACCGCTACAACAACGGTACAAAGTTTGGTGGTATTACAGTTTCTTTTAGCGAGCCAATGCATTATGCAGCGCGCTGCCAACCTGTGGGTAGAAGCGTGTGGTGGAACGAGAGTAAAGTTGCGTGTGAAATGTTGCTGGCGGCTGGCAATGTAATGGCGAAAAACTGTAAATGTTTGCAATTGGCGCTGGACCGCTTGAAGGCTGTTTACTGCTTAGTGTTGTTTATGGGCTAAAGAAGTGGGAGAAAGGTAAAACAAAAGAAAAATTCATTAAAACAGGTTAGTGATGCGAAATACTTTTCTGACCACATGCAGTTGGCCATGTTCTTATTTGTATAACAAATGCATTAATAAATTTAGTTCACATTTTTGTTATGCTCCCATATGTTAATGATATGTGAGTATGCGAATACAAGGAGAATTTCGAAAGTTAGGGGACTTTTTGGGCATAATTTAAATTTTTTCCACGAAAATATAATTTTAACACATTTTTCTTAAATGCAGTTTAAATTTAACCACATTCTGTCTTTTGGGTAGATGTCTGACCGTTGGAATTATTAAACTAACACAAGAATAAACGTGTTACAACCTTAAGTGCTTGTTAAGATTTGGTGCGGCATCAATCGATTCACCCAAGTGTTGTAGAATACCATTTTAGGCAAAAGTGATAAAATATATCAACGCTAGTAACGACCTCAAAAGCGATTTAACGGCTTTTTTATTCCTGTAAATCAAAGTATACTCTTTTACCGGTATTTCCTGAAAACTGCACTTAATACATCTTTAAAAACTTTTGTACCAACCCCCCAAAAAAATATAGAAAGGATTCATAATCACTTCTGAATGCCAATAAAATAAGGGGAGACTAGATGGTAATCAGTTGTAGTTCCTCTAAAACGGCGTTTCAAACCTTATTGGTACGCTTGTGTCTGTAGTGGCTCAATCAAGAATTTTCTCGATAATACTTTGAAAGTATTGCACCGTTACCGTACTCAAGATTAAGGTACAAGGATTGCCTTCGGCCCTAAAAAGTATTAAGCCTTTGTTTTAGCATGTGATTTCTCATATGAAAAAAATCATATAGAATCGATTGGTCTTTCGGAACTCGTCTATTGTATCTACTCAAATATCTTTCTTGGAATTTGTTTATAGACGGTCGTCTATTCAGTTTCGAAATACTCATAATGCTTCCGAATTTGTGTCGTATGTATTTATGAAAAGAACTAATAAAAAAAAACTAGTTCGCAATCTTTTTGCCTTATTCTGTGAAGAAAACCACTTTTAGTGGTATTGAACATACTCCTTCATGGAAAGACATTTTCAATTTTCATTACTGAGACTTGAAGTTTATGATTTTCTGCAAACTTTGAAACAATGTTAAAACACTGAAGACGAAAATATTTTCTAGAATGTCTATTGAACGCATAAAGCTTACGCTTGTTTCCACATCCTTCCTTAGAAAATAAACGGGTTTCCTCTCTTACTATACTTACTACAGATCATAGTGATAGTTTAGGTTACTATGAAGTAGATTAACTAACCTCAACAGACACTACCTTACAATTAGACCCCGACAAAGAGGAAATGTACTTATATACCCCTGGTCATATGTAGATACTTAATTTGGAAATAAAAATGTTATAGATATAGCCCAGACTTGTTAAACAAGCAGACAAACCCCACATGAGTGGAATATGAACCACACATATCGAGATTGAAATTCTAAAGGAATGACATTATAAGTGTAGCAAGAGTGCTAACAGTTCAATGATTTATTGGAAGGCATGCCAGAAGACTTCGGATATCATATTACGATTACTGAAGAAGCTGCCAAGAGGTAGATGAAGGAGGGACTGTAAAACATCTTCTATACGGACACATCTTTGGTTTGTATAGACTGAAATGGGACATACGAGTATAAAATTTTTCAAATAGATGAACTTCATGAAAAACTCAGGGTGGTTCAGAGATTCATGATAGCGTAAAGGACTTTTTGTCCCAGTGGTTTTACAATGGGACTTCAAAAAGCCATTATGTATCGTCATAGCGCCACGCTACTTACGTCTTCTTCAAACTAGCGCTTATATTCACTGACTTTCATAGCCTGAACAGTATGTCACATAAGTGAAACATTGAAGAGTCGATACAAAATACATATATAAATATGATTAGCCTGGCAAGCTGAGTCGAATTAGCTTATAATCAAGTGTCTTTGGAAATTTTTCATTTGACCAGATAACTTCGCACTCACCGAAGAAATTGCTCAGATTGAGTATATAGCTGCTATACAAACGGACCGATTGCAGTTCTTGTAAGAAATCTTGGTATTTGTGAAGAGTGTTAGCATAACATCGATGGAACCGAAGTTAACGTTCTTGCTTGTTTTAAAGTATGCCTGTCAAAAATTTCTATCCTACAAACCAAATATCTGGTCGCTGTGATTAGTGATACAAATATACAAGTACTTTTAGATAATTACCGTGAAGCCCCCACAATGAAAGTACATATCGCAGGCGATCCCTAAAGAACCTAACATTATTTCTCATGAAAATATTAGAGACCTTTCAAACTGCATACTACCATAAATGCTGTCAAACGCAAAACCAACAGTTAACAGACTTATTCAACAGCTCTCGTATATATAGTTTGTAAACATCGTATGAAGCATGCATTAATAATCACTTATTCGAAATATTTTATGCATCCATTATATGTGGGTTATTTCCAATTCGTTGTGATCACTATTAAACAGCATCGTTAAATCGAAGCGGGGGGTCCAGCAATTAGCAAACACTTCGTTGAGCATGCATACACTAATATTGATAAATATTTCTATAACAAAAAAAAACAAAAACAACAGTAGAAACAACAGTTAATATCTATTACAGACTTAACAAACGCCCTACAATCGCTTAGCGATCGGATTACACGCCTATTATATCAATTTGATACAAGCTTATATTGTACATTCTTACAAACATCATATAATAGCACAATAAAGACAACGCTAAGTATACATAAGCGATACAGGTGCGCATGCGCAGACATGCGAATACACCGCTCATCCGTAGCAAAATCAGACAAAAGCTCTGAAATTACGGCACCTCACTTCGGACAACACCCACAAAACTCATTAATTTTTAATAATAACAGACGGACAGTACATGAATAAATTATAACCATACACACAGGCAGATACACACATACATATATGTGGTACTATGCGCTGGCATACATACCGGCACGTCGATCAGCGATGATTGTAAACTTTTACTTTTCTCAATAATTCATCGCAATGAAATGCTGTTACTACTACAACATAAAGTACATTCTTCAAAAATATTTTTTATTTGAAGGAAAAAAGAGAATTGCATAACACCCTTTTGTATCGTTATAATGAGTGTAACAAAAGCTATTCATGTCTCATAAAGCAATCCAAACAATTACTACTGTTACAACACACACACACACACGGATGCAACTACAGCTAACTTCGTACGTAATGTAACGTTACTTAGATGTGTATGTACGTGTATGCCAAAGAAATACCAATAATAGTCTTAAGCTGTCATGTTAACAGCTGAGAAGTCAAACCCATTTATCGGCATTCCTCCACAAACCCACACATCACACATACATACTCGTATGTAAATAGTATGTATGTATGTTTGTGCCTAGTGAGTATGCAGAATCGGATTAGCTCTAAATTCACATATTTAACATTTATAATATTTAATTTTTTTACATATTTACACATAAGTTTTTAATCAAAACATAGATCTAATTACCGGGTAACCTCGATTCGGATTTAAGAAAACCACAGTAAAGTAGACAAACACCGACCAAATATTCAGTATGCGCCTAGTCTTGGAAAATACCCGTGAAAATAAGATCAACATACACCACCTCTCCGTCGATTTTAAAGCTACTTTTGACAGCTCGAAAAGGAGCTTCCTTTAAGCTACTATTCCCGAATTTTGTATTCCCGGAAAACTAATACGGATGTTTAAATTGACGTTGAGCAATACCAAAAGCTCCGTTAGGGTCGGGAAAGAACCTCTCCGAACGGTTCGGCACCAAACGATGTTTCAGAGAAGAGGATTCCCTATCTTGCGAATTCTTCAATCTACTGCTGGAGAAAAGCATTCCAGCTGAAGAGCTGAAAAGAGAAGGTACAATAAGAGTGTACAACTGCAGGGATATACCGACGATATTGATATCATTGGCCTCAACAATCGCACCGTTAGTTCTGCTATCACCAGGCTGGACAAAGAAGCGAAGCAAATGAGTCTGGTAGTAAACGAGGGCTAGACAAAATATCTCCCGTCATCGAACAAACAGTCGACGTATTCGCGACTTGGCTCTCATGTCATATTTACATAGTTCAGCGAATTAAAAGACAGCGGCTACGCTGGCGAGGTCATGTCGCCCGAATGGACAAAAAAGAAAGATATTCATGAATTCCCAGATATATTTTCATGGACCTCTTCAGTTTTGGGAACAAACAAAGTCACAGAGAATGAGGTCTGGAGAGTACGGAGGCTGCGGCACCATTAATGTGTCGTTTTTGGCCAATTATTCGTGTACAAGCAACGATTGGTGAGCAGGGGTGTTATCGTGGCGCAAAAGCCAATTTTTGTTCTTCAACATATCCACGCGATTCTGGCAGATTGCTTCGCGCAAATTGGCATAAACCGCCAGTAACATTTTTTATTGACCTTACTACCCTTTGACATGATGCACGATGCATCTGCAATCGAAATAATCGAAGAAAATTGTTAGAAAAACCTTCATATTCGACCTATCTCGGCACGTTTTTTTCGGTTTTGGCTCATTTGGCAAACTTCTATTTCGATGGTTGAACTTTATTTTCCACGTCGTAACCATAAACCCATGATTCGTCAACAATTATAACCTTCTGCCAGCAGATTTATGTCGCCGCAGACTGAATACAAAATCTCCTGAGCAATGTCAGTGCGACGCTGTGCTTTGACAAAAAAAATAAAGACGAACCAAAAAGCGACCAAGCTAAACAGCTGTCAAAAATTAACAAAACATTGAAAATGGCCGACGTTGCCAGCATAAGAAAGGAATATGAGTACCAACATAATGCAGCGAAATAATTGGAAATCGATTTTTTAAGTGGCCATGGTCTTGCTCTTTATGATACGAGAGGGCATCATAGGCATATGTGTAAAAATTGGAAAACGAGCGTATTACCTAAGGGTTCTTCAAGAAAGACACTACAAAAGTAGACCGATAGGGACAGCAAACGACGTCATATCTTTCCTGTTTTTTTTTTTGACGTTTTGCTATGGAAGGATATACGATCCAACAACGAGCCGAAATTATTAAAATCCCTCATTAAGAGTGGGTTTTTCAATAAGAATGCTACTCTTTTTTAAATATAAAATTCTTTATTCCTGTAAAAGTATATGTGTACGGACTCCATGAGTCACCACTGCATCGCTGTTTATGGGCCGTACATCTTCCGTGATGATCAAGACCGCCACATTACTGTAAATGGGAATCGCTACCACTCAATGATAACCGAATGCTTTTCACCTAAATTGGATGAAAAGGACTTGGACAATATGTGGTTCGAACAGGACCATACATAATGGTATCAAATTCTCAGGAATAAAAACCAAAACCAAAGTTAATGTGATAAGTTGGTAACACATAACATAAAATGAAACTATAAATGTAATATTTTCAAAATTAGTATAAATGCACCACCACTCATCGCTTTACATTTTAGAACCGATATTCAACTGGATATTTGTTCATTAAAACATCAAATGCAAAGCATTCCCCACAGATTAATTAATTGTTAGTAATTTCATAAAGAACTCCCGAAGAGACATATAGTACATAAATACTTTCAAACATTCCATGCCTTCCATTATTCAAGGTAAAAAGAAACATACATGTTACATCATAACTATAACAGTACTATATGGGCACCCCACGAAGAACTATTTCCAAGCAAATCCAGTTTTCGTAACACTCTACTGCGTGAATATGTTTTGTATGATCGAAAACTTACGTCCACAAGCTTTCGATTTTATTAATCTCTATAATTGTTTTGTTAACACCAGCGTCAGCGTTTAGCAGTCGATCATCAGTTTTTTTTAATGCTTTTGCCACTGTCGTTCTTCTTTTTTCTAGCCGCTGATGCCAGCACCTCTTCTTTTTGCCTTCGATGAGAACAATTAATTTGATTAAACGTTTACCTCCAAGACAGTTGCCTGCAGGCACAAAGCCAACAACATCACACCAAAAACTGAAAAATAATCACCTTCACTTTTCATTTCGGTTTTTCACAGCCGTCAGCTGGCGGTCAGCCGCTGAGTTAGGCATTTTTAGTAAGCACATACATATGTTGGCTAATTGCTAGCTTATGACTATTCCAGCCTTAATTAATTTATTTACAGATTTGTGCGGCGATACACTAGTACTTCAATTATGATGCCTAAGAAATAATTACTTTTCTAAAAATTATAAGTATATATTTAAACTTGAAGTTAATTTGACGCAGAGTTACCAAGCGAAGACGAAAAGACTAGACTAAAAGACTAACCCGCATTTTACAGCGTGGCTGCCATTAATTTGAAGACCACCTCTAGATTAAATATGACTAAAGAAAAAAACAGGTTGTGTTAATTTGTATGTGTCGTATATTGTGTACGCGTGCAAGTTAATACACTAGTGGTCAAAGAAAGGTATACGATATATTTTATTTTAATATCCATGGATATTTTTAAAAATAGTTATTCATTAAAAAATGTTTATTTTCCAAAAATTTAGTTTGCCGAGATTCTATGTTAGACAATTTGGCTTCAAGTGAGCATTATATAAGCAATATTGGCATAATCAGTATAGCAGGGAGTTACAAAAAATTTACCATTATTGTTTATAGAATTTTTATTATGTTGTCAAAGAGTATCAGAAAACATGCAGCCTGACAAGCCGAGCAGATTTAGTTATATCCATCTGTTCGTACGTCAGTCCAGCTATACATACTTGAACAAGTCAATCAGTTTTCGAGACATCGAATTGTAATTTTGCACACGTCCTTTTTTCACACAGACGCTGCTCTTTTGTCGAAACCACCCTTAAAAACTTACCAATTGGGATAAGTTCCGTGTATAGAAGACCTATTTATTCACAAAATTTGATATAGATAATAAACTAAAGCATCGCTATAATATCAGTAGATTTTTTTGTCGGGTAACTATGGCTTATAGCTGCCACGCAAACTGATCGGTCAAACCCAAATCCATGTAAGATTATTATGTCAAGTATAGATACTATATCCGAAAGTATTGTTCAGATGGGACCACTATAGCACATAACTGCCATATAAACTGAACACTCAAAATCAAGTTACATATTATTTTATAACTTTTAAGATGCAAAAAGTGCACCTGTAAAGGATATAATAGCATCTGTACAGCCAACCTTAACATTTTTTTCTTGTTTTTTTTTGAATTTGCATATACATATTATTTTTTGACAGTAAGTGTATAGGTAACATAAGTTCTTCTATTCATTATAATACACGCCAGCCAGCCTTACGAATTTAAAATGTGTTGAACTACAAGAAGGCGTACAGGTCTCTTCAAGGCACCCAATAGGAAATATGATATTATACTTTATACCAATGAAAGCTGATTTTAATATTGAATTGGTGTAATGTGTGGATGTCTTAAGTTAAGAAGTTATGTAGGTCAGTGTATGATTTTTATAAAATGCAAAAAATATTAATTTTGTAATTTTTTTAGCCCAAAATTCAATATTTTGTTACAAGTCAACAAGTTCGCCTAAAATTGGTTAGCTTTTTAAAATGTGAATCAGTGATTTGATACAGTCAGTAGCTGCCATTTTGTAACGCAATTCAATTTCTATTTATATAAAAATTTTAAGTAATCGGTTGTATGGTAGTTATATCTTTGCATATTTGTCCTATATTCTTTATTTTCTCCGTCATTGTTAAGTATGCATTAACGAATAGTTCTGCAAAATTACGTGCTCCCAGCTTTTAAATTAACAGTAGGATACCAGAAATAAAATAATTAATAATCCGATCTGGCCCTTGCCGACAAATGATCAATATCTCAAAAACTGACGAAGAAACTTTTATAATTCCTAAATTTTAACTAAAAAATCACTGGCTCGAAACCGGTTGTAGACCCATAGACCCTTAGGTAAAGTTGTTCAGAACTTTCGCATAGGCGGTTTTTCGTTTTTTTGGCTTCCTTTTGGAGCTGTAAATCAACTTTCTACTATATATAGATTTCTCTGATCAAGATTAAAATCTTCTATCATTTGTTTAATTGCTTCAAATATTCAAAATCTGTTTAAAAAAGTATAATTACTTCAAATATTCTCGAACTGAATAAATCTACTGTATCTATCTCCACCTTCCTTCGTAACTTTACATAAGCTTCAAAGTTAAAAGCTTCCATAATCTCTACAGGGTGTCCATACAATTCACATTTTTTTGGTACACATACATATATATACACGTCAAAGTTCTTCGTATTGTTACTTTTTCGAATTTTTTTTGCTTATTCATAATACCACCGCTGTCATAGCCTTTGACTTGTTTGATAAACAGGAAATACTAAGTCACAAAAAGCAAAACGAAGCTAATAGCCAAATGACGCTAATCAATACAACGAACTCTCAAATGAAATTGAGAGTTTAAATAAATAAAAAAAAATCAAAATTACGAAAAAATGTGTGGTAAATGAAGTTAATTCAGACACTCGCTGTGTGACTTGTATATTTTTTATTATTTTAAGTGTTATTTTTAAGCGGCATACTTCATTTACTGTATCAATATGTGCACCTAATTATAATGAATTGATTTCAATTCTGTGTTTTTTAGAAATGTGACCAACTGTGAACCGTTCTAATTACAATTGGATATACTATAATTTGTTTGGAGCGCAGTGAAATATTATGATTTTGTATTTAAATACAAAATTTCTTGGCAGTGATGTAACAAAAATCATATAAGGCTTGAATGAGTATCATGGTGTAAAACTTCTAAGCACTCATATCACCCAAACAGTAGATTTCCCAACATTGAAAATGTATTCTAAAATAGAATATAATTTTCATTTACTTATGACAAACTTTATATTTATAGTATGTTATATATTTTAACTACACTAAACTGCAATTTTTCACAAATTTTGTTTAAAACCATTTGTTTCTTATATACAATATCTACACACATACAGGCATTCGGTTGCGTTCTTTTAAGCTTCGCGATATTTCTCGTTATTTCGGGTTTACACCTGCTGCGCAGCCAATTAACACTTCTTCTTCATTTGCTTCGTGTCATCAAAACCTTCAACGGTAATTGGATAGTAACTCCTTCAAAAGCGTACATACATATATTTATGACATGTACAAGTTTAAGCGTTTCCATCAAAGTGCGGATGAGTGGAAGCTATCAAATCTTCAAATTCCAAAATGCATGTTTAATCATTAAATAAATTAATTTCTACATCAAAATCATGAGTGCCATCAAATGCAAATTGGAAATAAGACGCAGCGGTGAAACATCGTCAGCTAACTACGTAAAGATGATTAAAATCATTTAAATTTTATTCATAAAGATTTTAGCGGCACATGAGTTATGTTTTAATTATGCAAAGTCAACTTTTTGACACTCGAATTATTCCAATACCGTTAAGAAATAAAGAATTATGGACATCATTATAATATTAGATATTCAAAGATTATTGGGCCTTCTAACGCAGTGAAACGTGTCATAAACGAATATGTTTTGTTAATGATAATACTATTTCAGAACACCATCGTCTCTATATGATGAGTTGATAATGATTATAAGGGGATTAAATCACTAATAATACGTGATCTCTCGATAAGTAGATAATAGTTTCTTTTTTTTCAATTTCCATAAGAAAAATGGTGTTCTTGAAATGCTTCGTTCCAAATAGGATTATATAGAGGTGAATTCTACAGAGCAAATGAACAGAATGACGACACAACGTAGTTAGAGATCGTCGAGTGATCGCAGAAAACGTATATTTCTCTCGTTTACCGTCGTTTTAACGGTGATAACATCGAAAGTCGTCAAATTCGATTTAAAGGGATGGCGAAGATTGACACTCACCAAATTAGCTTTTGGTATTTAAATTATCAATAATTCTATTCAGCATTTACTGAAAAATTAGAGCCCACCGTCTAGAAACTGTTTGGACCCTATCAGTGTAGCTTTAGGCCTGGAAAATCAATAAAAGACCAGATATTCACCATGCGTCAAAGCTTGGAAAAGACCCATGAAAATATGATCGACACACACGACCTCTTCGTAGATTTCAAAACTGCTTTTGACAGCACGAAAAGGAGCTGCCCTTATGCATTCAGACATAAGAATTTGGAATGCCCGCAAAACTAATGCGGCTTTGTAAACCGAGGTTAAGCCATACCAAAAGCTCCATCAGGATTGGGAGAAACCACTACTAGTCGTTCGACACAAAATTAGGTTTCAGACAAGGAGACTCTCTACCGTGAGACTTCTTCAATTTACTGCTGGAGAAAAGAGTTCCAGCTGAAGAGCTGAAAAGAGAAGATACAATCTTTTATAAGAGTGTACAGCTGCTGGCGTACGCCGATATATTGATACTATTGGCCTCAACATCTGTGCCGATAGTTCTGCTTTCTTCAGGTTGAACAAAGAAGCGAAGAAAATGGGTCTGGCAGCGAACGAGGACAAGACGAAATATCTTCCAATTCACTGTTGACAGTCATAATATCGAACTCGTAGATATTTTCGTCTGTCTTGGAACCAGCATTAACCACAACAGTTTCGAAATTCAGCTTCTATTACTTTGGACGTTTTTTTAAGAAATAGGAATATTACCAATTTTTTAAAAACTACAAAAATATTTCCAATATATACATCACATAGCGCCTCTGCAAGTGTTGCATAACAAAAAGTTTAACAAATTGAGTTTACAAGTTCAGTGTTTCCGATAAAAACAATTCGTGATTCACTAATGCTGCAAAAACAACAACACACGCAGAAGAGCTTATTTAATATTTCGCTTGCATTGTTGCTGGGCCACTTCATAATTAGTCAATCGGATAATCAGTCAATCAACCGCAACAGCATAGTCATTGATTGAGCATCATTTGTTCGCATAGTTTTTGCTGTCTCAGTTTTTTTCTTTGTATTTTTACCGTTGCAGTGAAGATTAAGAATCGGTATTTAATAATTTTTGTCTGCAACCTTGCTGTCTCGCCTCGGCTTACCGCCATCCACTCACGGGTAAGGAGGTGTGAATTTACCTTCGTATTTAAATTAGTTCCCATATGTACTATTCGAAAACAAAACCAACGGTTAATAACACCTAATAACCTTTATAAAACATGGCGTATTTTGCATACTTAAATACAACAGTGTTCAAAGATATGACAAAAATAGTGCAAGATTTGTGGTTGCAACCTACAAAGTGTAAATCAAGTGAGATTTGATTTTGATACAAAAAAGAGCTTCTGGAAGAACAATTTTCAAAAATTATACACAGTTCAAAAGTTAATTGATTGGGAGCAAATCCTTGTATACATAGCAATTAATTGAAGGTCAAAGTCACCTAAAACTTTTTCTGAAAGCAAAAACACTTTCGCTTTAACCGAAGCACTGGCTTCAGAGAAAAACCCCAATTATGTTTCGCCAGCAACAAAGAAATGACTAAAAAAATTCTAACCACAATTAATTATGAACTAAAAGTCAATGTCCGACATTGACTATTTTCGCAATTCACATGAGAATTCGCATACGCAAATGCCAAAAAAATCTTTGATTATTTACCTCAATTTTGAATAACAAAAGAAATCTACTTTTAATTTTCATTGCGAAATTTTCAACCTCAACACATGGCGAATCAGCCGAAAAAGTAAAAAACTATATATGTATAACAACATACATACATACATACACATATGGGAATAAGTATCCACAAAAACTTTTCAAAAGAATCACCATTTGTCGAATTCAATAATTAAATCATTCTCAAAGAATCAGAAAAAGTGATATTTCTTAATGAGAAAGCACGATTTACCACAACATATGGTTGTTGGTATTGTTGTATTCCCGGTGGTAATTAGCATAACACGTAAACTAACACGCTTATCATTTGATAGCCAGCAACAGCAACAATTTAGAAACCATTCTTTCCCAAACTTGTTTCTTCGCCTTTTTTCAGAGAATTGGTGCTATAAATGAAATTAGTAATTTCTTTGGCTGTTGGCTGACGCATTCGCATTAAATATGCAAATTAATAAATTTCTATAAAAGATAAAGAAAAAACACACAAATAATATAGAAACTAAATTAAAACATTGCAGGTTATAGCAATAAAAATGCTTTCTATCGAAAGAATGAAAGAAACCGGAAAGCTTTATAACTGTCGCATTAAGTAAAGGAGAACTGACATTAAAATGCATCATCTTTCTTGTGATGCTCAAAACAATTTATGAAATAATGATTAAGGAATATAACCACAACATTTATACAGTAGAGGCTAACTTTCCTCTAAATAGAGACAGCTCATAACTTATTAAACACAAAAAGTTCGCAATAGTTTTACAAAGAAATTAAATTATTTGAATATCATAATCTCATCTGCCACTATTCCCGTTGATCCTCGTTTTATACTGAGTACATCTTATAACCTACACACACAAACATTCATTGAGACAACATGTATCTTAAACTAACTTCTTACTGTAAGAATTGCCGAGAATTGCAAAATTTGCCATAACCAAGACCACACATAACAACCCACTTTTTTCTGTGTTTAAAAATCAATCTCACAAACAACTGATCTCAAAAATATTTGTAATTGATATTCATATAAAATCACACCAATTATATTTTATCCCTTTCTCAATTCCATCAACCAGTTTGTAGAAGAAAGAAACGAGAAAAAACATAAATAAAGTTTCAATTACACTATCAGAACATGAGAAAGACAGCTTCATAATTTGCCTTACATATAAAACTACCTTGGTCAAAATACATACATCGCATACTTTTTCGGTTCTTCCACGGATTGTACTGAAATAGGTTCTTAGATCACTTATGAAAATTTAGTATAAGTTCCTAGTAAAGTAGTAGTAGTATAAGTAACTTTCTTTCCTTTTTCTCTTATTATCAGATAGAAGCATTCATATCCCACTTTTAACTACTTGAAAAAAAAATATCTTATGCGCACCGAAGATATATACTATTGCTGCTATAGAGCAGATTAACGAAGAAGACCAAAGAGTCCATCCGTCATCGTACGCAACAATTGGAGCTGTAGTCATCTATTTATATTGAGTGAGTCCAAAACAAGAGCCCCAACGAGCCCGATTTTCACAAGGCAATTTTGTTCAGCCATGAAGCTCACTTTTGGTTGAATGGTTACTTAAATAAACAAAATTGCCGCATTTGGAGTGATAATAATCCACTAGTCATTGTTGAGACGCAGTTATATTCCCAAAAGTCACTTTTTGGTGTGATTAATGAATTTTTCGTGACGGAATTAAAGGATATTTATGTGGAAAGCCTTTAGCTCCAACAACGCGGCACTACGTGTCATATAGTATAGACGACGAAATGATCAAAACGATCAATTTTCAGAAGAAAACTTTAGGTGAGCGCTTTAACTCGCGTCGTGGGCCTGTGACGTTGACTCCGAGATCATGCGATTTAACACCACTACTACGTGCGATTTCTGAACTACGCAGATAAGCCCGAGGTTATTGACGCCTTGAAGAGAATATTCGATAGAGAGTATATTTGAATGATCAAATTTCAAAAAATGTGTTTGGAATGTAGTGAGCTTTATTAAGGATGCCCAACTATAGATAATTCCTGTAAGGCTGTGACATAGGCAAGAGAAAAAATGTACGATTCCAACCGAGGAAGGGAGCAACCTTCAACATCCCAGCATCATTTCGATACACATATGGGGCATTGGAAGAGCTTAAACTATCATATGGTGAAACATTTTTATAAAATAATATATTTATAATACTTCAAATTGTATTATTGAGTAAGTACTACACAGCATTTGACGCAACAAAAAATATACTGCAAGGTATTGCTTACTAAAAGGACGCAAAAAAATCAATTAATGCATTCCCATTATTCATAAACAACATTCCAATTTTTCAAAACATATTAAATAACTCATAAAACATTTTCTCACTGCCCTCAAAATGGCAATGATCAAAAGTCAAGCATGATACGAATGAAAAATTAGCGCAATGAACTCTTCGACCAAAAACATATGCTAACAATATAATTAAAATCACAAAGAATTTGCCAAAAAAGGCAAAATTGTGCAATAAAATAGAACAGCAGCTTGCAAACGAACTCAAATTTCAATAAAACCAATGTCGGGCATAGGTAAATAAATAAACTGGCATAAAAGTATAAACAACAAACAAATGCCGTGAGCTACAAAGCTTCGGAAATTAAGACGGAAAATTGCAATTCCATGCAAAAGTAAACAAAGACTATGCCGAAAAAATACAGTTTATGCGCTCTTTGCACAACTTCAACGCCGCTAAATGGAGTGCAAGTGCACTTGGCCGTACAGTGCGTATGAGTAACGCGCAACAAAAGCAAAATGCGAGAAAAATTGTCAATGCACTCGCTGCTATGCCAGCTGATTTTGCAGTTTTTTACACGCCATTGTGTTGTTGCAGCGGCAACTCACCTGCTGGCAATGAGTGCGTGCGATTTTTCGATCACACACACACACACACAAAGCCATGCGCCGGCGTAGAAGGCAACAACGGCTTGACACTCGCGGGCTACCACCGCCAACCATGACTCGCGTGTAGTTCACATAACGGTGCGCAAAAGATAACACGCTTATTGTTGTTGCTATTGTTGGCGTTCGCATGTGCGTATGTGCACGCTGGCAGGTACCAGGTAGGTTTGGTCTTGTTTGTGCGCTGACATTTGTTTGGCCTCTAATTGTGGTGATTTATGCGGGCAATACAAATAGTTTGATGGCATTTAGTTGACGAATTTTTTAATAGCTCCGCTTTTTTTAGCATAAATTCCTTTTTTACAAATTTTTTGTAGGTAGTTTTTTTTTTTCATTTGCAGTTTTGTATGATTTGTGGTCATTTAGTTTGAATGAAATTGGTGGAGTTTATTGCACTTGGGTGTTTAGTACGCGCAATTTGGCTAGTCTAATTTTTATAAGCCGCTACGTGTAGTTATGCATTTATTATTGAGTGGGGCGTTTAAGTAGTTGACTTCTTTAATTTTCGACTTGTCATTGCTACGTTTCGGTATTAACCCGATCTAATTACCTCGCATACTAAGTGTTAAGTGCTGGCTGTATTTTATTTTATGATTTTAAACTTGAGTTTTTATAGTTGCTAAGCAATAAAAAGCAGCATAAGTGCAAGTGCAACATCAACAGCGCGATTAACTACTGGAGAAGGGAGATTGTTGGCGTTTATTTTTGAAAAATTTCTGCATTTTTTATGAATTTTTTTACAGCTTGTTAGTGACTTCTGTCTGTGGCTGCTTGTCAATGGAATGCACCTTCAAAGTCTTGCTTATTGCGTTTGTATTTTGCTGCGCACCTCAAGCGCTTACTTCGGCTGCAACATTTAATTACTTTACATGCATTTATTGCCAGTAGCTTTGTATAATGTTTTTGTTATTGTTTGTATAAATCGAAATAATATAAGCAAAATTTATGTAGATATGCACATCTTGTTTGCGACAATCCAAACAAGTTTCATAGACAAGCGGAAAATTTTAGTTATCTTATTGAAGAAAATCGTTGGGTAGAAAAGTGGGTTAATACAAATTTAGAAAACTGAGTTTAAGAAGATATTGCAACGAGTCCCATTTAGTCAAAGAGTATAGTTAAGAGGTTAGGATTAGATAATTAAAGGATTCTTGAGCGCTCTGAAAGGTAAATGATAATGCGTTTTTTCAAAAATATTGATTTTGAAGAAATTAAATGTGATCAAAGGATTTTTTTTTTTAATTTTTATATTTTTTGTTAACAATTAACTTTTGTTTTTCACTGAAAATTTGTAAAAAAAAATTTTGGAGATCGCTTTTTTTTTAGTTTAAAAAGGCTAAGATCCTACACTAGATTTTTTTATTAATAATACAATTTTTTTCCGATTTTACCATAGATGAGTCGTCAAGAATTAGCCCTGGTGACCACAAGTAGCTTTGGTTAGAATTCATTCAACTGAAATAGCTGTTACTTTGAAATTTATAATTTTTTTTGTTTCAAATTTCTATGAAGTCAAGTCGAAAGCTTATTTTATGGCCAACTTAAAACGGTAGCAGAGACAAATTATCAATAATTACAATTAAGGCCTGATCTACTCGCAATAACAAAATGTTAGGGCACTTATCTCATATTTGACTTATCTCATTCTGACGAAACAGAACAAATTATAAACTTTATAAAAATTTCGAGGTAGCAGTGAACCAAACCCAGTTTTGCAGAGTACTTAGATCATTCATCTCACTTTTGATATTTTTATGAAGATCTGTTTGAGCACATGAATAATTTGAAAAGTTAGAGTTGAATAGTGGTAAATGATGAAAGTAGCTCAAAGTGATGATTTGATGCCTAAACATCCTTAATAATGACATTTGATAAATAAACTGAATTTCCAGCACAATGACATATTTCTACTCTACTCTATTACTCTTTTAAGAAACTTTGCTAAAAACTGTTGATGCGTAAACCTGCTAACAGAAAGGTACAATCTTTTCAGAGAGCAGCTAATTTTAAATTGAGCTTTGAACGAAAGGTTCAGTCCTAATCAAAAAACATGGCCAAATGCAATTATCGCAAATCGACAAACTTAACATTATAGTTGAGATAAAATAAAGATTCTTCAGTTCAAGATAGTCAAAAACTCCAATAGGAGCATCGTACATATTCCATATAATTCCACAAAACAGAGCAATAAATCCAGATGCTGAAAAAATATATAGGGGACTCACAATTTGTCACAAAGGCACGTTCAATTTTTCTTCTTAAAAAACTTTTTGGATTACATACTAAAATTAGTTTTGGCAATTTCAATTTTCAAAGCGATGTTTTCGGTTCGTTATAACTCTCTGAGACCCTCCAATAGAAATAGAAAAAGTAATGCTTTCAACAAGAATGTATGTTAGTTCCTCAATAAAAATAGTAGAATTTTTCTAAGAGCCAGTGGAAGAGGAGCATTTGAAAAAAAATAAATAGCTTGAAACTCAACTGCTACTAAGAAATTCCAGGTACTTCAAATAAATAATGTGAATTTGAATCGTTTGGTGAGAAGTTTTTTTCATTTTATTCATATATAGGATGTACATACTTACGAATATATGTATATAATTTAGAAAACTGAGATTTCATCGAAGCTTGGTGTATTTAATTTTTCGGATAAATTTTGAGGTTATGTGAAAATGGTGTAAGGACAAAAGTTGAAGAGTTTTTCCTCTACCTATAACTTTGCGATACAACTTTTTTCCATAGAACTTTTAGTTTTGCCAGATATAGAGACAACCCGTTTTTACCCTTAACGGTATCTTATTTTTCCTTACTTTTTGTTATTTCATCTTTCTTTTCCGATGTGCTGCATTTAGTATTGTTTTGTTTTTGTTTTTTATTTGCTTTTGAAAATTATCTGCCCAGGCTTAGAAGCTTTATAATATCACATTTTTCAAACTTTAAATAAACACGCAATAATGCAAATATACAATAGTACCAATATACAAAATTAATAACGGATGTTAGTAATGGACTGTAATGGCGACAGGCTACTCAGTTGCTTACGATCTATAGCCAGTTGCCATGCATAATTATTATGCATATAAATATTATGGTGCACGGTTACCTAGCGACGAGTATACTCGCGCTGTTATCCATACATAATAGATGTGTAAATTTGAATTAAAAGTATATTATAGCAATATCTATAACACTCGATTTATTTGCATATATTCGATATGCCATACCTTCGATTTAGTTGACTACATATATTCGATATGCCATACTTCACTTTTCACAGCGCTTACGCATACTTCTTAATATAAATCAGTCTATCTTTTTACAAGCTTGCGAATTTTTAATCCAGACAACCTTGACAATGGGTATACGTTCGTAAATTTTGCCTTTTTTCATGTTTTCATCTTTTATTTTATTTTATCTTATTTTATTTTATTTTGTTTTATTTCATTTCATTTTATTTTATTTTATTTTATTTTATTTTATTTTATTTTAATTTATTTATTTTAATTTTGTTTTTTAATTTTATTAATTTAATTTATTTTTTTTTTATTAATTAAAATTTTATTTTATTTTACTTTATTTTATTTAATTTCTATTTTATTTTCTCTTATTTTATATTATTTTATTTTATTTTATTTTTAATTTTTTTTAATTTTATTTTACTATATTTTATTTTATTTTTAATTTTTTTTAATTTTATTTTACTATATTTTACTTTATTTAGTTTCATTTCATTTTTTTATTTTCTCCTTTCTTAAGCTCTTTTCGGATATAGGACTCAAAATATGGCAATAAGAGATATTAAAAATAGTGCAGAAAATTTTCGAATTAAAATTTTAGAACCGAAATACCGCCTAACCAGAAAAACCCTTAATTTCGGTTTCAAAGAAGCTAGAATACCCTTCCCATTTCCTTTTGGTTGTTATAAACTTCATGGCAAACATAATATCCTATCCAAGGTATAAAAATGAAGAGTTGTAGTCATACCATATGCTGCTTATAAATTAAGCACAAATAATTTCGAAAGATTTTCTCTTCATAATATTATTTCAAAACACAACTTATTTGCGCGCTTTTACACCATTGTGTTTTGCCTAATATTTTTAGACATAGCTGCAAAAGCATTAATAATTCCTCAACATGAAAACCACCAAACAGTTTAAGCACAAAACTAACATAATTTTATAATAATTAAAACTTTCAAATTACTATAATTTATAAATACTAAAACAAAAGAATCGAACAGCTAAAAATATTCTTGAAACCGGTTTCTGTTATCTAAAACCTTCACAACAAAATTGTATACTAATAGTTAACAATCTAAAAAAAAATATATTTTACGCACGTATTTACAAATATACATAACGAAATACAAATATACATATTTTATTAATTTGCTCCGCGAAATAATATTCTGCATTAAAAGTTCTGTCTATTTCACGCGCAAGCAAACTCGCTTGTCGGCATTGCATTACATGTTGCAACATAGTGCTGTTGCAGTTCGCTATTGCCTGTACATTTATGAAATTGTAGCTACATGCATACACACATGCAGGCAAATGATATGTAGTGAAATGTATATGCAGCAAGTACTTGCTAGGCAACAATAGCAACCAGCGAGCGGCGGTAACAGCAGAAACAAAGCAGGCACACAGCAGCAGCAACAGGCGACGATAGCAGCGCTGCAAAGCGAATGTTGTTGTGGGCTAACATCGCTAAAATGCCACTAACTACATCAGATTTATGTATGTATATTTACATATAGATATATATTTGTATAGTATGTATGTGTGCATAAATATATTTATTACAGCGTTTATTAGAAGCGCAGCGCAGTTGCAGATTATTTCCATGTGTTTGTGTGCACGCGAAGATATTTATAAATACGTGTATGCATGTATGTGTGCAATATAAAGTTATAAGCTCAAGCTGACACGCTCGCACATATATTTATATAATTATACATACATATCTATTGGTAACATAGCGTAGCTGTCAGTGATTGGTTTTTGATTTGCCCCGACCGCATGTAAGCAACACTCAACAGCAATAGCAATAACAACCAGCAGTGTGTAGTGAATTGGCTATCATGCACTAGTACCGCACACACAATGGCTAACATAACACCAGCGCCGCTAGCCGCTTGCCGCTGCTGTTACTAGCGCGTCTAAACGCCAGGCGATAAAAGACCAAAGCAATTGAAACTTAACATATTATTAGCTGAAATTTGCTGCTACACACACACACACACGCATACAGCTATAAATATTATATATTTTCAACGCTTCTAAGCGCACTATTTACATATATGCAGTTGTATTACATATATGGTATATATGTTTATACTCAATATATTTTGCATTTCAGCAGGTTTAGTCCACAATGTTGCCATTGATAAGCATTTTTTGTTGCTAGCTATGAAGGAAAATAACAAAAAATCGCCTGAAAAACTTTACAGTGCATAACTGATATATATATGTTCGTATGTATTTTGTTTTTATTGGGCGTTATTGTTTTTGTTAACCACGAATTTGTGTTTCATTTCATTTTTCATGCCATACACGCCTGCCAATCATGCGCTCGGCCACTTCCTATCGCACACTACTCCACTAACATACTTAGTAGGCGAGCGTGCACACACGCAAGAATTTTAGCGCACAAACAAATATATTTTTACACTTATATAGCAGTATGTATGTGTGTCTGCTTAATTTGCAGCCACAAATTTCAATTGATTTTTTTCCAAATTTTTACGAATATATACCAGAAAAGTAATATGTAAATAACATAGATATGTAATAAACTAAATTTTTGCATCTATTTATGTTGCCCACTGTGGCAATGCGTCGAAATCGACACTTGTGCGCGCTCGAAACCCATAAATCTGTTTGATTTGCTTGTACTTTCATCCATGACCTTGAGTTGCACACAGACGCGCGCACACAACAGTGAACTTATACAAGCAATGCGGTTAATATACATGTAAATAACAGTGTATATACATATATAGGTGTGTGTATTTGTTGGGTATATATGGCTTTATAACTGTATATATGCAAGCATGCATTCACATTCACAGCGCCAGCGTCGCGTTTGTGGCTTAAGTCTTTTGTTTGCATAGCACATTTGCCCTGTTTTACCGTTTTATGGGTTTTATGCGCTTTTTGTTTTAAGCGCTGGAGCTGCTCAGCTTTCGGTCTTACTCTTTTCGGTGGCAAATCTGGTGTGTTCGATATTCATTGTTTTTACAATGACATTTCTTTTGTTCCAGCGACGCACAATCACACGCCGATACATTCATAAATTATTATAAATTTTTTGTGATTAACTGTATATAACAATATGTGCTTGCGTATTTATATTTACAATTGCTGGTATTTGTGTTGGTTCCACAGCAGTCATGGTAAGAGCGCTGCAACACAAAACAACGTGCAGGAATGGCAATAGCTCGAAGCGGAGAAGGCCAGCTGATGCCAATATGACTCGATTACAGTGGTTCTGGATTATTTTTGTGTATTTGTATTTATATGAATTTTTGTGATTTTAAATACATTTTGTGGAAATAATAAAATAATTTTGCGATGATTCATATTGCTGCTATCTAAAAACGCTTGAAAACTTGTATGAAACTCTAGTTTGCCTGTTTTATATGGAGCATAACTCACTTGTTTTCAAAATTTGTATGTTTGGTTAAACTCTCTCCAAGATATTGATTTAATATTCCACAATTTTTCGAAGTATTACTACAAAGATCTCATTGCTAAAAGTCGAAACCAATGAAAAAAGACAAAATAACAAGCTTTTTCTTTGTTGAAAACTCTACTTTTTGATTGTATAAACAATATATACCTTACAACGGAAATTTTTTAGAAAATGAAAAAACCGACCCAACTAGTCCATTCATTATATCAACAGAAAGTGGATATTTCACAAAGGAAACTAAACGACTTACATATATTAATTTTTCATATAAATTTTGAGCTATTTTGTGAAAAAAGTGTTCATATAAAGATATTTTTACTACCTACAACTTTTACCATTTAAAATTTTATCGAGATAGACTGTTTTAGCCATTAAAAGATCAACCACAACCTCATCCTCTTCCAGACCTGAGATCGCCCTTAATTATATGTGCTTTCATTTTTGTGTTTATCCCTCTTTTCTAGTGGAGTTCAACCTACTTTAATTATACCCTCAACAGAGTATCTTAAGTTTGCCATGAACTTTGAAACATCCAAAAGGAATGATCAGCATGATCCGCTGAGTCGATTTAGCCATGTCGATTTAGTCTAGTCCCCAGTTTAAGATATCGATCAGAAAATTTGCACAAGTCCCCTTCATTCCCAGAACCATCGATATCGAATCGGAAAAAATAAATCTAAAGGATTTCCTCTCTTAGATTTCCTAATTTAGAAAAAAAATCTTCGTTAAAATAGTGCATGCCAAAAAATTAGTCGATTGATTAAATTAAGTAGATATGATATATGTATTCTATCATTACAATTCATTATCAAGTTCGTTGTATTAAGTAGTAAAATCGGATAGAAAATCTTATTGATGTTTGAAAAACGAAACACTCGTCATAGTCTCTAAATCATGAGCCTAAATAAATATTTAATATGATATCATATACAACTAAATTGATCACCAAATATACCTATAAATGGAGCTTGTTCTTTTTACGATTAGATTTTTCTAAGCTTAGGACTATATATTTGTTTGTACTAATATTTAAGTAGATCACCCGGATGATGGTAGAGTCGAAATACTTCGAGAAGAACATCATTCAAACTATTTTATATGTGTTTTTTTTTTAAGAGAAGGGGTAGAGGTACTTTTTATACTGAAACCGTTTGATCTTCCCCAGCGACTTCGCATCGCTCTATGCGTTCTTAGAAAGTTCCAAGAAAATCCGACGTTTTCTAGCCAAAATTTGTTCAGCGATGAGGCCTATTTCTGGCCAATGCGTATGCAAACAAACAAAATTGCCACATTTGGGACGAAGAGCAACTTAAAGAGATTCAAGAGCTACCATTTCACCTAGAAAAAACAACGGTTTGGTGTGGTTTGTGGGTCATCGTTGGTCCATATTTCTTTAAAAATCAGCGATGTCAGCGAAAACGTATTGACGATTGCGTCATGATAACCAACCATTCTATGCTTTACACTTCCTAAATATCGCATCCATCAATAGATTTATTGAGAGAAGACTTCGGTGAACAAATAATTTCACGTTTTGGGCCGGTCGATTGGTCACCAAGATCGTATGATTTCACACCGTAAGACTTTTTCTCGCGGGGATACGTAAAGTCTAAAATCTGTGCGGACAATCCCACTTCGATTCAGGCCTTGGAGCAAAACATCACGTGTGCCATTCGCCAGTTACCAATCAAAATGCTTGAACGAGTCATCGAAAATTAGACTCAACTTTTCTTTTCAACATTTGAAAGAGGTATTCTTCAAAAAATAAATGCCAAAGAATGTTTTTTCGAATGATAATAAATATTCCCCATTAAGTTTTAGTTCTCAACTTTTTTCTATAAGAAAGTAGGGAACTTCGAAATGCATATTGCTTTAATAAACAAATAAGTCTTATGCACCTTTGCAAAGTATAATTTAATTTAATAATCGGAGATTGATTTTGAAAAAAATTGGATTCTCTTGATCCCGCAGAAGGATGTAGTATCCGAAAGAAGTGTCTGACGGTGAGATTAATTTAAAATTATTTCAAAACGAAAATCTTAATCTTACCAGAAACAAGTCCCAAATCATATTTTTCACAAAATGGATGCTTTAAAAAAGTAGTTTTTTTGCAAAAAAAATTAAATAATCAAAAATTGGATGCCTACAGTAATTACCTGACAAATTTATTTAAGAAGGACGTGTGAAAATTTCAGCTCACTCGTTTGTTTCAGAGGAGTTTTCCGTGACGCCTTTTGAAACAGCATTTCGAGAAGAACACTTTTAGCTCATATCCTTACAATTATATGTCGGAGCAACTTCAAATTTTTGTAGAATATATTGAAATATATGTACATACAATATACATACATACATATATGTAAAGTAAAACAGATTTTTTTAAATTCACAAGTCAATATAACCCGTTAACTGAAAGCGATCAAGTCCATCTTGAAGCAAAATACACAAAAAAAAATCCCAGTTTATATCGCTTTCTACAAATTCAAAACTTTACAGCAACAAAAGAATGTTTTTACTAACAAATAGCTCGTTTCGCACACACAGTGCCGCAAAAGTGGTGTGGCAACAATGAGCCAGCAGCTGTAGCGCCAGCACCACAAACAACACAAACAAACCCATGGCAGCAGTGAGTGTAGCCGATCGGTTACTAGGCAACGCGTCGCAGCGGTCGCGTCGATAATTTCAAACTAATATTTACGCTGTCATTTTTTTCCACTTTTTTATGGTAGTACAAGCGATATTAGCGTATTTAATAAATCTTTTTGCGATAAAAATAAATAAAAAATAAGCGAAAACAATAAAAGCACAAAGAAATTGAAGCTGACTTTTGCAGCATCATCATAGCATCATCGCGGTTTGGGGCTTTTGGGGCGTGCAGTACAAAAGTCTTTAATGAATTGAAATGTTCAAAATTATTTTAAGTATGAATGCGAGGTGATTCTCCAAATGCAATGAGCAGGCTACGCTTAAATTTAAATTTTGTGATTTCGCAATTTCGGCCAACAACAACAAACACTACTTACCACTTACCAACAAAATGCAGACGCAACATTGAACCAGCGATTTCCGTTGACGCCGCCGCTGCCGATTAATGCAGCTGGTTAATCCCAAATTTATTGTGTTTGAAATTCCGAAGAAGATGCTTTTGGCTGGTTTGTGTTTTTTACAGTTTATTTTTATTTTTTGCTGTAATTTTATTTTTGTTTGTTTTTAATTTTTTGTTGTTGATGTTCTTTTTTGCTAATTTTTTTTTTTTTTGTGCAGCGCCGTTGTTTGTGGTTTCCAAAATGCAGTTAGTGCCAAGTCGCTGGCTTATTTATTTGGCGAGAAAATTTTTATGTGGAAAGTCGCCATCAGTCGAAGATGTTTCAACGCGACTTTAAAGACGAACTTAAGTGTTTGGTTGTTGTTTTTGTGTTGCTTTTTTGCGTTTTTTCGCAATGTACGTCTTGTTGTGATTTGTTTATTTGGCGGATTTCGCAGTGTGTCACACATAAAGCACTTGGAGTCGCGTTCGAAATTCTGTTGGCGTACCAAGCAGCTGAGTATCGCGGATGCGCTGTGCGATTTTGCACACAATTTCCAACGTTTTACGGCTGAATTATTGTTGTTTTTGTTTGTGGCACAATTTCGTTGTTTTACGTTTTGGTGTTTATTTTTTAATTTTATATTTAACGTAAATGTTTTTAAAAATACCGTTTTTGAAGCTTTATTTTCTAATGGTTTTGTTGTTGTTGTTGTGTTTAAGCACTTTAAAATGTTTAATTGTTTGGCATAAATATGGCTGCAGTGTGTTTGCGCAATGTATTGTACAAATTTCGTGGCTTTTTATCGCTGCTCTGTATGCTAGTGTCTGCTGACTGATTGAGTGATTAACTGACTAACTGACTGATTTGAAATTTATGCAGCTTTTTGCGCTTTGCGTGTGCTGTTTTTTTATAATTTTAATTTTACTTTTATTTTTTGTGTCTGATTTGTGCTTAATTATGTTTGCTGGCGCTGCCCATAAATTCCTTGCCGTTCACTTGACCAAGTTTTCGCATTTACGCTTATTATTTTTTGTTGTTGTGCATTATGTTGTTGTATTTTTTGTTCTGTTACGAGTTTCTGCGCGTTTTAATTAATTTCAAATTTTTGTAAAATTTGTGAATTTTTTTTGGATTTTTTAAATTTTTGTAAATTTTTAAAATTATTTTTTTCGGTGTATTTCAGATTATTGGAAAATTTGCGAAATTTTATTTTTAATTATTTTTGTAAAATTTGTGAAATTATTTTTTCGATTTATTTTCAATTTTTTGTAATAAATATTATATTTTTATTTATTATTTTTTGTGATATTTTTTAATTTATTTTTTTCGATTTATTTCCGATTTTTGTAAAATTTTTTAATTTATTTTTTTCGATTTATTTCCGATTTTTGTAAAATTTGTGAAATAATTTTTTCGATTTATTTCAAATTTTTTGTAATATATGTAAATAATTTCTTTTCAGTTAATTGCAAATTTTTATGAAATTTTAGAAATTATTTTTTTTTTCGAATTATTTCAAATTTCTTGTAATATTTTTGAAATTTTTTTTTCAATTTATTTTAATTGTTTTTAATTTGTTTAATTAATTTTTTTTTTCGACTTTTTTTTAATGTTTTAATTTTATTTTTTTCAATTATTTCAAATTTTTGTAAAATAATTGTTTCTATAATTTTCTACATATATTAAAAACGCTTGCGGCACACACTCTGAAAACTGAATCTAACTGACTGGTTCGAATATTTTGGTTTTCAAATAACTGCTTTCGCGATTTTTTTGTTGTTGTTGTTGCTTTAGAATGTCCTTAAATCGGTTTTCAGCTGTGTGTTCACTTTGTCACCACTTTCAACTTTTTTTCGCACACACTCGCTACACACACACAAATGCGCGCTTAGCAATTATCAATTTATATATACAAATGTATATATTTTGTTAAATTGTTCCACACGCTTGTTTGACTCGTTTGTCGCCGCTTGCATTGACTTTTACTTTTGCATGTTTTTTTTTTGCAATTTTTTAATAATTTTTTCTTAACGCGCACGTTTTGTCACCACGTCAAGTAGCAGCAAAAGAAGACTGCTTGTAAGCCAAAAAATACATGAAAAAAAATCGCTTTTGTTACGAAAAAATTACAAACGATAATTCTCAACACCGAAAATTGTCAAGAAAAACGCCAAAATTCTCTGAATTCGTTAATTCGTTTTGAGCAGTCGAACAGCTACGCTTTTTTGTTGTTGTTGCTATTGTTGTTTATACCGTGCACAGCCGTCTTTCTAGTCTAGTCACTGGCACTGCTGCTGCTGTTGTTGTTGTTGCTGCTGCTCACATGCACTGCTTTTGCTGTCGCCGTTGCGAAACGTTTTTATGCTTGCCGTTCAAGTCAAGTTCTGCGTCCGAATCGCTTCAGCGTCCGCATTTAACTGAATTACTAAAATGATCTGAGACAGAAACTAAAACTGAAAACTGATAGCAAATGACTTGGCGCAAATGTCCATATTTGCATGCATGTGTGTGCGTGTGTGTGTGAGTGTGTGCCAGTTAGACCAGCTACATTGTAATCTGCAGAATGTGTGCTCAAGACCAAGACCAAGTCTCAGAAGAAAACAGCCAGCCAGCAAAGGCTAAGGCAAAGGTACACGATAAATGGCAAACTAGCAGCGCGAGCAGCAGTCGCGCTCATAACAGCTGAGCAGAGCGCCACAGCGCTAAACCGTAACAAAATACAGAGCAAAACTCGCACAACAACACAAATGTAGCAAAAATACAACAAAAACACAAGCGCACGCACATTGGCACAGCGCACTCGCCAAAATCAAACAGAGTGTAAAGTTAGCACTTGCAATAAGCGCGGCGAATATCGCAAAAGTTGGTCTCAGCAATGGTTGCTGTTGCTGTTGCCGTTATTGCTGCTCCGTGGCTGCTGCAGAAACTCGGCAAATTTGAGCTGCATTGAGTGCTCTCAACAGATCGATATGCGCTCATTGCATATTTGTTGTTGTGTTTGTACCACTACTTGTTGCTGTTGTTGTTGTTGCTGCTGTTTTATTAGCCGTCTTAATGCGACCGCTCTAATAGCACTTCTTGTGCTCAAGCCAAATCGCGACTTCAAGTTCACTTCAAGCGGCCACTTACACATCAAATATGCATGTGAACATACACACACACACACATATGCATAAATGTTTGGACCAAACGTACACATACGCATACATACATATGTATCAATACCCAAACCGTCAAATACTTGTATTTTCTATGACCGCTTTGACCACTTTATGACTTCGCGTCACCCTCAGCTGCGTTGTTGTTGTTGTGGCATATGGAAAATCACTCTCACTCTTTTTTGTTGCTATGCTATTAATAATTTTCTTGTTGTCGTTCTTTAATTGCTTGTTTTAGCCGTGTTTAGTTGTTTGGGTTTTGCTTCGCCGTGGCGCAATCTCAGCCTTAAAGTTTTTTATTTCCTTCTTTGCGAAGTTCTCTTAGCACACAAAACTCTTATGAATTATTTGGCGCTCTTTGGCTCTTTGCTGGCTTATAAGAGCGCCTCAACTCAGCTGATTACAGTCTTAATAACGATAAAAACATAAACGCGAAGAAAAAGTTGCAAATTAGAGTTGATAACTTATCAAAAATGTGTAAATACCATTTGGGTTATAGGTTTTGTTATTAATAGGGTATGTCATTAAAAAAAAAATAATCGCATTAAAAAATGATACATATTTAGCAAATTATACCTAAAAAGTTTATACTTGTGCACATTTGGTAGAACTATTTTGTTTATGATATTATTTGGGCGGTGGCAACTCTGCTACAAAATAATATAAATTTTATACTCTTTTTGTTATGTTATGTATTTTCAGTTTTATATTTGACGTCATACGGCAACCCTTTTTCACCATAATTCAAATAAAAACCCCTACAAAAAGGTTTAGCCTTCTTTAATTCGAACATATTATACTCTTTCACCATGTTGCTACAGAATATTATAATTTTATTCACCTAACAACAGAAAAATTTCTACTAAATTTAGTACGTGGCATTCTTTTTATATTCATCAGACTACACCCACGCCTACTTCCTATATAGCAAAATTTCATTTGGTTCTTTCACTTTCCAGTACACAAATCAAGAAATAATTTATATAACGGGCTAAAATTTTGTTATAATAATTCCTTTAAAGTATCCCACCTAATGACCTAAAATTATAAAATGGGATATACAGGAATACAATTGAAATTTAGAGAGAATATTATCCTGATATCAATATGGATTGAATCGGGTTAATATGTCCCTGTGACTCAATATTCCTGGGAGAGATTTATGAGAGTTATCTCAATAAAAATGATAGATCGTGTTTTAATCATAATAGTGTATTTTTGCGCCTAATATGGATAAAATTGGGCGAGAACTTGATCTAGCCCCATATAACTACATAATATCACAATTTTCGAACATCCTACTGAATTTACTTCATCTGATTGAGAATAAGGTAGCTTAATGAAACTCAGGTAACATTTTGTTAGTATGTGGCATGATAATAGTCAACAGATAAATTCGGGTTTACGAATTTCAGAAAATTGATTTTTTTATTGTCCTATTAATTTCCAAGTTGATCCGAATAATAGTTTCAGAGATACAGCCTTGAGAACTCGTGCGCTCTAGGCTACCTAGGCTAAGTGCGCCGTCTTTAAACGTATTTTTCTCGAAACTGAAATTTTTTGAAATCAGTTGACAAGAATTCTCGAGAACCACTCAATCTTCTTCATGTAATTTTACACAGGTCTTTGAGATAATGACTTGGATGAAGAATTATTTTTTTGGTTACAAAATTTTGACTGAATTTTTAATTTTTTTGTGAAAGTATTAACATTAACCCGACAGCAACTAAACCTTCAATTGGTACTCAATTTTAGGTATTGGATTTTTCCAAGGCGAATGTCATGTGTGGCTTATTCAAAATCAGTAGTTATTCCCGAAACGGTTGATGATGAGCGTAAACTGATATCGCAAGATCAAGATGTGACCCATCATGAGATTGAGACAACTATGGGTACCAGAGAAACCAGCATATATTCAATACTGCATAAACATTAGATTGTAAAAAAAATTTATCTCGTTAGATCCCACACAATTCATCAACTGCTCCAAAAAACTACAGAAACTACTTTATTAGAGTTCATTTACGAGGTTTGACAAGTAAGTAATGAGACTGATTTTATTGCCGCGCTTGTGGTAAACCTGTGACCTTGAAATTCCCTTTCTCTTTTTCCGGCATCCGTCCCCTCTTCATTGAAATATGTACCATCGCTCCAGCTTGTTTAGTTCGGCTGCTGCGTCAAGTTGAGTAGACGTGTGTTTGTAGTGCTCGTCACGAAAATGGAAAAACCGAATCGTAGAAGACTGTTTGGAACAAGTTGAAAACGATCCCACGCTGCTTGATCAAGTTATTACAGGCGATGAGAGCTAGTTTTTTCAATACGACCCGGAAACCAAACGCCAAAGCTCACAATGGTTGTCTACACTCGCGCCCCGCCCGAATATAGCTCGCATGAGCAAGTCGAAGGTGAAAACGATGATTATTGTCTTTTTTGATAGCCGTGGAATCGTCCACAAAGAATTCGTTCCACCGGGGAAAACTGTGAATCAAGTCTACTATTGCCAAGTACTCGAAAGATTGCGAAAACGAGTCAACAGGGTGCGCCCAGACTTCGCAACACCAACAACGCGCCGCGCCACACCGCCCTCAGCGTGTCCCAGTATTTGGCCTCTAAAGGGATCGCCGTGTTGCAACAGCCGCCTTATTCGCCCGACATGTCACCCTGTTTCCTAAAACAAAATCGGTGGTCAAAGGAACCCATTTTGAGTCGATTACGGACATCCAGGCGGTCGTGATGAGGGTACTCGCGGACATCCCAGTCGAAGCGTTCCAGAAATGTTACGCAGCATGGAAAACACGCTGGAATCGCTATATAGCTGCCCATGGAGACTAGTTTGAAGGGGGTGGCAGAGTTGTAGAATAATTTTCAAATATACGGTTTTTATGGAATCAATCTCATTACTTAATTGTCATACCTCGTAAGAAACGAGGAGATATGCCATTCGAATGGCGTTCAAAGGGTGCTAACTGCTTTCTAAGGGTACCCTTTGCGTAAATAAATTGTTAGATTTATTACAAACTCTAAACGACAGGATAAACATTAAGTAACTATGTCTAAGTGTCTAATTTAATACGGAATTGCGAGGATTCCAGTATTAAGCTTTTAAATAGTTAAGCTCCACAGTAGTTAAAATTTCTTATTATGGTCCACAACAACACGACAGGAAATCCGAGAGTTATATTAAATGATTATTCATAATTTAAGCATCTTTGTTGTTTTTGCAAATGGTTCGACTTAAAGAAAAAAACTGAACGAGGTGTTCTAATAATAGTACCATTTTATTGGGATATCACCAACCATACCAGTTTATTGTAAATTATGACTTTTTATAAATAGTTGCACTCGCATATTCATAGTGTTTTATAACTTCAGTAGCATATACGACAGGCACATCTACATATGCACGTGTCAAAACACATCAGTACCATTTAGCACAAAATCAGACATCGAGTTCGTGTCTTAAGTCTTTCGTTTGCAAATCAATAGTCGCCACAAGCCTCACAAATAAGCCGGTCAGTAGCAGCGAATATCTCACAAAATCCGCAGATTTACAAACCAGAATTAACAGCACATACTCTAAGTGTTTGTATGTGCCAATTTCATAATCATAATCCCTCTACTTAACGCTCAGAGTGGCTATTGGCCACTTACAAGCTCAGCTCGTGTGCGTACAAACGAGTCCCCTACAATTCTAAGGAGAACAATTTTTCAATTAAGCGCGCAATTATCAAATAATTATAATAACGCATTTTGTGACAGTTGATCATATCGTTGCCACAACAACATCAACAACAAAATGGTAGTTGATTCGATATGCTTACATGAAAAGAAATCGATGTCAGCCCAAACAAGCTAAATGAGCGGAGGGATAGACAAATGAACAGACGAACGGACAAACAAACGAATGGACAGCCAGACGGACGTAAGCATGTGTCATGGTTTGACCACACTTTTTCAACGGGTGAATTGGAGTGGACGCCGTAAAGGCTAAGCCGCAAGCGAATATACACTCATTTGGACGCCTTGCTGACGGTGAAAGACTTTCAAGCATATTTATATCACTAAATACCTTTATATATGTATATAAATAAATATGGTATCAACTGCAGTATCTGACGGATTTATAATTTAGAAATGAAAAAATGCAAAACATACATACTTGTATGTACTACTATATATAAAAAAAGTCTTTCAATACGATTGAAATAGTAGTGGGGTATACTTTTAGGCGCAACTTTATTCGTTTCAAAGTACATACATATTGAACCCTACCAAAAATATTAGATTGGAATAAATGTTGTGATACAAATATATATTCTCTAACGTCTATAAGATGAGTCAGTTCGAATTATTATAAGATGTTATACAAATACATCGAAAGCAAATATATATGGGAATATTCCCGGCAAATAGTTTCGAAGTTATGAGCATTTTTATAAGATTTTTTTTAGCTCAGTTTAATCAGCTTCCAAAACTATAAACGTTTTTTTCGCGAAACAATGCCGAAGTTTCAAAGTCGGTGAACAAATTTTCCCCACACCGGAACCAATCGACTTCTGTTGCACATGACCTTCGTTGATACATACAATAACATTCGATGGCATAAGATTTTTGATAGCAAGAGATTTTCAATTTAAGCTACCTATTATTTTGTTAAAAAAAAACGATTTTTAGTTTGTTTTTCGATCATTACCTGAACTCATATGAAATACTCTTTTTATTCCGGTTTTTGGATTTTAGCCAATTTTAAACAGAAAATCACCGCCGGACAGCTGTTTTCCAGATGCACCTGGAAATCAGGGAAAAGGAAATCAAATTGTTTTTAAATTAATCAACAATTATTATAGTGTAATTCTGGAAATTCTAAAGAATTGTATCGCATAACTGCTCTAAGGATAGTATCGTCATACCGTACAGTCTTGGGCGAAGCTGCATATGAAATAAACGGAAAGACGCCCATCGACTTATTAGCATTTGACCGAAAGAAAATGTGGATATTGAAGAAACAAGGAACCACCACAAAAGAGGAAATAGAGAACGATGCCTTGGAACAATGGCAAGCAGCCAAGATAGTCCGAAATATAAAAGAGTGGTCTAACAGGAAGAATGCTAAGGTGGATTTTGATGTTGCCAAGATGTCATCAAAACACAGATAATTTAGGAAATATCTATATAAAATGGGAAAAGTTAAAGCGGCGTCTTGTATAAACAGCTATGCGATGGAGGATGACGCTGAAAATTTATTTTTTCAAAAAATTTGCTGGCAAGCACAGCGAAATAGGCTTCCCACTTTGGTTGGAAAGTGGAAAAAATGTGAAAGTGGTCCCAGAGTGAGCGATGGACTATTGCTGTGACCGCACAACGGTAACATGTAAGGCAACCTCCCCAAAAAAATGCTTCGACAGCACAGTGAATGCGATTTAAAAACGCTTTGCAATTTGAATATTGCTTTTAGAACTCTAAAAGCTTAAATTATCCACCTCATGAGTTTTGCCCTTGCTAAGTAAAGGGTGATTTTTTAAGAGCTTGATAACTTTTTAAAAAAAAAAAACGCATAAAATTTGCAAAATCTCATCGGTTCTTTATTTGAAACGTTAGATTGGTTCATGACATTTACTTTTTAAAGATAATTTCATTTAAATGTTGACCGCGGCTGCGTCTTAGGTGGTCCATTCGGAAAGTCCAATTTTGGGCAACTTTTTCGAGCATTTCGGCCGGAATAGCCCGAATTTCTTCGGAAATGTTGTCTTCCAAAGCTGGAATAGTTGCTGGCTTATTTCTGTAGACTTTAGACTTGACGTAGCCCTACAAAAAATAGTCTAAAGGCGTTAAATCGCATGATCTTGGTGGCCAACTTACGGGTCCATTTCTTGAGATGAATTGTTGTCCGAAGTTTTCCCTCAAAATGGCCATAGAATCGCGAGCTGTGTGGCATGTAGCGCCATCTTGTTGAAACCACATGTCAACCAAGTTCAGTTCTTCCATTTTTGGCAACAAAAAGTTTGTTAGCATCGAACGATAGCGATCGCCATTCACCGTAACGTTGCGTCCAACAGCATCTTTGAAAAAATACGGTCCAATGATTCCACCAGCGTACAAACCACACCAAACAGTGCATTTTTCGGGATGCATGGGCAGTTCTTGAACGGCTTCTGGTTGCTCTTCACCCCAAATGCGGCAATTTTGCTTATTTACGTAGCCATTCAACCAGAAATGAGCCTCATCGCTGAACAAAATTTGTCGATAAAAAAGCGGATTTTCACATTTCGAACCGAACACTGATTTTGGTAATAAAATTCAATGATTTGCAAGCGTTGCTCGTTAGTAAGTCTATTCATGATGAAATGTCAAAGCATACTGAGCATCTTTCTCTTTGACACCATGTCTGAAATCCCACGTGATCTGTCAAATACTAATGCATGAAAATCCTAACCTCAAAAAAATCACCCGTTACAATCCCTTTATAAGTATTATACTTAAGGTACTTTTATAAGTATTATTCTTAAGGTACTACTAAGAGCAGAAAATAGTAAGACTTTGTTCATAATTGAAAAAATCTTAATTTATTCATCAAAATATATATCGCACACCTCAATGAAATCAACCTTGGCCCCAACACATTTGTGTCAACGCCTTTTCCCAATCCTCGAAACAGTTGTTAAAGTCAATCTCCACAATTTCGGCCGTCCAAGGCTCATTGCCAGTAATAAGACGTTTCATGACATCCTAGTAGTTGGCAAGCATTGTTTCACAGACATTAAAGCGACGCTGGTTTTCGAAAAAAATTTTTGATTTTGGAACCAATAGTGCTTTAATTTTTCTTAGACCTAAAAGATCTTTCAAAATACACTTTATGCACATAAAAAAACAAGCGTATACTAAGCACTTATGATTATTTTGATCTGACCATTGGCGCAGATGTCTCTGACAGTCATATCAACCGAGAAAAAAATACTTCGCCGTGTGGGTTTTCGCGAAAATTTAAATCACGAAGTCTTACTTATTTTGCTCATAGTAGTACATGGCTTTAACCTCTACTATAGTTTGACATCTGAACGATATTCAACGTATGTTTTTGTTGTAGCATAATTTTTGAATACAACAAATTAATTTTCAAGCTATTTACTCTATATACATTAGTAAACCTATTTTTAAATAAGAACGACACTTTATTATTATTTTTAAAAGTATTTATATATATTTTTTTAAACCGTATTAAAATTCCTCACATAATTTCGTTAAAGTAGTAAAACAAGAATAGAATACCAGTAAATAAAAATTAGAAACAGTACATTTAATGCGCTAACACATCAAGGTTATTATGGTAAGGTGGGGCATAGAGGGGGTAGAATTGTCATAAGTGGTTTTCATACTAGCATTTATTAGCTGACGAATTTGATTTTTATTTTTTCACCAAGTATTTATTTGTTTATCATGAACATGAATTTACTGCATTCAAATTGAATTAACTTTTTGGTAATTATGTATACCATTGTGTACTGTAATACATATTAATTGAACGTTTCGCCTACGCGTATAGACAACAAATGCATAAGTAAATACATTATTATATTTATTTTAGTTTACGCACTTAATTTTAGTTGCACATATTTACTGCTACACATAGCTAATGATTTTTGTGTAACACAATTTTTTGTTTTTGTTTTTTATTTTTTTTTTTATTTTTTTTGATTCAGTTGTGAACTCCATCAATTTTTTCATAAAAAGTCCACTCAAATACACTAATGTCACTTTTTTTTTATTAATATATTATTGTGTACTTTCGTAAATTTTATTTCTACAAATTAATTTAATTTATATCTCAGATATATTTTTTTAGTTTAATTGTATACGCTTGTGTGTGAAATTCAAAATATTCGCATACATATAAAAATAAAATTTTAAGCTACATAATATGCTTATTTATTAGTGTTTTATTGAATATTTTTTTTATTATCTGTTAGCTTTCCTGCAAATTTTATTTTTTAAAATCACGTATATATGTTATAATTGCCTTTTAATAATATTATTTAACTTATAATACATACCATTTTATGTAAAATATCTAAATATATTTTTTAACAATAGAATTAAGTAATTATAATAACTAAATTATATGTTTATTATATACAGACTAATTTTAAAATTATTTTTGATTCCTTTAATTTGGTTAATTTTTGGATTTTGGACTCTTTGAAACAAATGTAAATGGAAATTAAGTGTATTTTTATTAGGTGAGCCGAAACCAAAAAAACCACGTCAAAGCAGTTCAAAAATCAGGGTTATATGACAGTTTTCTTCAGTTATCGAGGTGTGGTGCGCTCCGAGCTAATTCCGATCGCCCAACAGTCAGCAGGAAATGCTGACGGGTGGGCCATCTAACGTTTTAAATTTGAATTATCTATATTTCGACATTAAAAACGTCAAACACCATTCGGAAAGTGACAGATATTCTGTAAAAAGTCTAAAATTTACGAAATGAGTCGCTATTTACTAGAAAAAAGCCGTCTACAGTTCGCAGATTGGGAAGAAGATCGTTTGAACGAGGATGGTCAATTTTACTGAAAAATCATCTTTTCGGACGAAGCTCATTTCCACCTAGATAGTTACGTTAACAAGCAGAATTGTCGAATTTGGGGCACAGAAAACCCGCACGTAATTGTCGAGAAGCCAATGCACCCAGCACGAATCACTGTATGGCGCGGTCTGGTGGAACCATCGACCCATTTTTCTTCGAAAATGAAGAAAGAACCGCCGTAACCATCAATGGCGAGCGATATCGCGCAATGTTAACCGAATTTTTCTTCAAGCAAATTGAAGAGGAAGACTTGGACAACATTTGGTTCTAGTAGGACGGCGCTACGTGCCATACAGCAAACGCTACACTCAATCTTTTACGCCCTATCTTCGAAAATCGCATAATCACCAAAAGAGGTGATGTGTATTGGCCTCCCAGAAGCTGCGATTTAACTCAGTTGGACTATTTTCTATCTGGAGCTGTTAAAGATAAATATTACGCCAACCATCCAGAAACAATTCAAGATCTAAAGTACGAGATTCAAGCTGCTGTAGCTGCCATAGAGCCTGAAACCATCGAGAAAGTACTCCAAAATTGGGTGGATCGGATAAGCTACTGTAAACTCAGCCGTGGTGGTCATTTGTCCGAAATTGTTTTCCACAAATAAATTTCATAAAACAACCTTTTAAATAAATGTTAGACCTTTGAAAAATATCAAGCCGTTTTTTTTATTGACTTTTTAAATTTAAAATTTTATATGGCCCACCCTGTTTTTGAGTGTTGTGCGTCCTTTGCGCGAATCTATTCTTAAATACGCCCGGATTTATGGACCGACAACTTTTGGCACCGATAATGTGCCATCGTATACTGCATTGACACTTCCTGAGTTTTTCAACAAATTTTCAACTAATAGCATGCCGCCGCAACCAACGTATTCACCTGATTCTATTCATCAAACTCAACGACCTCTCCTGGGAAACCGGTTTTAGTCAATTGAAGACATTAAAAGTGAATCGCTACGCGCAAGGAAGGCTATTCCGCAAATTGACTTTAACAACTGTTTTTAGGATTTGAAAAAACGTTTACACAAGTGTGTTGGAGTCAAGAGGGATTACTTTGAGGTGGATAACATAGATTTTTAAGAATAAATTAAAAATTTTAAGCTTATGAACAAATTCGTACTATTTTTTGCCCATAGTAGCATATTACTTACACAAATTTTATGTCTTGTAGCGTGCATCCCTTATATTTGCTAACTAAATTGAAACAGGAATTATATTATTTATGAAATATTTTAGCGAGTAGAAAGATTGGTCACTTGGTTTACTCTACCAATATTTTATAATATTTCAACTCCCAAGTTTCTGCCCAATACTTATTTTCCTGTAATGCCTAATTTTGCACGGATCCTGAGAACTTGTAAAATGTAACCGGGTTTGTGATGGGCACAACATCATTACACATTTTGAGTGTCTTTTTTATGACATCTTGCTAGAGAACTGGTTATAGTAAATGTTTAAAACTCAACTTAAAAAGCAAACTTAAAGTTTTTATAATTTTCTGGGTCTATCTACATATTGAAAGTTTGTAAAGAATCTCCCTTCCACATTAATATATCAATATTTGTATAGTTTATTTGCGAACTCATGATGCTTGCTTACAAGTTAAATAATATATCGGCAGAAATTTAATTAATCAGCTTTTATTGTTTGTATTTTTAATAAATATTCCTGTATGTATAACTTTCAGTAATGTGTATTATATTTTTTAAGATTAATCTCGCTTTAAATGTGTAATTATTTTATGTTTTTATTTCTAAAAACAGACTTTAATAAAAAATATATATTTCATAATTGCTGTAATAATTTTTACCGCCACTTTAAATAGCTACTGCAATATTTTGCAAGTTAACAGATTGTCAGAATTATGTATTTAATTAATTCAAATAGATTACAAATAAATCGTAGTTTTATTACTTTGAACTTTGGTATTAATATTATTTATAATAATGTCTTACATTGATCCTATATAGTTACAGTAAATAAAAAATAAGAATTTAACATTTAAACTGAAAGTGTTTTATTTCAAACGTTTACATTCAGTATTATTGTAGGTCACACCCATTCAGCATAATTACTTAAGCAAATATTCCAACGAAAAGCGCAACGCGTTTTAAAACATCCAATTATCGAATTTGCCCCGACGTGTTGCCTGTTGTTGTCTGCAGTTTTTGTAAAGTAAATAGATAGAGAAATTCACAGAAAAGAAACACACAAAGAATTTACATTTTCAGCATTTTTTGAAGAGAAAATGAAACATACGTTTAAGTTAACTAATCAGAAACACTCTAATTTTTTCGAACATTAAATAAACGACATGTATAAATTATGTATGGCATATACATGTTCTTACTACATAAAGTGCTACGAACATATGCACAAGTACTAGGCCGAAACTGAGCTGGATTAAAAAGTCGAAAATGCAGAAAAAATAAATTTCGAAAAAAATGTAATCAAAAAATGTCTACTGGTGTCAAGCAGTTGTAGTTAAACATTATGGAAATTATTTAGAAAAAATAATAATAGAAAATGGAAAATGGGTAAAGAGAACTATTTTGTAATTTTAAATTATTTTAATCAGTAATTATGTACATATGCATGGAAAGGTGAAATATTTTTTGATCGAAAGGAATATAATTTTTTTATTTATCCTTTTAAGCGTTTTGCTGCTGTTCGTTTTTTATATTAGCAACACCAATGAAACTTCGACTGAAAATAGTTTAAATTCGTAATATCAAACAAGAAAAAACGGTAATACCGAAGCTGCAATTCCCTTCAACAATACAAAATATTCCTTACAAGGACTCTATTTTAATCGGTCAGTTTGTATGGCAGCCATGATGTACTCGTATATGCTACAGCAGCTCGATATCGAGGCTTCCGACAAATATGCAGCTTTTAAAGAGAAAAGGACAAGTACAAAATTTCAAATCGATATCGTTTTTGAGATAGTTCTCGTATATACAACACGGTCGTGGCTAAATCGATTCAACTGAATTCGGAGTTGAAAACCGTAATAGAAGTTAATTTAATATAGAAACAAATATTTTCTTATTTTAATTTTTTCTATGGAATTTCACTCATTGAAAACTTAATTTTTTTTTTTAAACTTAAGCAGAAATTAATTAATGAAAAAATACTTCAAAAAAAAGTTAGAAAGTTTTTCATTCAATTATTTAAAATTCCAAAGCATTTTAAAAATGCATTTACGTTATAAAAGATCTAATTTATTAAAACATCGAAATTCTAAAAAACCTGAATTTGATCACAAGCAGCGAGGTGTCATATATTAAAAAATACTTTATAGCATTTCAAAAATGCTTATTATAATTTTAAAATTTCTTTAAGTTTTAAAAATGTATTGAAATTATAAAAATATTTTAAAAAAATATTAAATCGTTGTTTAGAAAATTAAAAAAAAAAATATTTAAAACTATCTAAACATCTTAAACAATCTTAAAAAATTAAAAAAACTTAAAAAAATAAAAAAAAACTTAAAAAAATAAAAAAAAACTCTAAAAAATTAAAAAAAAAATTTAAAAAAAAAAATTAAAAAAACTTTAATTTAAAAAATTAAAAAAAAAAATTTAAAAAAAAGTAAAAAAAAAATTAAAAAAAATTAAAAAAAAAATTGAAAGAAAATTAAAAAAAAATTAAAAAAAAAACTAAAAAAAACTAAAAAAATTGAAATAATATCTTTAAAAGTATAAAAACTTAAAAAACTTTACAAAAAAAGAAATACTTTTAAAATTTCGTTAACTTTTTAAAAATTTATTAACATTATAAAAATAAAACAATTAAAAAATAGTTTTCATTTGTTTTTATTAAAAATCTTTAAAATATTAAAAAAAAATTAATAAGTTAAAAAAAATCTTTAAATAAATTAAAAAAAAGTCTTTACAAAGGCAAAAAATGTAAAAAGTCAAAGATTATCAAAAAAGAACTGCTCAGAATATTGTTATTTTTAGAAATTTGTCTGAAAATGTATCAAGCCTTCAAAAATAAAATTTTTTACGACTTAAGAAAAATTAAATTTAAACAAAGTATTGTTTATTATCTTCGTTTAAATGCTAAAAAATACTAATTAATCAATTATATTTCCGGAATATGACAAACTAAACAAAATCGATTGTATGCATATAAGTTCTTATATTTATTATATTTTTGAAAGAAAGAAAAGGAACGATTTTCGCTAAACAAAGAAAAAATAAATAAACAAGGACAATATATTTCCAGTTCCACGAATTTCATAACACAAATTAAATTCATTACAGGTATGCAAATAAAAAATAAACAAAAATTATGTTCGTAAGAATTTTTATTATTATTTCTGTTTCTTTATTATAAACTAATAATATTTAAACGTATATTTAATATAGTACATGATTGCAGTAAATAGTATTATAAACAAAATTAATAATAATAATAAAGTTCGCTAAATTGCTTTACATATGGATGCGCAGAATAACTCGCTAAAATCAAAAGAAAATAAATTTTGCATACACTGCATAATTGAACGTGGTTATTTGTAGGTAATTGACATGCAACGGAGCTAAGCATTGGAAGTTTACGTCACACAGGGAGTTTTAACAAACTTAATGGCAATTAATTGTCTTACTGAATTTTTTCGCTTTCAAGAGGGAGTAGGGTTTTTAAATGTTTTTTTTTTTTTGACAACTAAATATATAATATATTTGAACAGATCAGTTGGAAATTTAGATTCAAATCACTTTTGAAATAATAAACGTTTCTTTAGACTAACTTTTAGCGTTGTTTAGAAAAATACTTAGTTTGTTATGTAGTTGCTTAAACTATTTATACCAATACACGAGATGAAATTGTAGTTTCATTTACTTTTCTTTATTTTAAAATTTACTTTATTTTAAAGAAGAGCATTTTTTTATGTTAAGTACTGCGTTATAACTTCATTTTTATAAAACTCCACTTTTCGTGTATTTAAAAAATGTATTGAAAATCGTTTTGATATGGTACATTTATCGTTTATTAATATCGTTTATGTATTTAAGACTTCTATAATGCCTACTAAGTATTTTTTATTAATATTTTTTTATTCAGCAATCGAATTAAGCAACTAATATAAAGCAAAATATACCGCTCAACCACTGTATTACTACGATTCAATCGTAGGCGCAGCGGGAGGGAGAAAACATGCAAAACCAAACTCATAACGGTTTCGAAGGAAAAATTATTAAATGGTTATAGATACATGTACTTAATAAAATAAGTGTTTTACTTAAAAATTAATGGGTTCAATTTTCGTACAACAAACTTGCTCTATACTAGGTATGGGACTCTTTTTTACAATGCCCGAAGAATGTTAAATTAGTCACATAATTTAGGAAGGAAAATCAAAAACTATTTATAAAATATATTGGAATGCAGTAAAATATGCAAGTAAATTAGAAAAAAAACTATACGCTCTTCATTTTATCTATGCAAGCGCAATGCCATTACAGAGCACTAAGGGACTGGGGCACACAACCACACTAACGAACATCACTAGCGCATCAACACCGCACTACAATGCGCTAACCACATACAAGCAGTATAACTATGGCTATACAATTAAACTTGCGTCACGCACTGCGCATATTTGTCCAGTTCGCCGCGTAGAACCTTCACACGATCCGTCTCCTCGCGCAGCAGCCGCATCAGCTCATCGATGGTACGCTGTTGTGACACCACCGTCAGCTCTAATTTGCCCACACGCCGTTCCAGTTCACCTATACGCGTGTTATCACCGCCTACAGGCGCCGCGGTGTTGCTGGTACGCGGCTGATAATGATTATTAGCACCGATTGAATTTTGGCTAGACGCCGCTGTCGCTGCCGTGTTTGCCGCAGCTAGAGTTGTGCTTGTAGCGGCTGAAGGAGCGATGCCATTGGAGCTGGGCTCACTGACAACTGTCGGTGCTGGAGTAGTGTTGGTCTTCATTGCCGTTGTGCGCGCACCACCACCACTACTGCCACTGTCCAACAGTGAAGGTGACATACTGCGATTGCGTATCGAAAGGCTATTAGGTCGTATGCGCACATCGTCGGCGGCACTCGGTGCTGCTGTCGTCGCAGCCGTTAATGATGAGTCAGTGGTGAATTTATTGCTCATACTTTTGGTCATGATGTCAGCAATAGTATTTGAATTTAATTCCTTCTTCAATAGTTGTTGACTACTCTCGACAGTCATCGATTGCTGCATAACGCTCGACGTAACCGAGGAGGATGACTGTACTTTTGTGGTGGTGGTGCTGGAGCTACTGGCTGTGTTGCTGCTACTACTGTGACTGCTGCTACTGTGACTTACGCTCGCCGTGTTGGCGGTGGAGTTGGCAAAGTTGTGACTGCTGTTCGTCACTTTGACATCATCGCCAAGTAGGCGTGATGTGCGGTCGGCTGACGCGCTAGTGGGCGCTTGCGTGCGTGGTTCTACACTGGGTGATGTCTTCTTTTTCACTTGCGTTGCTTTCAGCTCCTCCATCCAAGGTGCCTTTTTCTTTTCCCATTCGCGTGGTTTCGGTTTGGCTAAGGGCTCCTCGCCGGTGGAATTATCATCGGAGGAGTGCAGTTTGCCTTCTTCTTGTGAGAGTTCGCCACCGGATGCACCACCACCGCTGCTGCTACCATTGAGGTAAATTGTGTTGTTATTATTACTTTCGCCAATAATATTGATGGCTGCCGAAGGTGGTCTCCGCTTGGGCGCCTTGACACGACCCGCGCGCATGTCGGGTAATATGGAGGCGCGCTCGAGCCGATCGAAATCGGAGTCTTCAACCGCTATAGTGGCGGCGCGGCGCATCACTACCGCCTCGCCATGGCTACTCGCGGACATCTTGCTGCTGCCCATGCCGTCGGCAAAGTCTTGTGAAGCAGCTGTGGTGAGTTTGCTGTCGGTGCCTTTCGTCTTTTGCTTGCCAAAACCGAAAAGATTGCCTGCGTGTTGGAAATATATAGAACATTAGAAATTTGCTTAAACTTGTATAATATTTAGCCAACTTACTAGCAACACCCGAAACGCTCGATGGTTTCTTCGTGGTCACGGTGGGCTTCTTCGTCAGCACTGGCGGTGGTGTCTTCGTCTTCTCATCTAGGCTCTCCAAGCTCTTGCGCAATTCATTTGCGACTGCGGCGGAGCTCGACGACATGCTGGTTGTTGTTGTGGTCGTTGTTGTAATGCTACCGTTATTTGTCAATATGGTCTTTGTCTCCTGTGAGTGTTGCTGTTGCTGCTGCTGTTGTTGCTGCTGTAATTGTTGCTTCTTCAATGCCAAGCGGCTACTGGCGTCCGCCGCATTTGCCGTCAAATCTAGATTTTTATTCTCCAACGATTTGCGTTGTGCGGCAACATTGCCGCTTTGCAAGCCTGTTTCAGAGAGTATATCGTTGAGTGAATCATATGAGCCGAAACTGTCCTTACGATTTGAACTTTGTGTCGACGAATTACTGCCCGACTTCTTGATGAACACCTTCGATGTGGCAGCTGTGCTGTGTGCCGCCGCCGATGTGGCTGCCGCACCGGTGGCTGATTTTAACTGTTGTGCTGTGTTAGCTGTGGCGGTGGCTGTAGCATTTGTTGCTTTGGCAGTACGCTGTGGATGTTGTGAGTCGCTCAGCGATGTAACTAAAATGGGGGCGAGAGAATAGAAGCAAAAACAACGTTAAACTTGCAGGCAAATAAGTCAGAGTTCAGTTTATAAGTAACGGAGAACGCTAGATTAAAAGGCTTTTAGCTAAATTAAGACAAAACACATATGGTACATATACGTATACGAATATATAGCAGCAAGTAGAAACGGCAACAAACAACAAACCGCAACAAACTCAAACGGCAGTCACCGGCAAAGCACTAATATTTGGTCGAGTATACTTGAAAAGTCTTTAATATGTTTATATATATGGAATGATTCAGCAACGAGCTAAGGCATGTCAAACAATATTGACTATTAATAAACCCATTTCTTTATATTTGTTTTGTTTATATTTTTTTATACTAAATTAACACTTCGCAATCGAAAAAGTATGTATGTGAGCAGGTATGTGTGTCCAAGCATGATGCTATCAAAGAAATAACTTGATGAGTATATACTCACAACGTGAATATATGTACGTACATATATACATATTTATCGAAATTAATATTGCTAGCGTTGGAACTATACTACAGCTGGGAGATTTACTGAGTGATCGATGGCGTATATAAAGCAAATGTATGCGCAACTATAATAAATGCGAGTAACTGAATAAATATACAGTTTGTCACTATTTTATACTTGAAATTGTTATAAGATATTACTATTTTAAATCGGAAATTTTGAATAATAATTATTTTGTAGTTTTGATTTAATCATTTTCTTATCAATAATTTAAATTAAATATAATCTAAGCAAAAAATTAATAAATTATTCAAATTAAAGCAGATACTAAATTAAATTTACTGTTAAGCAAATAAAAATAAATTCGTATTTTTGTAAAAAAATATATATTTAGACTGATCTACTGTCTGCTGATAAAAAAAAAATATATGCAGCAGTGTACTATTTTACTTTTATCTACTTAATGATATAAAATTATGCTTACTGATATCTAAACTAATTGTTAGTTAAAAATTTATTTGTATAAATTAAAAGATCTATTTTATTTTATATGGTAATTTTTGCTTAGTAATAACCCTTTGATGTGAATTGATCCCAAGGGATTAGGTCCCCTAGGGGTTTCAAAAATCTTTATTTCTTTGTACAAAGAACACGTTAGCGTTCTAAAAACATTACTTAATCGGTAGAATAATGGTTTTCATCCAATAAGTAGTGCCTATGAATACCGACGCCTGTAGAGGCTCTCTTGAAAAAGGTAATTTCGAAGATTGGGTCAGTAGCAGTCATTTTGTTTCAAAAAGTTAGTATATTATACATAATCAAAGAATATATTATATAAGTTAAGCCTTTTTTAAGGGCTCTAGATTGGCCTAAGTTCTTAAGAAAGCAAATTATAAAATTTATATAAAAATAGAAAATTTATACAAAATAATAAAATTTATAACATAAACATAAAATATTACATTCCTAAAACTTAAGTTAACTAGCGTTGTCCTCATTGAACTGAATTCAGTCAGAGTGTTGAATTACAGATCCGAAAAGCCCGAATTAGCTCCTGCCAATCTCACTCAACCCCTAGTAAAATCTTCCTAATTTTGGTTTAGTCACTGTGACGTATTTACACTTTCGTGGTGTCCATCTTTGAAGCGTGTTCAAGCAATACTCTAACTGCCTGAGAAGTTTTTTTAATGAAATCTTATTCTTCTAACGCTTTATAGTAAACCTAGTGATCAAATTGTTTGGTTGGTTGGTTCATTAGGTCCCGACTGGTAAACAGTTAAAGCCCTATCCAGTAACTCAGTGGATTTGGAAAACACCTAATTTCTTTACATCCCATCTGCCCACTAATTTCACTCAAGTTGCAGCCGTGGAATATATGGCTACTCATCCGGCTGAAGGCTGGGCATTCACATAAATAATGTTCCAGCGTCTCATCATCCTCCGCGCATGCTCTGCAATCCACGGAATCTACTTTTCCCACTTTCTGGGATGTGGGATCTTAAGAGTAGGTGCCCTGTTATGATCCTTACAACATTACTAAGCTTTGCTTTTGCCTAGAAGTAGGAGCTTTTTGGTCTGTTCCTTATCGACACAACCCCAAAGTAGCTTCGTTATATACCTTGTGTTGCTTGTGTTCCAAGACCTGAGGTGTTTCTCAAGGACTGCTTCAAACAACCCTTGAATGAGCTGAATGGTCTGGAACAGCTTAGGAGAATTTTATTGCCAGCTGCCCCAAGCGGGCTACTTCGACTGCTTTTTCATTTCCTCATATTTCTCTATTATCGAGTCGGTCTACTGAGCGTACTATTCGGAACAACATGACCCATCTTGAGACCAAGCATTGATTATTCGACCGAATAGATCACATGCAGCACGCGATGAAGAAAATATAGCAGTCGTAGCTGAAAGTGTACACGAAGGCCGTGGGGAGTCGATTCAAGCAACTCGGATAGACTTATAGAACGACTTGGCGCATTTTACGTCGAGATCTTAAATTGGAAAGTGTACAGCTTGTGCAAGCACTGAAGTCGCTCGAACTTCCCAAGCCAAATCGCTTCGCTTTACGGGCTCTTTAAATGAACCAAGAAGATCCGACCTTTTCGAGCCAAATAGTGTTCAGCGATGAGACCCATTTCTGGCTCAATGGGTATGTTAAAAAGCAAACTTGAAGCATTTCGGTACAATAAGTTGTTTGGTTTGTGGGCCGGCGGAATCATCGGGCTATATTTCTTCAAAAATGATGCCGGTAAGAACGTAACCGTCAATAGCGACCGTTATAGCGATGATAACCGACTATTTGATGTTTGAAATGGAAGTTCGTGATCTTGGCGGCACTTGGTTTCAACAAGCCGGCGCCACTTCCCATACATCGCATCCATCAACTGATTTATTGAGATAACACTTCGATGAGCATGTTATTCGTCAGTTATCAGTCGAAATGCTCGAACGACTTATCGAAACGCTAACTCAATGTAGATGTAGCCAACATGCCAAAGAATGATGTTCTTTTGAATGACAATAAATATTTGATTAAATTCAATTTGAAGTTTTTGTGTTTTTTTTCTTAAAGAAAGTAAGGAACCTCAAAATAGATCAGCCTTTAGTTAAATGCATTTAACGTGGATACTGGAACAGATCTTGCTTCTATTATTTTAACTCTACTAAAAGTATAATCCATTTATATGAGAGCTTATTAATGGAATCGTGAACAAAAACAAAAGAGAAATATTGTACTTCATAAATTTAGTAATATGCTATTATAATTGACTATATGTATGTGGCCACATCGGACGCAGAATGAGCTAAGTAAATTGTAAGTAATTTTTAATAAAATTGTTGTAATAACCAGTCGCAATGCAAACAAATTGCGTAATAAAGGAATAAAATCAAATAATCAAAGCGCAAACATAAAATATAATTATATACAATAGACTAGCATCAAGAAGATACAACAAAAACCATTTTACTAAAGCGCACTAAAACTATTTGCGTTCAAATGACGACACTTTATTTTTATTATTATTATTTTTTTATACAATATCAAGAAAACGGCAAATAAATTGAAAAAATAAATCATATTCATCAGCTAAAAAAAGTATTAATTGAGCGTTGGCGGTATAAGGCAGACGCATACACACACACAAATCTAAATATAGTGTGTTCGTTTAAGCAGCGCATCAAGCCAAAAGAAGAAGAAGCAATTTTAACAAATTATAAAAACAAATATGACTTTTAATGAAAAGAAACACAATTTGAATAACAACAAAGCAACGTAAAGTAAACATAACAGCAGGTTGGTCAGCAGAAAAAACAACAATAACAACAAAAATGAGAGAGAAACTGAACACTCAACACTTTCCAGACAAAAGCAGCACTTTTAAAGGTCACTCAACAAACACAAAAGCCCGAAGAAGAAAAGAAAAATAAATTGACAACAAAAAAATCAAATAAAAAAAATACAGTATACTCTCGAAAAGTAAAATCGATTGGTATTTTGGGTAATTTACTTTTTCGAATAATTTACTTTTCCAAATATATACATAAATTATCTGTTTTTATAATATTAAATGCATTTTTAAACTTAAAAAATTCATTCATTTATTTGCTTCAATAAAACATATGGATTTACATGAAAAACATATGTATTTATTATAAAGAGAAAAAATTTTGAATATTCTTTTGTTTTTTTTTTTTCTTTTGCAATATATTTTCTGGTAATTTACATATGTACATATCTCAAAGTTTATTTACTAAACAGACGCGAAAAACAAGAGAGTAAGTGTTTTTTTGCAACATCGTAAAAAACGCTGCATGCTTCGTTTCGAATTTTTTATCACACTCTCTGAAAAGTAAATTAAAAAATTTACTTTTTCGAGGTGCATGTGTAATCTTAAAGGTGATTTTACTTTTCCGCGATTATTTACTTTCTGAGAATTTACTTTTCGAGAGTATACTGTAATAAACTTTACACAAAAATGGTGGCTGAGTCACACGGCAATTCAAAACACGTAGCATGAATTAAATTCGAAATGGAAATCGAAATCGAAACCAAAACCAAAACCGAAAGAAGCGAAAATTCAATTCTTCACGCCAAGGCGCTTATAAAGAAATGTGGAAATGAGACGACGAGGAAAAAAATGCGCTTCGCCTTGTTAGCTATGCGACAATAAACGAGCGCTAAACGGCATATTATGTGTGGCAGGCAAGACAAAGCCACAATAGACGATACGAAATCACTCAGCGGCCGCCTGGCGCTTGCCGCCACTGTCATTGACGCGCCATGCAACAATATTAGCTTTGTTGTGGCAAATTTGAAATTCACACAACTAAATGATATTTAACAAGTATGCAACACTTCCGCAATTTAAATATGTTTATAAGCTTGAGGAAAACACTTAACATACTTTCACTGAGATAACGCGCGCGTCTTTCTTATTACAAATGCTCGTGAGATTTATGGCGTAATAAGGCAACAATTAATTAGGCGGTTTTGTGGGTGTTTTAATATTACTTCTATTAGCCAGTAATTAACTCCGCAAGCGCGTTGAGCACACAACCGAAACTAGCTGGCTGGCCGACTAACCGTTAGAGGCTTTGAAACGCAACAAGCCAGCAGGTTAGCGGGCTAGCAACTGCGAGCTGGCGGGCGAACGAGTTGTAGAAATCAAATACAAAAAATGTGAATTAAAGAAAAAAGTATAATTAAACTGCATTTGCATTTTGCTTATTAAAAATGGAAAAAATAATATAACGGAAAAAAAATCAAAAAAAAATTATATAAAAAAAATATATAAATGATATTACATAAAAACAATATAGAAAAAAAAACTGCATAAAAAATGTATGTATATATTACAAAAATTAAAAGAGTATAAAAGTACAAAATATAATAATTAAATTTTATATGCAATTTGCTTATTAAAAATGAGAAAAATATATTTTAAAAAAATCATAAAAACTTATATAACAGAAATTATATAAAAACAATATAAAAAAATTATGTAAAAAAAAATCATAGAAAATTTATATAAAAAAAAATTATATAAAAGAAATTTTATGAAAATATTATGTGAAAAAAATGTATAAAAAAATTATGTTAAAGAACTATATTAAAAAAGCATATACAAAATATCAAAAAAAAAAATTATAATAATATTGCATAAAAAATTTTAATTTTGTTTTTTATAAAAACAATATGTAGAAAAATTTGCAAAAAAAAATTATATTATAAAACTTCTGTTTGTTAAAATACTATATTAAAAAAATATATAAAAATATGATATGAAAAAAATAATATAAAAGTAAAAAATAATTTAAAAAATAATAAAACAAATAAAAAAGATATATAAAAATATTTTTAAAAAATATGTAAACAATTATATTAAAAAATAATATAAAAAAGTAATATCAAAAAAAAATATATTATAATAATATAAAAAATTAGAAAAAACTTATGTATATAAAAACAATATGTAGAAAGATTTGCATAAAAAATTGTATATTATAAAAATTATGTATAAAAAAGAATATATGTTTGTTAAAATACTAGATTAAAAAATATACAAAAATATGATATAACAAAAATAATATAAAAATAAGAAATGATTTAAAAAATAATAAAACAAATAAAAAATATATATAAAAATATTTTTAAAGAAATACGTAAAAAAAATAATGTAAAAAATTATTTTAAAAAAATATAATAAAAATAAAAAAAAAACAAAATAAAAAAATTGTAACACAAAACCACTTAAAAGTCCATAAATTTATCATAAAAACAAAAACTTTTTAGTATAATTTGTAACCTGAATTTTTAATATTATATACAAAAAGTGGACAAATATTGCCTGAGAACTTTATTAAATTTTATTAATATATAAAACAAAAATAAATTGAATAAAAACTCGCCGATCAACTTGTGTTGCAAAAATTAGATGAAATCACGCTGCCGTGTATTAGGTAAGCGCGACACACCTCACACTTGATCGTGCGCACATTTGAATATTATATACATACATATGTATATGTCCATACATATAATATGCAGATAACTTGGCGACACATGGAAACACTATGTGCCTACACGTAACTCGTATGTGCCGATATCACACGCAAGTCCAGTGCAATCAAATCGAAACAAAAGACTTTGGCGACAAACTGGCTTCAGCTGTGCACAGTGGCGGGCATCAAAGTAAGACGCGTAGAATATATATATTCATACGAGTACACAAGTAGTCCGTTCGATAAGTCATGCCTGTTTAAATATAGCAATATATTTACGATAAGAGTTCCATATTTTGGACACTCTTTCGAAAATAACGGCAAATAAATTTTTTTCAGAGATTCATTGGTTACGATATTACAAGTAGTGTAAATAAACATACAAAGAAGTCTTTAAAATTGATTTAACGAGTTTCAATGTGATCGGTTCTTTATAAGCCATTCGCAAATGCGTCGAAAACGGCCACCGCAGACGATAAGGAGACAAAAGATAACGCATATCCGCAGACCGTCGCTTGAAATTTCATGAGATTGCTAAGACAGTAGGTAACTTAAAATACCGCGAGGAATTGGAACGGTGTTGCTGAGACAGTAGGCAACTCAAAGCACAGCGAGGGATGAGAAAGGTGTTGACACGATGGACACTTATAAACAAGTTCTGAAAAATCTATGTAGGCATTGAAATTGGAAGACTTTAAGCAAGTTTTTCACAACCACTGAAATAAGGGAAGAAAAATCTCCTTTATTTTCTGCTATATATTTCAAAATCGCAGTGACAGGTATTTTTGTGAGAACGAAGAACGATTCTGAAATTGTAAAAGCATTTTTATGACCACCACTGTACATTATGTTCAAGACCGACTGAATGTCCGCATAACAAACAGTCACACGCATCCATCAAACCAAATATGTTGTGTTTGTAATTGTGGTAATAACAACACATTGCTGAAGCGCCAAATTTATACGGACAAGGCACGAAAGCGTTGCTCTTCCGCATAAAATTTTTCAAATTTTATTTTATTTACACACTTTTCCACAACTAAAGCAGCAACTTTTTTCATATTTCAGCAACAACAATATGCACATAGCGTTCTTTATTGGAAAATTTTTGGTTGGAAGGGCGCCACCAGCTGACCACAAGCACTGTACTTGCCCCATTAGTAGGCATATTGCGCTCCCCACTGGAGTCTAGGTATGCCAGCGTACCGACAGCTAAACTTTTACCTTTTCACATTTTCGGCGCAGCAGGTGTTTCAGTAGCACGTCTGAACTAATTTTTAATTGTTGCTGTTAAGTAAAAAAGCCAAAGCGTTTTAAGTACACTTTCAACCACTTTCAAGGCAAAGCAATCAGCAAAATTATCAGCGACGCTCAACACAAAACGTAATAAAGCACAATTAACCAAAAATTATGCAAAGTAAGACAAATGAACTGAACACAGAATGTGAAACGCAATAACACTTCATACCACAAATAGTTGCGGCCGCGGCGCTGTGGCATGCATAGCGAACGCGCTCGCACTGACTGAATGGCCGAATTTTATGTTTTTGCCTCTTCAAACGCGCTTTGGTGTGAAAATCACTGACATTAACTACAAGAAAAATGCGTGTACGCTATCAAAAATTTATCGCTAGCACTCACGTTGCGCACAAATCTGAGGCCAAAACTTGGAAAAAAAAAGAAGGCAAACAAGCCAAACAAATCGAGCGACCAAACAAACGCGCTGGCAAACGCAAATACAACTGACCAACAAAACCAGCGTACAATCGCGCGGCGAGAATACTAACTAATAGACAAAACAAAGCAAACTATGTGATAAACAATCGAAAGAAAACCAAAAGTGTTACACTCAATTCCCATTGTGAAGAGCGTGAATAAATCAAAAAACGCTCGGTCGCTTGTAGCGTCGGCAAAACGCGCGCAGCGTTAAGCTAGAGTCAACAATAGCTGGGCAGCAGCGCTAAGCCCTCGCCGTGTTGGACGTCATGCCCGTTGCGCGAGCAAGTTATCCATTAGCGGCCAGCATTGAGCTGTCAGGCAGCCAGCCAGCAAGCTTGCGACTAGCCGCCGCACTCCAGCCGATGATGTAAGAAATTCGAGGGTAGCGTTGATAATGTTGCTATTGAGCGTTTTATCGTGGCGTTTTGAGCGTTTTTCTATGCGCTCATATTTTCATACACTCGCATCTTTTGCAACAGAGAGTATAATGGTTTTGTTCATCTAACGGTTTTTTGTATCACCTAAACTTAAACGAGATACCTAGATATGGAGTTATATATATTTAATGAATTTAAATATACATATATATAAGAGACGAGATGAATTCCGTGTAACGTTCGCTTCGTTCGTCTATCTGTTCGTACAGGCAATAACTTGAGTGAAAATTTAGATATCTTGATGAAACTTGGTATACATATTCCTTGGCAACGTAAAAAGGTGCCACTGCCGCGCCCACAAAGTACCCCACAATAAGATACAAAACTGTAATTTGGGATCACAGTAGTCAGGGACACCCATGGGCTAACAATTTTTTCGAAGTGGTAAATGGTTTAAGATTCATATCTTGCTAACGGCTTAGACTAAATCAACCAAATATGCTGAGAAGAAATTTGTTTAACATTATCTTATTCTTCTTCTTTATTGGCAGAGACACCGCTTACGTGGTATAACAACAGCACGCCAACCGTTCTTCCTTTTCGCTGTTTGGCGTCAATTGGAGATTTCGAATGTAGCCAGATCCTTTTCCATCTGGTCTTTCCAACGAAGTTGAAGTGGTTCTCTCCTTCTCTATTTTCTTTCATCCATTCGGACGACATGAGCTAGCTTGCGTAACCGCTGTCTCTTAATTTACTGAACTACTAAGTCAATGTCGTCATATAACTCGTACGGCTCATCGTTCCATCGACTGTGGTATTCGACGTTGCCAATGCGCAAAGGACCATAAATCTTCCGCAGAACCTTTCTCTCGAAAATTCGTAACGTCGACTCATCAGTTGTTGTCATCGTCCAAGCCTCTGCACCATATAGCAAGGCGGGAATAATGAGTGGCTTGTAGAATTCGTCCCTTTTTTTCGTCGAGAGCGGACTTTACTTTTCAATTGCTTATTCAGACCGAAGTAGTACCTGTTGGCAAGAGTTATTCCGCGTTGCACTTCGAGGCTGATATTGTTGTCGCTGTTAATACTAGTTCCAAGATAGACGAATATCAACGATTTCGAAGTTATGACTGAGAGCCAAGTCGCGAGTGCCACGACTGTTCGTCTTTATAAACTTTGAAAATGGGTAAAACGGTCATATACAGGTCAATCTTTAAATACCTCATCTTAATTTGAAAATTGCGGGAGTATAAAATTGTCGGTTTCAACCCAACTTAACCCATCCTTACTTGTTTTTATTACTTATGTCTTATTCGTCTTACTCATTTTAGTTCTCTACTAGTTTTGTGAGTTTTAAGCGGTTAAGATTTTCGGCACAAAACAAAAGCATAAATAACAACACAGCAAATGAGGGTGTGGGCTAAAGAAAATGCTGAATATAATGAAAACACAAAAAGTAAACAAGAAAACGTGTGTGAAATAGAATTCGAAAAAATATCGTGGCATAAAACCTGTTACAATGCCCATGGTAATAGATCAGGCAGTAAGCGCTAAAGTCGACGTAGGTGCCAGCGGCGAAGCCTACGCCGACTTAATTATTTTCTGCTGCTTATACACACACACCTACATATGGATGTAGATATCGGAGGAGCATACGTAAGCTTGTTAAGACAATTGTTCTTAAACTTTTACATATGAAAGAAATTTTAGCAATTTAGACATATACAAATTTGGTCTCCATTTTTAGAAGATACAGTTGCAAAGTGAATTCATTTGCAGAATTCTTTTGTTAAAACAATAACTGTAGTATTTTTAACTGCTAATAATAAAACACCTATTGTAAGCAAAAACAGTTGTTTTAGATTTTATGAATATGTGCCTTACTTTGTGTTAATCGTTTTCAGACTACTTGAATAACGGTTTTTGGTACGTTGGAAAGAAATATAAAAGTACAGCTGCGATTCCACAATTTCAATTACAAGCCAAATAGTAAGCGTGGTCTGAAGGTACAACCCTAACGTAGCTTCAGATGTTAGGAGGGATGTTACGATTCCTACTGTTGGCTGAAGTTAAAGGGTCGTCTATATCCGCTCAAATTTTACACTAAACTTTTTTATTTTATTTCGAATTCTTAAAGTTGAATATTGAGTAAAAAATCTTTTTTTTTCAAAACTCTGCGCTTGATGCTTTTTTTAATGTACCACCGCCGGTGCGAGGTAATCGAATTTCTGGATCTGGAGATTGCAGCTTTAAAACCTTGAAACCTTTTTCATATTCTTGCAATATGTTAGGTGTAATGGAAGATAGTTAGGCTTCTGATTAAGCAGTTACAGTTGAAGGACTATACCCAATTCCTACTCTTGCTTACTCGCCGCGCACCCTGGAAGCGTAAGTAACCCTTGCGCAGGAGCCTGGGTAATGGCTAAAAGAGAGGAAGCTTTTGTGGAAAAATTCCGATATATAAATTCCGAATTACAGCGTCTGTTCACCAGAGGTCCGGCTGCTAGTGGGTAACGGTCTTGAAACAAGCGGCTCGCTATATAAATGTGTATAAAACTTTATACTACTCGCCTAGCGAGGTTGTGCGCTGGGTTTGGGACCAACAGCCTCGGATGAAAGACCCCACTTTTGATGACGACCACAACAAACGTAATAAGGACAATGATTTAATACCATGGACCTGAAATATCCGGTAAAAAATAAAAGCGGACATCACAGCCGTCCAAGAAATGCGATGAACGAATAAGAGTAGGTTCTTATGACATTTATTACAGCGGCCATACAAAGGAGTGCAAATTCGGTGTGGGACTACGATGTGAAACGTTGTGCTTGGCGATTTTAACGCCGGGGTGGCAATGAAGGTAGCTTTGGTACAACAATCGCAAAATTCGGCCTCCATGGCGAAATCTCTCTAAATGTATTGAGGCAGATCGACTACACAGTACACAGGACAGTACAGGATTTATATATTGTTATATTGTTGTTATATTTATATGATTGTCCATAGTTCTAGACTCCAGCACAGGAAAATTCATCAAACTACATACTTGGCTGACTCCGGATTGAGAAGCTCGTAATCAGATCAATCAAGTTGTTATAGATCGACGACACGTCTCCAGCGCCTACGACGTGCGTACGCTTCGAGGACATAACATCGGCTCGGACCACTATCTTTTTGTTGCGCAACTTATGCCACGCAAAAAACACAGGGTAGGCACAACGTTAGAAGCTATAGTCTCAACAACCGTGGCGTTAGTTCTGCTTTCTCCAGACTGAATAGGGAAGCAAGGCGTATGTGTCTGGTTGTGAACGATGACAAAACGAAAAATCTCCAGTCATCAAATAAACAGTAATCACATTCTCGACTTGGCTCACACGTCACTGTTGAGAGTTATAACTTTGATATCGTAGATAATTTCGTATATCTTGAAACCAGATTCAACACCACAAACAGTATCAGCCTTGAAGTCCAACGCAGAATCATTCTTGCCAACAGGTACTACTTTGAACTGAGTAGGCAATTGAAAAGTAAAGCCTTCTTCCGACGATTAAAATCTACAAGCACCTCATCATTCCCGTCCTGGTGTATAGTGCAGAGGCATGGACAATGACAACATCTGAAGAAAAGAGAGAGAAAAGTTTTGCGGAAGATCTTTGCTGTTTTGAGCAGTGGAAACGGCGAGTCGATGAACAATGAGTTGTACGAGATATATCTATGTACATATATGAACATTGATTCAGCGAATCAAAAGACTTCGATAGCTCAATCATGTTATCCGTATGGAACATAACACTCCAACTTTGAAGGTTTTAGATTCAGTAGCCACGGTAGAAGCAGAGGAAGTGGAGGACTTCCACTACGTTGAAGAGATCAGGTGTAGGAGGATCTGGTTGCATTTGATTTCTCGAATTGATGTCAAATAGCGAAAAAAGAGACGACTGGCACGCTGTTGTTAACTCTGCTCTAAATGCGTAAGCGGGTTCTTCGCCAGATTTGAGTAAAACTTGAAACTTGATGAAACTCAGTATGCACCACTGCCACGCCCACAAAAGGACATTAACCGAAAATGTATAAAATACCATAACTAAGCACTAAATTAAGATATAAAACGAATTTGGTACAGAGGATCGCAGTAACAAGCGACATCTGTGGGAAAAAATTATAAGGAGAAAAATCTTTCTAGCCTCCAGATGCTTTTTTTCGGAAGTCCTCTTGGAGATCGTCTACAGGATGAAGGTAATATATGTATATATTTTTTTTTTTCAAAATGTATCACGGTAATGTTCAGGCACCTTAAAGATGGCGCATCTTTTATGAAAAATCTTATTTTATATTATTTTAAATCAAACCAGTTTAAAATTTACAGTTCTCTTTAGCAATTCTATAAAAAATTAAAAGAAGAACCCACGGAACTTACTTTTAATAACCAGTTATACAGCGCAAAGAAACTTTCGGTTTTTTTATTTCATTTCGAACAACAACAAACAAACAAACGTAAGAAAAATTGGCAAAATGAAAAGCAAAACAAAATCAATAAACCGCGTTAAAAGTCGGCATTTTAAGATAAACAAAAATCTGCAGCAACTAAATCAGCCAAATAACACTCAGTAGACGAGTGTGGCGGCATAGCGGTAAGTGCACCACTGGGAGAATAACAAAGAAACAGCAACAACAAACAATTTTAACTGTGACTTGGAAAAAATCAATTTTTATTATTAACTGGTTTCTTGTTTGTAACGACGGTGACTGCAACGATAACGGCGAAAATTGTAAGCTTTAAAATAAACGCTGTAATTAATATACATACATACATACATACAAAACTACGGATAAACACACGATTTTAATAAAAATATGAAGTGAACGGCAACACGGCGGTCGGGCGCTGGAAACCACAACAGAACCAGTACTAGCGTTGCAAACGTTTTGTGACAACAACAATAACAATGGAAAAAAATGCAAAAGCAAAACCGCGTCGAATTGGCAACGAGAAAAGTAAATGCAATAACTATAATACAAAAACAAATAAACAAAACAATGACAAGCTGCAGAATAAGTAAACAAAGCGGCAATAATGTTGGCGATAATTTAGGCGCGCAGCTCCACGGACTGTACGACAAGCTAACTGTCTGACTGGCTGTGGCTTTGGTGTGTCCCGTAAGCCAACCGTCTGGTTGTTCGGCTAAGACAAAATGTGGTCTACGGCAGGGAAGCGAGTGAATTCTCGTAACTGCATGCAGCAACATCAAGTCAGAGGTGCCACATTTAAATGTCAAACGACTGCGTCGATCGATAAACATTCACAAAATTATAGTGAGCACACATAGTATAATATATATGTACATTTAAGTATGTAAGTATATAATAGGAGCGCCTTGGGATGGGTGTAAGTAGATTGTATACACCATACACCCATGTTAGAAATATTCGAAGTCTCTTCCCCTGATAAAAAAAAAAAATACCCAACAAAATTATAATAAAAAAACATAAAGAAAAAAGGTTGGAAAAAAATTCGATTAAATAATAGTAACGTAGAATTCTCAATCAAACACACTCCAACTCTTCCAAACTCAAACTCTTTTAGACATACTTGTATGTCGTAAAAATATAAAAATAATAATATTTCCAACACAACAAATATCGGGCAATCATTCAATATAAGTATTCAATTTTTATACATAAATGTATATTATTTCATGAGATGGACAAATGTAATCTAAGGCAAGATGCTGCTAATTATGGTAGCTTTAAATATTTTATGTCAAAGTATACAGTTTATAATCTTTTTCCAGGGAATATATGTTTTATGTAAATACGATGATATGGGCAGATATACTATATTCTATATATCGTCACCTGAAATGCAAATTAACGTAACAACATTTTCAGAAATTTACAGTGGCATGAATGAAACACGGAGTAAAATGGAACATGAGTGAAACAAAATATTAATATTGGTTAAAACTGGGTTATATATGATCGCAGAACCAGAAAATGTTGAACATATTTAATATTATGTTTATAATTTGAAGTAGTGAAGCGTAATCAATAAGACACTCAATTTCGAATTTTTTGATGATACGTTATTTTGCATTTCAGGTGACGATATACTATACAAACAAAATTTTTTTATATAAGCTTATCGAATTTAGCAGAGCAAACTTTAAGCAGACCAGCAATAAATTAACAAGCTATAAATTAGCTAAGCTAACTGCCGATTAATAAAACTTATTCAAGGCATTAATTTATTTATATGTCTAAGGTACTAGAAATAACTACAAATACATATATCTAGCTACGATGGGATGCTTCGTTTTTCTTCCGAAGGGCTACCATTAGAATAATACTAATATGGTAAAATAAATGCAAAACGAAAAAAACCCGCTTGCTATATACAACTCAAGTGGTAACTTCTCTACGAAACAAAATATGACTGTTAATGCAGCAAGTCACTGTATTTGTAAAATAGTTATAAAACAAATAAAAACAAAATTAAAACAAGTAACGAAGAGCTAAGTTTGGGTATAGCCGAACGTTTCATACTCCTGCAACTTGCAAGGATTGAAGCCAGAGAAGTACCTTCAGGTACATAAGGCCTGAAGGGCAACCCGATTTTATTCATTCTAAGCATAAATATTCACCGTTATAAGAAAAATATACTCTTTCTGATATATGTATGCGGTATAAAGTCACCCGCAGGTTCGAGAATCTTTATATTGGATACATATATGGAGGCTAAGGAAAGTATTGATCCGATTCAACCAATTGTGCCACATTGCCATACAACTATCAGAAAAAGATTTTCTCTGAATTTCAATTAGATAAGTATCTAACACATTAACTGATATTTTCGGTAAAAAGTAAACTATAGGTACTGAGGTCCAAATATTCAGTACCTAGGAGCTTGAACAGTTTTTCTTGGATTTGGACAAATTTTGGCCATAAAGTGGAATTTTCTAAAGGCATTACAGGTACGTGCAAAGCTTTATCCCGTCATATCAATTGTTTCTCGATTTGTGTACTGGAACGTGAAAAAGAAAGGAATACCAAATTTGGTTAAAATCGGTCGAGCGGCTCATGGGATATGTGATTTTACCTAAAAGTGGGCACTACCACGCCCACCATCCAATTTTGCTACCGGATCGTATAAAGTTCTCTCATACCACCTCTCTGTCTGGCGTATTTAGTAAATGATTTAAGGGGCTTTTAGTAGTTTTTAAACTACCGTTATATGGAGAGTGGGTTCTGATAGTATTTGCGCTAGGCGAATTTGATTGCGATTTCGATTTCGTTTTATATTTTAATTATGTGCTTAGTTATGGCATTTTATTTAGGAAAAAACTTTCTTTGGTGGCGTTTTGTGGGCGTGTCAGTGGTCCAATTACGCCCACCTATGAACTCGTACTTTTTTGCCAAGGAGCGCGCATTCCAAATTTTCTACAAGATATCTAAATTTTCACTCAAGTTAAAACTTGCACGAATAGTCAGACGGATAGACAGACAGTCACCTGGATTTCAACTCGTCTCCTCATCCTGATCATCTATATATACATACATATGTAGATATAGGGTCTATCTCAATTACTAGTCTCGAGTAGTTGTACTCTGTAGCAACATGTCGCAAGAGCATAAAAACAAAAAATAATTTAAGAAATCCAAATAATAGAAATCAAACGAAGTCAACAATAACAAATCTAATACTGTAGCCATACAAAATTAAACGCGCACAATGGAAAAACTCGTTTACATACAAATGAACGTATTGATAAAGTTGGCCATGCGCGAGCCTAAAATTTCAATGGATGATCTTTCCGGCACTGCATCGGCTATCCGGTCGTCGCCATCAAATGCGTTGATCGCAGAATAAATCGCCAACAACAAGTAGTTACGTACATACATTGTGGATGTATACATACATTGTGGATGTGGTTTTGGTTGTTGTTATCGCGGTGTGTGTGCATGTATGTGTGTCATGTATTAAGACGTTTGTAAAATGCGAGTATAAGAAAAGGAATTTGTGTGGTGTTTATTAGTATTTTAAAATCCAGTAGAGAACATTTTGTGGTTATGGGTGTATGTGATGTGATACTATGTACTTTACATTGAAGAAAGGCTGATATCGTACAAAATATTTATCAAGTAAAGCTCATGAATTATGAATGGCTAATGGAGGATGGTTTCTGCACGAATGACTAAACAGATAATATGGCAGCACAATTGTGCATTCTAAAGTGTAAAAAAAAAAAATATTTAGAAAAATGTTCTTCCACGCTTGCACCAAAACAAAGATCGTTTAAGTAAATTCTTCACAAACAGTTTGTTTGCATACGATTCGCTTGCTTAATGACTTTCATGAAAACGAAGCTCACTCGCCGACTGTCGCACAGTGGTACGAATTAAAAAAAGTAATAAAAAATTAAACATTTTAACGAACATGTATTAACAGGCTTTTATGGATATCATCTGCCATGAACAATTTTTCTATAAACTTCGCGCTTGCGCATACTTTTTAGAGTGGTGCGTCAGTTTTTAAGATATTGATCAGAACTTTTGCACACATGCTTTTCGGCCAAAGTAGCTGTTCATTTGTCGAAATCGCCGATATCGAACCACTACAACATATAGCTACTATATAAAGTGAACAATCGGAACCAAGTGCTTACATAGCAAACTTTTTCATTTTACATGGTATGGAAAACTTTTTTATTGAACGAGATATCTCCACGAAATTTGGCATGAATTATTGTCCAAGACAACGGTACAATCTGCAAAGAAATGGTTCACACCGGACGCCTATATCATACAGCCACACAAACTGTCCAATCAAAATCAAGAAAAATATATTCTAAGGATCAAAACTTTAATTTTGCGAACCAAAAATTGTACACCAAAAATTTTTTTCGAAAATTTCATTAAATTGTTTTGGACTTCTATTGTATGTATATTAGCGAAAACCTAATCTTCACATACGAACGTTATCAAAACAGCTTAACACAGTTGGTCTATTTGCTATTTCGGCACATGTCTCATATTGCTTGTTAATAAAATGTTTACGAGTTAAATATGATAAGAAATTTTGCACTCAAATCCAAAAATATTTTTACTTCTGGCGTGCAATGAACTCGTTTAATGCAGCTAATTTTATGGTTTTGCGAACCACTGTGCGGTGCCCGCGTGTTTTAAATGCAATTTGTTGCGCCGAGTGAGTATGGGTGCCTGTAAATGAATGTGTTTAAATGAAGTGTTGATGTTTTCACGACGCTGTAGACATACTTTAGTCCATATATGGTAACATAAATATATACATGCATACATACATACATAGGTAAGTGTTTTTGAAAAAGAAGAATTCTGTCTGACGATTGCCTAATGATCGAAGAATGTGCATTTACATTTTAAATTGTCAAGATTATTAGCATATGGAATTGTTGAAAAATGAGTAAAAAAATCGATTTGCAGTGGTGCTTGTTTTGCTGTTATAATGCCATATACTAGTAAGATATTTATTATGTATAAGTATGTATGTTTACAGAAACTATTGCAATATTTACTATGAAAATGTATATATAGGTTCTAGTAGATCTCACTTTAGTCACTTATTCTTCAAAATGAGGCGTTATGTAGGTAAACCAACGGTGAACTTTTTTATGAAGGCTTATATATTAATATTGGGTACTTCATTTAATGTGAAGTGCATAACCTCAAAAATTTTGGTATATAACGATTATTAGAAAAACGATTGTTAATTTCAAGATTAATATAGAGTTTTCAAATTCCTCCGAGTACCCAAAACAAGTTATTCGAGAATGTACAATGGAAATTTACTTTTATATTATTTTGCTAGAAAATCTTTATCTTCTTATATCAACACTACTGGATGGTAGTAGAAAATACCGGGAAGAGATCAATTTTTTTTCATTAAATTATCAAAAAACGTTAAGAAATTAGTTAAATTAGTCATAACCACACGTTACATAGACCATTTCCTAAGTTTGCTTTTAACACGATCATAAAAAATGCTTAAATTAACATTATTTAAAAAAAAAAAAACATTTTTTATGTAGACTGTTTGTGTTTTCGTTGTAATTTTGATTACAAAATATTTAAACTTTTCAGCTGCATATATATAATATTTAAACTAACATAAATGTGCCGCCTAACCAGAAAAATATATCAGAAAATCATGGAACTCAACTAACTTTTGAGGCCCTTACTCTCCTCATTTAAAATTGCAAACAGCTTGCATATACCTATACCCACTTCACTGCACCAATACTTTTACCAAATCACCGCAGCGTGTGCTGCTTTAATTTTATTATTTACAGCACCACATAATCATACTTAAATATTCACTATACAATGAGATGCGTCATAAACACACAGAGAAGTTAGAATATAGAGTAGACAAGCATACACTGCATAGAGTACTCGTACATACCTTCAAGCAGTTTAACGAAATTATCAGGAAATACACCGACTTTGCCATGCAGTTCACCCTTCCACCAGCCTTTATCCGGCAATTCCATGCTGATGATGGTGATGATTTCGCCAACTTTCAACTCCAGCTCATCGTCATTTTGTGGCGTATACGGGAACTCAACGCGACAGTATTCCCGTTGCGGTTTCGGTGGCAACGATGGCGCAATCTCATCCACAGCGGCATTACTTGTGCTTGTCGTGGCGGAATTACTACTAACACTACTGCTATTCAATAGATCCTCTTTGGAACTGTGAAAACTAATGCGATTCATTTTCTTCGTTGTTGAACTGGTGGCGGTTGCAGTGCTTGTGCTTGACGTTATGGAACTACTGGCGCCGACTGTTGACTTTTCTATAGATGCTGTTGTTGTGGTCACCGCTGATTTTGCAGCTATTGATGTGGCAGCACCAGGACCGACTGCTGGTCGCTTACTGGCAAAAATAGGTGATGGCTCAATAACGGTAACGAAATTTGATGGAAATACGCCGACTTTGCTTTTTAAACGTCCACGCCACCAGCCTTCCTCGACCTAAATGGTGTATAATAAAGAAAAGTATATGAGAAAATCATGTGGAAAATGCGAAAATTCTATGAATGAGCAGCATACACATGTGTATGTATGTAAGCGTGTGTTTGTGTAGAATATATGCTAGCCACAGCAACAATGAATATAATGTATTCTTCTGCGCCTATTTACATTTTTTTCGCTTTGCACAGTCGTAACTGTCAAAGTGACGTAAATGTTTGGGTAACAGCTATTGGCGCTACATAGTTGCCGACTAGCTGACTGCTTACAGATACATATTTGTGTATGCTTTAGGTAAGTAAGTGTACAAACCTCCCCAAGGAATTCAATGACATCACCCACGGCCAGCGACAGTTCGTCGTCATTGACTTGTGTGTAGCTGAAGATGACTTTACAGCGGCGATTGGCTGTTGCGGACTTCTCTCTGCAATGATAATACGAATATTAGTATATTAAGGAAAAAAATAAGAAATAAGAAAAAAAAATAAATAAAAAATAAAATAAACAAAAATAAAATAAAAGAAAAAAAAACAAATAAGAAAAAAAATATATATAAAAAAAAAAAACAAATAAAATAAAAAAAATAAAATAAAATACAAAAAAAAATTAAAAAAATAAAAATAAAAAAAATTAAAAAAAAATTAAATAAAATAAAAATAAAGAAATACAAAGACAAAAATAAAAATATTTCAAAGAGTTAAGTGATAAGAAAATTTGAGTGTGATTAGTGCACTTGAGGAAATGTTTTTTTTTTTTGCTTGGTCTAAGACCTGAAGTCGTGAGCTGCTTGAGCCATATGTGAAAGAATCGTTTCTGCTCATTCCCAAGTGAATAGCGCCCATAAAACTTTCCTCACTCGCGTGAACTTCTAGACATGACTCCAAACCCCCACATGACTCTATCTTCCGATCTTTATATACACGAGCATATATTTCATAGGAAAACTCATTTCCAAGACAAAACATTTTCTTCTGGATGTTGCAATCCTTCCGATAAACTTAATATACTTTGTACAGGGTATAAAGATGCATATTTCACCCTTCTACACCCTTATCAGCACATATTCCAAAACATTATTATTACTTATTTAAACTCTCTTATCACTAAAGTGCAGCTCTTCGACGAATATAGTACATGTAGTATGAATACAAACCTCATTGTGATTTTATTTTCGTCGCTGTTATCAATAATCCTCACAAAATTATCCGGAAACATGCCGATTTTGCCGTTGGATTGCAGTGTGCCTTCCCACCAGCCGCCCGGCATCTGTTTAATGTTGTGTATGAGCGCGCCTTTGACTAAGTCCAGCTCATCGGGTTCCTTGGCCTCGTAATCATACTCAACAATGGCGGAAACTATAAAGTAAATAAGAAGAGAAAATCGATTAGAGTTTTATTTTTTCATACTCGTGGGTTAGCAGAAAAACTAGCAAGAATTTGTTGCAAGGTTTTTTTTTAACAACAAATGTGAAATGTAAAACTTAATTAGAAAACTGGCAATGCGTACTTTAAGTACCGTAAAACGGCGTAAATGAAGTGAATGAGTTAATTTGTAAGAAATCGTCAGCAGCGCTAACACCAAGCCTACCAGCCGAACACCATAAACGTCTTGTGCGTAATTGTTTCCAGCGTCTTATTACCACGATTAAGTGAAGATGGCGTCGAAAGCAAACCTCATAAACATCAATTAAAGCCTGCTAAGCCGCAGTAAAGAATGTTGAACTCAATTTATAGAAGATTCCACAACGTGAAAGCCCTGCACACATATACAAGTATGTGTATAGGCTGAGTGTTATACTTCACGACGCTCTTCTTATCTAAAGAAATTCGTAGGTCCATACAAATGTTATGACCTCTTGTACTACACATAACCTCAAAGGTGTAAGATCATGCTATCGAATAATCGACATAATTCTGAAAGAATTTTTTGACCTGCTTAAACAATTCGGTTGCAATGCATCGAATTTGTATGCATTTCTGTTGCATAATCTACTGATATAGTTTTAAGGATACACTCAAGATCAAAGTTTACCCAGACCAGATCATGAGCGCACACCGAAACGATAAGTATTTTTTTTTTTTGGTTTCAGTGAAGTTTTAAATATTCTTACAGTTTTTGCGTATCGAAGATGGAAGATCGAAAACAGCATTTTCGGCATATTTTATTGTTTTACTATCAAAAGTATAAAAATGCAGTTCATGCATTATGTAATGTATACGGAGAAAATTTTAGACCGAGCGCCAATGACAAGACGGGTTGCAAAATTTCGTTCCTTATGACCTAAAATTGTCCAAATCCAAACAAAACTGTTCAAGTCGTTAAGTACAGAATATATGGACCTCAGTATCTATAATTGACTTTTGACCGAAAATATCAGTCAATCAGTCAATATACCTAATATAAAGGCTTTTGAACTTCTGGGTGATTTTATAACGTTTACACCAGCCAATATGTGAATTATCTCCATGAATTTGAAGGAGTGTGTTTTGCTAATAACAGTGTATTTTTGGGCCTAAAATAAATAAAATCGGGAGAAATCTTTACGTACCCCCCATATAATTAATATCAAGATTTTATAATATCCGGCTGACTTTACTCCATAGATTGGTGATTGTTTGTGAGGTACCTTAATGGAACCCGGGGAACATATTTTTAGTATGTGGCATGATAATAGTTAATAGATAAAATCGGATCGATACTGCCTATATACTAGATATAACAATTTTCGTTTTTCTACCAAACCTTATGCTGAATATGTCGGTCAGTGCATAAGTTATTTATATTTTATGTATTTCAGATTCCGATCCTCTGGTTGACGTTTTACACCTTAAAGTATTTCCCTGGTTTTGATTTTTTTAAATTGTAAAAGTGTAAATTTTTCGGTTGTACCCGAATTCAGCCCTTCCTTACTTGTTATTAATTACTTATGAGCCTCTTGTTTAACACTTGTAACAACTGTTTTTGTTGCATAAACGTAAATAATAACGAAAACAATTGAAATGACTTAAAGCTCTAACCACAAAAGCAATAAAAAATAATAATTTTTGTGTTAGTAAATATTTTCTAGAATACGCCAACTGTAAGTTCATATATATAAGAATAATGTTTTCATATGTTAACCTGTTTGTGTAAATATAAGGTATGTGTTCTATAAAGCGCGTGCTCCCAATTAATACATTTATTTGATCAAGAAGGGCTTAGTAAGCAACGTGAGAATATTGCCGTTTTCAGGAGTAAACATTCAAACCATTCAAATTTACATATTTTTCATTAAAATTCTATCCATAAAACGTCATCTGCGCAATTAACTACTGTGCATTAGGTGGTTTCAGAAGTCGATGAAATTTAAAAATTATTTTAAAAATAAGAATTTTAAAATAAGCAAAAAGAAGCTGGTTAAAGCCGAGTGTGAGATTGAAAATTCCAAGTCAAGTACTCTTTTGGAAATCGAAGCAAATTTTCTTTCACATTTCGATTGTACGATGAACAGTTGAAAGACTCACCTTTACTATGGCTAATTTCTTAGTCTAAATGGCCAACTTCGTAGAATTGGAAGGAATTCTAATAGTTTAATGTTCCGCTCAAGAAGTTAGTGCCTTTTTACAAGTCTTAGGACTACAATTTATTTGTCTGGCAATAGTTCGATTCGTTAGCCAGTGCGCTAAATGGGTTGAAGAAGCCTATTTTTTAATGTTTCAATAAGTTCAAAACAATGGCTTTTCCCAACGCAACCAAAATGGCTTAAATACAACAATTTCAGTGTTTTGTTAATCAAATAATTTATTTTTTACACAATACAAAATAAGTGATCTGAACTAATTGAATGCCCAACCGAAATTTCGCGTGATTATAGCGAAGTTTCTAGACTCTATTATATCTTCGCAGGTCAACCTTTTTTTCGAACAAGATTCGAACATTGATAAGACAACAAATTTGATCGACCAAAAACACATTGTAGCAAATAGAACAGTTTATTGAAGCCCAAAAATGTACCTCCGCACAATAACCGTTGAAAAAAAATGTTGCCTCAGAATGACACACCCTAATGTACATACTGCTATGAGCAAAAAAATAGTTAGACTTTGGTCATAATTTTGAAATTCTTAATTTATTTTTCAAAATCTATGTCGTTCTCCATAAAGTAATCTCACTTGTGCCAACATTTTTTCCAATCCACAAAGCAGTTGTTAAAGCCGATTTCCGGCAAATCCTTCCATGCGCGTAGCGATTCACGTTTAATGTCGTCTGAAAACAGGCGAATGCGATGGTTGACAGTTTAGCTGGTCGGAAGGAATTCGGAGTGCATAAACACCTCGATAATCGAAGAAAACTATCAACATACTCTAACGTCGTTTTTTCGGCCTAGGCTCACCCCTGCCACGATATTTGGCCTTTTGATCAACTGTTTCCGCGTCGTAAGCTTAGATCCAAGGCTCATCGCCAGAATTGTTCCATGACTTCCTCGAAGTCGGAATGCATTGTTTCACAGCGTAAACACGACGCTCTTTCTCGAAAAAATTGAGTGATTTTGGAACCAATAGTGCTTTCACTTTTCTTAGACCGAAATGATCTTCCAAAAAGATTTTCAATGATCCCTCCCATATTCTATCTATACCAGTAAGACCTCTACTCTTTTACATTATCAACGCGTTCTCGTCCTTTTTTGAATAATTTGTTCCAATCGAAAACACTTGCTTGCGACAAACGATTATCACCACAGGCCTTTTCCAATGTTCTGATTGTTTCGGCATCAGAAATTTTATTCCGCACACAAAATTGAAAGGAACTTCTTTGTTGAATAATTTCACTGACCGTAAAAATCGCCGAATGCACTTTATGTACTTTATAAAGACAAGCGATTACTAAACACTAATGATTATTTTGATTAGACATTTGGCACAGATGTCACTGACAGTCATACCAACCTAGAAAAAAATATATTTTAACGAATAGTTAGAATTACTTAAAAAGTCTTACTATTTTTTACCCACAGGTTATATTATGTTCTAAGGCTGATACCAAGATGTTTTATGAGGTTTCCCGCTAGTAGTGAATGATAATATTTCCATACTTGTTTTGAAAAATATAATGACTACCTTAATTTAAGTCAACACTTTGTTAGTTATTTGTTTACAAACTAATCAATTTTATGCTCTTGTTAACGCGAGAACATCAGCCGATGCTAACAATGAATATTAAATACGTTCACTTGGGTTAAAAAAAAACACGAACAAAAGAAAAAACATAAATTAAAATAAAATGATGATGAACCTGACGAAACTGTTGTAAACAACCATTTAGAGAAATAATTGAATAGTTTTGTGCTGAGTGTTTACTACGAAAAAATGAAAAAAAAAATGAAAATATGTTTTTATAATTTTATTCTTATTAAAAATGCCACGCATAAATTCAGTAGAACACAGCTTTTAATCAGCAAAGTACGAATACGCTTTGAAACCGCCATAACAATGCATAATTTGTGCACATGAAACAGCAACAACCGCAGATAGGCGATCAAGTGCAGTGACCAAGTTTTATGGCACTTTTTAATGGTCATAGCTGGCCTAACTCGCTGAAGTCGTTTGGCCACCAACAGCTGCCGGCCAAACACAAAGGTATTCATTATAAATATATGTATGTATATACCATTATACATAGGTATATATGTACTTTGTATTGCACGAACTGCACGATGACACTTTGCCACCAATCGGTTGGACGTGATGGGCGCACTGAAGACAACGGCAAAGATAACGAGCGGAACAGCATAATTAAATCGTACAAAATTGCATTCGAATGTAGCCGATATAAACATGCTTACATATGTATATACAAAGTCACAAATTTACTCTGCTCATGCAAATAACTAAGTTTGTAAAGACACGCAACCTTTCGACCATTTTTCCATCTTTCTTGCTCTCTCACTATGCCATTACAATATAATCAAGCAGGCGGTCAGGTGAAGAGTGTCTGGCGGAGGCGCGCAAAACTAGGCCAATGCAGCCATGTTTCTGTTTAACCTCAGGTTACTTAGCCACAATGACGAATGTTGAAAGGCAAACGGTGAATAGCAAATGACGAAAACCAAATGTTGATGAATAACAACAAAAACAACAATATACCCAGTTAGACTTGGCGGCAAGCGGTCAACAAAGTAATTCCCTCGTAGCTTGTCTTTGAGGTAATAAGTTATGTTGAACCTTTAGCTATACTTTTGTAGGACCACGAGGTAAGTTATGGGGATAATTTTATTCAAAATTAAATTATCAAGGTCCGGCAAGTAACTCTTCGTCTCATGCTCACTGTTATTCTACAGACCGTTCTATTTTATAACAAAATATTAAGAGATTTAATGATAGAGTTTAATGGCTGATCCATCGAGTGTCCATAGAACACGATCTATCTCTTGTGTAAACTAAAACTAATGAACACAGACCATAAGCAGAGCTACCATATTGGGAATTAAGAGAGCTTCAATATTTTGAAACCAAATACATACATATTTCTTACAAATTTCATTTAATTTGTACATAATTAACAAAAATTAAGTTCAATTTGCTGTCTCTCAATCTCAATAGAAAATTATCTGCCAAAAAACAACAATTAGCCTTTAAGTTAAGTTCAGAAAAAAATTATTTAATTATCTTACAATTTTCAGGTCACAGTCGTTTCCATAAAAAAGTACCTAATTGAGATCGGTTAACGACGATGAAAACGAAATTGACTTTGTGTAGACTTCGATCTCGCTGTATTCGATTCACCTTTTGTCTGCTCGCTATACTCTCTTAACGAGAAATTTATTTGTAAAAGCAACTACAAGGTTCTCGAGTTGAATTCGGTGTTGGAGTGGAAGAGAGAGAGAGAGATTATGAGGATGTCTCAATAAAATGGTATAATCGCTACTTTCAACGCTACCAATTTTTTAGACCGGTTTTGCCAAAGCGAATATCTAAAATTTCTGTCAAAAACAAGATAAAATGTTAACTTCGACCACAATATCCTTATACCAGAAATGAGTATAATAGGATATTTATATTGATTTTTATAGCACAGTTTGTATGGCAGCTATAAGCTATGGTTGCCCGACATTGTTTAGAAAGATTCTAGCGCTCCTTTGGTCAAATATCTGTGCAATTTTGTGAAGATATCCTTTCAAATTAACAAGTTTTCCTAACAAGGACTTGACTTTGATCGCTCAGTTTGAATGACAAGTGTAAGCAACAGTGGCCTAATATCTATGATTCCGACAAATGAGCAGTTCCTTTGGGAGAAAAGGGCGTATCCGAAACTTCAGCCCGATATCTCAAAAACAGAGGCACTAGTTCGCGTATATACCAAAGGAAAACCCCGCTTGTATACCCTGTTCACTGTATAAACATACAAACTAGACCAGTTCTGGAATGCAACTTTCAGAACAACGAAATCCAATTGGTTTTACTCCTCAACTGACACAGTGAAACACACATAAACAATAATCACAACACGGCCTCAACTCAAATCGTATTCCCTCTCTCAAGTAGAATGAACTTTTCACCATTTTATTATTACAATCCTACAAAGTGATACTTGAAATGTAAAAAGCATATCATGAATATGTATATGGTGTGTACGATTGTGAAGATATAGCAATTTAAATAACCACAAAAAGTGTAAACGATAATTGTATACATATGTATGTATGGAGGTACATGAAATGGCACGTTGGTGGCAAGCAACCGCGAGCCACAAAGCAAGTACGACATACTCACATGAGGTAAATATCAAAAGGCAAGAACAAAAGTGTGTGGAGGTGTATAATGAGGTGAATGGAGAGCGAAGAAAGCGCATTGAAAATAAACAAACAAGCGTATGAACTACGTACAAGAAACATAATAGATAGATAAAGAGACAAGCAACCGGTCGAAATGATAGTGCGGCCAACGTAATAAAGCTCGTCCGCAAGAAGTCATAAAATGTGAAAAAAATGGGGAAAAAATAATCGCACAAAGTAACCAGCGAAAAACTTGTTTTCCAAGCAAAGTCGCGTAGTGGAGATCGCTGGTGAAATGGAAAACTAGCGATGTCAGTGGGGCAATTTCGGAGAAATTCTGCCCTTTAGGGCAATATACCTGTAACACTACATAGCTAGTGTAGAGGTTAAGTTGAACGGTGGAAAAGTTTGAAATGCAAATTTAATTAGAATGCTGCGCTTATTTTTACAAGAGAAAATTATTTTTCCATATTAATTTGAAAAAGCGCATAAAAGTAATGAAACCCTGGTACTTTTTGCTTGTTTATTAGTCCTTACGAAAAAGCTTTCAGCTACAAATATTTATATCAGCAGTTTACAAAATGACTCTAATATAAAGCACCAAAAAAATAACTTCGATTCGCTTAACAGTGGGTCATAGCGAATCGAACAAACAAGCGGAATAAATCACATAGAATAGTATAATCAAATCTTCTTCTTCTTTATTGGACAAACAGCGCTTACGCGGTCATAGCCGAGTTTACAACAGCGTGCCAGTAATTCTCCCTGTTCACTGTTTGGCGTCAATTGTAAATTCCAAATGCAGCCAGGTCCTTTTTCTACCTCGTCTTTCCAACGGATTGGATGTCTTCCTCTTCCTCTGCTTCCTCCGGGTGGTACTCCGTCGAATATTCTCAGAGCTAGAGTGTTTTCATCAATTTGGACAACATAACCTAGCCAGCGCAGCCGCTGACTTTTAATTCGCTTAACTATCTCAATGCCGTCGTATTTCATCGTTCTATAGACTGCGGTATTCGAGTTGTCAATACTCAAAAGACCATAAATCTTCCGCAGAACCTTTCTTTCGAAAACTCGTAACGGCGATTCAACAGAAGTTGTCATGGTTTATGCTTCTGCATCACATAGCAGGACGAGAATGATGAGTGAGTTGTAGAATTTGGTCTCTGTTCGTCGAGCTTAAATTTTACACTCGAGATGGTATGAGAAGGTTTTATAGGAGCTGGTGTCAAATTTGGTCAAATTTGCACTATGGGCGTGGCCCCGCCAACATTTAGGGTAAAAATCCATATCTCTGGACCTACTCGGTCGATATCAACCAAACTCTGTATATAACTTCATTCTGCTGTTCCGATGTCATCAGACTACAACCGAGCCCTAGAACTTTTCCCGAATAGAAAAAAATCCCGAACGAACGAAAAAGACCGAAAATTTTTTTAGAAAATAGAGTGGTAAGGTTTGTGTGGTGTGGCCACGAGTGTAAGAACGAAATTTTGGTCAACAATCGAATCTTTTTTTTGAGAAACCGCCATTTTGTCAAAAAATTTAATTTTGCTTATTCCTTCTATTAATTACAAGATTAACCATTAACATTACTTAAACGAAATCAGTTTGTTTTTTAATTTCAGAGGATTCAGTTCAGTGATACAATATAATGGTCACCGCAAAACGTCTTTTTTGAGAGGAACTCCCGGAGATCAGCTGTAGTTCCTTTGCAAATAAATATTTTTACTAATACTAAGCCTCCAAATACAGTTAGAAGAACCATAATATGTGTAGAAATTTTTGGTTTAATGAAATTTAAAATGAAATTTTCTCAGAAAAATTCTGGAAAACTCGCCTTTTTCGGCCTTCTCACAGTATATAATCCCTTAAAATATCAATTTCTGTTTAAAGAACTGCCAAAAACCTCAAAATTTAGATTTATATGCTAGAATAAACCCTTAAGACTATAAGTGTTACGCTGAAAATAAAAGTATTTATTCGAATTTATAAGTGTATAATCACCTAATAAATCAGCTGTGAATAATGAAAACTTAACTAATGAGTATAGTTTCAAAGTGTCTACGTAAGCGTGGCATATTAATAAAGTTCAATAACAAAATTATTAAATCATCACGCGCTCAAAGATGGAGCTGCCACTAATCAAGCTCGCAAATATGAAGAAAAATACAAGTAAACGCTTAACAAATAGCTAAATGCTCTTGATCAGCGGCGTGTGGGCGCTTAGGCAAATAGTAAACACGAAAACAAAATGCTTAGACTACAAGCGAGTATAAAAAAATATAAATATTGTAATTGTAATACGCAATGAAATGAAAATGAAAATCAACAATGAAAGCAACAACAAAAAGATTGAATTCCACTGAAGCAGTCGGGTCCAAGCACAATTGCCACAGATAATTGGCTTAAATATTGGTTTCTATACAATTTAACCATTCACCTAAACGCCTTGAACTACAACAACAAACACGCGTAACAAATACAACAATGAAGCTATTATTTTGCATTTGCGAAAGCGTAATGAAAACGACAACTAAACATATCACTGGCAAATATTGCAACCACACAACCGTTATCTCAACAGCAGGGGCATCAGCTGATCATATGTAGAGGCAAATGCAGCCGATATGCATTGCACCAATTTTACAAGGCTACCTAAAGTCAAGAGCATGAAATTGGATGAAATATCAAAATAAGCGTTAGAGCCTCGCTGCGAGTGAATAATATTATTTATTGCATTTCAGTTGTAAAAAAACTAACAAAAAGTTGTAAAAATTCAGCGCTTCTTTGCTAACTGGATTTTTGTATTTTTTTTTTTAGGTTCGCTTTTAGCCCTTTTTTCGATTAGCAAACAAACAAGAATTTCATGTCGTATTTGCGCTCGCTTTATTCAAATGCAGACATGTGAAATTCTTCATGCGACGCCTAGGCACCGGCACCCTTCACAATACACACATATGTATGTACGAGTATATCTATATTTGTATAGGCATGTAGGTGTGTTTTTATAGCGGAGTGTGTGCGTAAGCAATCATAGTAGTGTTGATAAGTCGTAGTCAAGTGTAGCCCTCGACTGATGGCAGCAGCTACAACCGTAACCGCAAAGCAATAAAAAAGCAACAACAACAACAACACCAACAAAAGCTAGTGCACTTGAGTTGAAGGTGAAATGAATTGCAGTGTCGAGAAGGCGGGTGGGTGAATCGCAGCTTGGCAGATAAGTATGTTTTCCTTTCGAAGTGCCTACCGACGCCAGCACATACTATGAATCACTCGAGCTTTCCGTGCTCTAGCATACAGTTACTATACATGCACTATGTATATGCATATATACATAGCATACATATGTCTACGTACATATGTATATTTATATGTAAATCAAAAAAGCCTAACAAAGTTTTATCTCCTTACCAACCGACACGCGTAGCAAAATGTTCATGAAGTGCTAACGGTATTGGTGGATCTAATGGAATAATGGATCACTTTGTGCTCGAGTTTCGGATGAATTGCAGCAATTAAAAGCGATAGAAATTAGATTACAATTGTAATTGGTTAAACTGTCGTAAAGTTGGTGCTGTTGAAGTTACTAGAAAGTTAGACGATAGTTTTAAAAACCAAAATGACTCAACGAATTTATATAAAACACTCATTATGTGCTTCTCTCTTTGAGAGGCACTATCAAATTTTCTATTATTGCTTTATAGCGAACAATTGCAAATAATTTTATCAGGAAATTCTTAGCAATCGATCAAATGTTTATGAATTACATTAGTTAACAAAATGGGAACTTTTTTTGTCACTTGAAACATGACAAACACGAACAAAGAAATCCAAATGAGAGTCCAGCGTATGTAGCTAAAGTCATTAATTAAACCTTTGCAATTTTCCGATTTATGGTTTCATGGCGAAATCATTCAGTTTTTCTTCAAAGCTCTTAGCCGTTAACAGTTGACGTACTTGTGAAATATTCCCTATTTAATTTTTGACCCGCTGAGTGTGGGAAATTTAATCAGATTTAATTATGAGCGATTAATTTTGGAAAAATTTTTATTGACTTTATCCTGTAGCCGATGTCCAGAATGACCTCCGAAAAAATGTGCATAAAATTATCTGAGAAATCAAAGAAAAATATAAAAATTACCAGCTTAAAGCGAGTTCCTTAACAAGGTCGATTACGATGCTATGCCCAAGGCGTCGCCAGCTTCAGTGGCCTAAAATCATAAGCAGGCTGACCATAAGCATAAACCTCACTTGAATGTGTATTGGGTGAATTTCAAAGGTAACCTCCAGAACATATGCTGAAGTAGTTTTCATTATGCCAGTAATCCCCAGCAAACAAGCCAGGTTTGTTCCAGGTGTTGGTATGTATACAGTCAAGAGACTATATGGGGTCGTAAACCCCACTTTGTGATAATCGCTTTTCTGGAGATGTTCCAGATTCAAAGGGTTTTGGAAGCTCTGCTCCCAATGTGTTCTCCAGTTAGTTTTTTATCTAGGATAACAGCGAGATATTTGACCGAGCTCAATAGTGAAATGGTTCTACCCCTTAATGAGGGGTAAATTAGTCAGTGGGCTCAAGGTCCTTTTCTATGCGTCGGAATATGCGGATTAAGATCCAATCCTGACCAGAGGACAGCGAGATCGTTCACGTAGTAGACAACCTTTAAGTTCTTCCTGTCAAGGAAAAGTAATAATTCATTGATCAAATTAACCCACAGCAAGGGGGATAGGATACCTGCCTGCGGGCTACCACAAGTGAGCTGGTGCGTGATTATTATACCTTGACCATCGTATACGGCTTGTCTATTGCTTAGCATATGACTTAGCCAGGCCAACAGGTTCTGATTAATGCCAAAAGAAGCAATGACCGAAATCCGTGCAGCCGTGCTAGCGTTATTGCATGCATCTTCCACGTCAATAAATGCCACTGGGGTGAATTCTCGTTTTTTAAGGAACTTTCGATTGTCCCTACTACCTCGTATAGGGCGGTATCAAACGATTTTTCGTTGACATACGCCTGAACTCCAATCGGCTTCGGGGGATTTCTAGTTTGATAAGATCGAGAGGATAGCATACTTTTTAGTAAGAAGGCTGATCGGTCTGCAAGATTTTGGCACGGAGTAGTTTTCATTTGCCGGTTTCTGTAATCTACTTGGCGTGTACCGTAAACATACATAAGCATTATAAATACTAGGGACAGTATATCTACACCATTTTGTAGTACAGCGGGAAATATACCCTCCGTACCAGCTATCTTAAAAGATTCGAAACCCATTTCTTGGGTGAACATGAGACCGTCATCTTGCCTGGGTACTACGACAGGTCTCGCATCCGATCGTGGAAAATGAGTATCTAATAATACTTTTACAAAACCCTCCATGTTAAGTGCCGTGCACCGTTGGCTGCCAACCATCAGTGCGGTCTGCATGTGATCATTAGTTTTGCCATATTTAAGCCAGGCAAATTTAATGGCTTATACTTTTCTAAAATTAAAATTCTTGAAAGCATAGTACGAGTTTAATATTATGTGTTTCTCAACAATTGTTAAATATGCCAATGAGATGACGAAGACAGTGAGTAATATCTCATTTTTTTTTTTATTTTTACTCTCAAACACCAAATCGCCGATATTTAATTGAAGTTAGAGAGAATAAATTTGTATTAATTAGTGTATTAATTAGCGGATTAATTAGTATAAAGTTGAGGTAGTTCAACCAGTTATAATAAAGTCAATCAATAAACTCATTAAAGGCTTTGGAAGTGGTGAGTTTTTGGTGGTGTACAAAAAATTATCAAAAAGTTGTTGATTTGGTGTTTTTTGGACACATAGCAGTTCTCCAACTGTCTTGTAATAAAAATTTTATGAAGAATTGTTGGATTTTCGACTGTATATACAACAAGGAAAGAAATACATTATATGTATGTAGGTTTATAGAAAAGTATCAGTATCCGTCCTACATTTCCTTAGACAAAATTATAAAAACATAAGCCTAGATTATTTAATATTTATGTGATGTTGACTTTACACTTATATATTGAAACACCAAAAAGAGTATCATTTTAACAATAACAACCCCGTAGTAAATTTTGTAGGCTATGCCTCTGCATATAATTAAAAGCTTAATTCGTATTCCGACACACATTCAGAATAACTGAGAATATAGATACATATATGCGTAAGCGCACTATTCTCCGATAGATATGATTTACAAATTCATAACTTTTATAAGTTCACTTTCATATTGTAAATATGTATGACAACAAATGATTTACAACGTGTAGGCATACTCGTATTCACTTAAATCTATTTATGCATGCCCATGACCGTGGAGATTTGAAATATGTACATAATAATGTACATGCATACAGCTGTGTTCAAAATAATAACATTGCTCACAAAATATAGTTTACCAAGTATTGGGTGACGCCTAGTGTGACTGTCTAAAGAAAAACCAATTTTTGGGAGTTAAAAAAAAAACTAATGTTATTTTTAAGTTTTAAATTCATTAATTAATTTTAAAAACTATTTGAGATATCGATTTAGAATTTAAGAAAGAATAGTCTATCATAAAGAAAAATTTATTTTTATTAAAATTTAAGGGGATATATAGGTTTCATTGGGTAAAAAACAGTCTTTTTTGAAAAATTTTTGTCTTATATAAAAAATTAAATATTTTATTAGAATTCTTTATTGTTACAAACATACACTATTAACAAAGAAATTCTGAAATTTTTGGAAAAACTCGGCCATTTCCGGTGACCTCTCGGAAAAAATATGCGCCCGCGTTGGCAGGATAACACCTTACAGGATCATCCAAAGTGCAAAAAATATGTGTTTTAGTTAAAACCTTTACTTAGAACTTGGACAAAGGAAAAAAACTGAATTGGATATTTGGCAGACAATTTTACAAAAAAAAAATTAAAATTTTAACGAAAATTTTGCGACAATGTTTTTTTTTTAAATACCAGTGATCGAAAAAAAAATCCTGCACCCAAGTCTTTAAGAATTGTATCTCAAAGACCTGTGTAAAATCTCACGAAAATCGGTTGAGTAGTGCTCGAAAAATTTCGCCAACGACTTCAAAAACACAGTTTTGAGAAAAAGGCGTTTAAAGACGGCGCCCAGCCTAGGTAGCCTCGAGCGCACAAGTTCTCAAAGCTGTATCTCCGAAACTATTACTCGGATCAACTTGAAAATTTTGGACAATATTCTAGAAGTTTGTAGGATTTAGTAAAAAAAAAAACCGTAAACCCATGTAACCTTTTAAAAATCAAAACAGTGCTTTGATATTTTGTTTATAGGTTTGAGTGTTATACGATCTAAGAAAAAATTACCCTACAGTGCATTCAAAACCTTAGCGCAATTCGTGAAGAACGTTAGAGCTCGGTCCGCTTTTTTCGATCGTTTTAATGTGTCACGACTTGCCGTGAAACAAGAAAAATTAGTTCTCAGTATAAGCAACATTTTAGGCAGTCTTTTCCGAAGCGTCCTAAAGGTCGCAAATAGACTATAAAAAATTCAAATTACGTAAATATCCAGATTTGACCATTATGGAGAAACTGGAAAAGTAGGTGAAATGCCTAGAAGGAAGAGGAGTCAAGTGACAACTAAAAGTGAGGACAAAGCAAAAGTAAAAAAAAAATATGTTTAAAGGGGATATATTTCTAAATACCATTAGGGAAAGACTTCAGAATTCTGGTTCCGAACGCAGCAATAACGAACGCATTGTAATCAAATCCTTACTTTCAAAAGCACATTGAAAGGGTTGCATTGGACGCAAGAAAATCAACCATCATTGGAGAAATGTAATATTTAATGATAAGTAAACTTTTGTATTGTTCAACCCCTTAAGACTTGTTTGGCTAGGGAAGGGACTAACATTTATTCAAGGGAGTGTTAACCATTTCCAAAAATTATGTGTTTATAGATGATTATTTTAATGCAAATACTAGGTACTATTTTTTTGCACACAACTGCACACATGTACTTGCGAATACAAAACCCGAACGATAAAACAGACGGAAAATATGAATTTATGCAGATGCCGAGTGCCCCAGTGTGTCATTAATTAATCAGCGGCGTCTGTTGCACTCTGATCCGTTACTCCGCTGCCACTGAGAATATCACTTTCGGTCGTAAAAAAGCTGCATTTGAGCGCATATCCGCTGCGCGCCGACAGCTGATTACACGCCGCTAAACTATTTGCATGCAAACAAATGAGTTTTGTTACAACAAACTAAGCTACATGCCGACATACGCGAATGTTTAGCTGACTTTGAGCATGCTCGTCAGCGGAATAATATTTATGCACAAATATACGAGTGCGCGTTATATAACGGGTGATTTTTTTGAGGTTAGGATTTTCATGCATTAGTATTTGACAGATCACGTGGGATTTCAGACATGGTGTCAAAGAGAAAGATGCTCAGTATGCTTTGACATTTCATCATGAATAGACTTACTAACGAGCAACGCTTGCAAATCATTGAATTTTATTACCAAAATCAGTGTTCGGTTCGAAAATTTTTTATCGACAAATTTTGTTCAGCGATGAGGCTCATTTCTGGTTGAATGGCTACGTAAATAAGCAAAATTGCCGCATTTGGGGTGAAGAGCAACCAGAAGCCGTTCAAGAACTGCCCATGCATCCCGAAAAATGCACTGTTTGGTGTGGTTTGTACGCTGGTGGAATCATTGGACCGTATTTTTTCAAAGATGCTGTTGGACGCAACGTTACGGTGAATGGCGATCGCTATCGTTCGATGCTAACAAACTTTTTGTTGCCAAAAATGGAAGAACTGAACTTGGTTGACATGTGGTTTCAACAAGATGGCGCTACATGCCACACAGCTCGCGATTCTATGGCCATTTTGAGGGAAAACTTCGGACAACAATTCATCTCAAGAAATGGACCCGTAAGTTGGCCACCAAGATCATGCGATTTAACGCCTTTAGACTATTTTTTGTGGGGCTACGTCAAGTCTAAAGTCTACAGAAATAAGCCAGCAACTATTCCAGCTTTGGAAGACAACATTTCCGAAGAAATTCGGGCTATTCCGGCCGAAATGCTCGAAAAAGTTGCCCAAAATTGGACTTTCCGAATGGACCACCTAAGACGCAGCCGCGGTCAACATTTAAATGAAATTATCTTCAAAAAGTAAATGTCATGAACCAATCTAACGTTTCAAATAAAGAACCGATGAGATTTTGCAAATTTTATGCGTTTTTTTTTAAAAAAAAGTTATCAAGCTCTTAAAAAATCACCCTTTATGTGTATGCCTGAAAGTAGTGCACGCGCGCCTTGATAATGAAAACGGAATGGAAACGTGCTTCATTTACTGGCCGAGCGGCAGCTGCAACGCAGACAATCACAACTGCTGACACTGACCGCCACTGGCTTTGCAAATTAACAACTTCAGTGCAACAAATTTTAAATGAATAGCTTTTACTTGTAAGCTGTTTTTTGCTCATTGTTCGCACAGCAACAAAGATCGCTAATATTTTGCAAATTGTTGTGAAGCGCATTCGACGCGCTTTCTTCCATAACTCACCCCACAACGCAAGCGCTTTTCACAACTTATCGTGCGATCGTTGTGCGAAAGTGTATTCCGTACACGGTGCAATTACTATCGAAATAACTTAATTTGTTACAAAATCACAATAATAACGAGTGATCTAAGTAGAGATACTTTTTCAATAGCCTTTTTTGACAGATCATGCGTGAGTCGTGTCAAGCCGTCATATTATTTTTGTTCAGAATTAAATTGAAAGCCTACAAAATACAGCTTTTACAAGAAATCAAATCGCTCGACCTCCCAAGTGACAAATTTTGTTCAGCGATGAGGACCATTTCTGGCTAGTTAGCTAAATTGCCGAATTGGGGACGAAGAGCAATCTGAAGAGATTGAAGAACTGTCATTTCATCTAGGTAAAAACAACACTTTGGTGTGGTTTGTGGGCCGGTGGAATCAATGGTCCATATTTCTTGAAAAAGGATGCCGCTGAGAACATAACCGTCAAAGGCGACCATTATCGCGCCAAGATAACCAACTATTTGAGGCCTAATTGAAGCTCGTGATCTCGGCGACTTTTGGTTTCAAACAGACGGCGCCACATCCCACACATCGCATGAGTCAATGGGTTTATTGAGAGAAAACTTCGGTAAGCAGGTAATTTTCCGCTTCGAATCAGGCTTTCGATCAAAACATCAGGCGTGTCATTCGCCAGCTATCAGCCGAAGTGCTCGAATGAGTCATCGAAATCGGACTCAACGGATGGACCATCTTTGACGTAGCCGCAGGCAAAATTTTAAAGAGATAATCTTCAAAAAATAAATGTCAAAGAATGCTCTTTCGAATGATAATAAACATAAATTTGAAGTTTCTTAAAAAAAAAATAGAGAACATCGAAATGGAGCAGCCATTAAAAGGTGCGGTTAGTGGAGCCATGGTAAGTCTGTTGTGATTGTGTATGGTGTCACAAGAAAATAGGTTCATTGCTGCGCGGATCGCTGTAAGATACAAGGAGGCTAGGAACATGAAAGAGTCCAAACTGGGGCCTACTAAAATTAACTCCTCCTTCAATTGCATCCCTGAAAACTTAGACAGAGGCTATTCCTGATTTTTTCATCTCATTTATAGACGTGGGATATGTCGATGGGGCGAAGTCGCTGAAAAAGAGGCGCTTTCATTTCGACAGGTATATCGGAAATACGTGCTTTGATAAAGCACTTTATTTTCAAACTGCAAAGTTCAGTCTCCATTGGCCTCTTGCGTTCTAAACTTGGACCTGCTAAAGGCTAAGACTAAGGCTTAAAATCTTATCAGACTAATAAAATTGTATTGAGGCAGATGAGGTGGAAACATCCAGGCACTCCCGGCTCCATTGGCCAGCTTTTGCAAGATTGAGGTTGAAAATTTCTCGACAGTCATATTTCACCCGGAATAGATATTAGTCTCAACAAATGTGTGGCAAGCTCCAAACGGTCTGTCGATTCTTAAGAGCCTTTTTGATCAATACTTACGAGTATTCAGTAGATTATCGGATCGAGCGGTATCACAATAGACCGGCATTCTCAGCTATTCAAGTTGGATCTGTTTACTGATTGACCTTTTAACTTAACTAAATATAACCTCAAGGAAACATTTTTCTTTTAAGACTTAAAAAAAATACGAAATTAATTAAAAATAATATCTTCAAATAAAAAATCGGTTCACGTGTCTCATTCAGTAGAAATTTGTAAAATTAAAAATTAATATTTTTGTCAATTTCAAAATTTGATTTCATTTTAAAACACTTTCTGGAAATTCGATTAGTATAGTATTCATAATACAATATGCATATGTATAGTATTCTGAAAAATTAAATTAAATGCGTGATCGCTAAATTTTTTATGAAGTTAATCCAAAATGTTATCAAAATGAAATTTAACCAAACAGTTCTGAGAATGGGAGTGAAATATTTAACGATATAAACATACACACCAAAGTATGGTATATAAGTAGCTACCCACAGACCATATCAAGGGTAATTTCTATTGCAGGGTGACTCATACAACAGCGATTAGTATGTCACCACATTTATCAGAACATATTACAATATTTTGTTATTTCCTTCTATTCCTCCATTCTACTGGGGTTGGGGTACCCCAATGAACCGCATTTGAACTGAAACACACACAAAAACAAAATATCGCACTTATGTACGGAAAAATTAGCACTTTTAACAAATCTTATGAGCTTCTAATGAATTTTATATATTCTCATATCAACTCATGTGTATTTGAATGTATGTATGTATAAGTCATACGCTTATATGACGGAACTCTCGTGATGTGCTAGAAAAGAAAATGAAATTAGACATCATTGCCAAATATATCGCAAATTTATTCAGATAACCCTTAGGTGTGAACTTGAAAATGGTACTAGGGAATTGATCATAAAAGTGATACTCAAATTATATTGGAACTCTTCAGCGTAAGCCGAGTCTAATTCATAGCATGTTAAGGACAGCTTAACTATATGAACTACTCACATCGGAGTAATCACGAACCGAAATTTATGTAGATAAACTTTAACCAACACTCCTTCGGAGGCTTTCAACCCCTTAAGTCCTTCCTTCACCTGAATTTCTACTGAAGTCGGAATATTTGATGAAACATGTGCTAAGTTAGTCCAACCAAGAAAATATCATGAAGAAAGTCAGCAATCTAGTTTGGCAGAGCGCCGTTTGCAGGTGTAGGTGGAGATAGCTTAGATAGTACTTCTTCTTCTTTATTGGCGTAGACACCGCTTCTGCAGTTTAAGCCAAGTTTACAACAGCGCGCAAGTCGTTCTACTTTTTCGCTGTTTAGTGCCAATTGGAGATGCCAAGCGTAGCCAGGCCCTTCTCCCCTGGTCTTTTCGACGGAGTGGAGGTCTTCCTCTTCTTCCCCCGGCGGGTATTGCGTCGAATAATGGAAATGAAGTGTTTTTTTTCCATACGGACGCTAAGCTATGTCAATGTCTGAACTATGCCAACTGTGGTATTCGCTTTTGCCAGTGCGCAAAGGACCATAAATCTTCCGCAGTTGTACACTCTTATTGAAGATTGTACCTTCTCTATTCAGATCTGCAGCTGTCCAGGAGGATCTCAAAAACTGCGTGGTTTATATCCTGCATGCTTTATCTAGGGCATGGTAAGACTATCGATAGATGCCGGGTTTGCTCATTCCGCTTAACACAGAGCAGCCTTTGGTGCTATTTGAGCGCTATATCAAGAAGTTTCTTTTCGTACCGTCGAAGAAAGATGGCTCTACCAGTATACATCAGATTCCAATAAATCACGTAACTCATCATTCGGCGAAGCTGATGACCACTTATTTTTTTTATTTTTCCATAACGAAGCTACACAAGGGAGGAATACACAATTCTCACAACAGCCGTTAGCTGAATTGACTCCGAATTTATCCGACAAAGGACTGTACTTTCGGCGATCTAACCTCGTTTGAATCGGTAAGTTTTTAGGAAAACTTGCTCTTTCACAATTGTGATATAACGGCTCCTTTCTCCGACGTCGTCACGACCGAATTAGTCAAACTACATCCCCATTTACAGTAGACGGCAAGCACTTAAAAAAATCACTGACTGGGAAGGAATTTGAATCAAATGAGAAGGTTATCACCGCCTTGGACTTTGCAGACCAAGGCTAAATAAGTTTTAAGTAAGACATAATCTCCTTGTTGAGAAATAAATCGATATTTTTGTAATGCTGTATTTTTATTTATAGCATATATAATCGGACTGCGGAACAGTTGCTGACCTAGTCACAGATCCCATCTTACTGGCATCACATGCGAACCCTATGGCTAGTTTTAATGATGACAACTGTGGAAAGTGCAAGGAAGTAGGCGTGAGAGAGACGCTGGAACAGCTCCTCTGTTTCTGTGTGGTCTTATCTATGCCTTGGCTTAGATATATAGGAGCATTGATTTATTCGATTTTCCTAATTAAAACTGATGTCCTAACCGCAATCTGCAGTCAAATCGCTATATTAAAATTCAGTCGAAACCCCCTTTCAGTAGAAATTCGACTACCTTACTACAAGCCAATCTACAACTACTACAACGACTTATCATAGCCTGCATAAATGTCTCTGATGCATTTTGATAACCCCTGTTTCTATTCGCATCCACGTTCAGCATGCAACGGTGTGAATGACCAAACGTCAGTTGTCACATGATAACAGAAGTTATTCATTGCTTTGTTGCTATTTCGACACTTTGACGTGCCGGTTGGAGAGAGTACTAACTAAGTCATAACTTGTTGCGCACAACACAAGTTGTTATGTTCGTTTATGAGTTCTTTAACTTACATTTTGTGTATTTACAGTTGTCGTGTAGTTATTATGCGCATATTCGGATCGATGGACTTTTGACCAAACGACCTAAATACGAGCACTTTTGCCTTGGTGTTTTGAGGCTGTTATGCATATTCTAAGTGATTGCTTAGTTTATTTTTTATGAATGTATATTCCATTTATTTAAATATACATATGTCAATGTTATGTATTATATTGGCATATTTTTGAAATCATAAATTCGTTAACATTATAAACGTTTTACAACCGTTTTTTATTATCAAAATCATAAATGCTTATATCAACAAATTTGGCAATGGTTATTTTTATAATCACCTAAATTATAGACTACTTCTTATACGTTATTGGTAGAGGTTAGCGTGCGGTATAATGATTGAGATTTCAGTTTCATTAAAGGTTCTATTGGGTCTTTAACAACTAGCAGCAAGAACAGATAAAGATTGTTGCCAAACGCAAGAACAGCTTACAGAATCTTTGGAAGTGACTCAAAACGTTTAAAAGCCGATATATGTAGTACATTCAAAAGCAAGGAAATTAGGTGTCATATGAATTGAAGTCGGAAGACGTTGAAAGATGTATATCAAAAATGTCGCTTGAGCCCTATAAAAAGGAGTCGCTTTTGCATCAAATTCTAAATGGAGATGAGAAATGAATCCATTACGATAACCCTCACGCAAAGGCTCATATATTTACATGGTCAACTAGCCAAATCAACCGCAAAGTTGATTATCGGTGATACCAAGGTAGTATCTGTATTTGATGGGTTCAGAAGAAGAACTTTCGAAACCGGAAGAAGCCATTAATAAGGAACGCCACCGACAACAACTCATCAAATTGAAGCGAGCGATTGCCGAAAAATCCCCACAATTTGAGACAACAAAAAATTATTTTAAAATATCAATTTTAGGCCATAAAGGCTGTCATTAGAAGGTGTTTTTAAGATCTGTCGTTATTATTTCATTACAAATAATCTACATCTTCGAACACACAATTTATATTCACTCTTTACAATGCATAGTGAAGTTATTACTGTTAGAAGAATTGTGAAGTGATTCATGAGGAAAAGATTCTTACTAATTAGACTAATAAACTAATTAGAATTAAATTGGATGGGAGTGGCGACTGAATTCGATTTTTAATATAGAAAATTAAATATTCTTATGAGAGAGATCGTATTGGTAAGTTAAAAAACCTTCTTCCTATAATCCGGTACTTCACAACAGAATATACCTACAAAAACTGTCGGAACTCTTTCCTATTTAACGTTTTTCTTTTGATCTTGTACATATCGCTCATTTGCTGCAAGACCGGCATAATTCAAAAAACGTGAATTTTGAGTTAATGCTGCAGAATTGTTCGTTATATCATACTTCATGTTGAGTGAAAAATTCATATGAATACCTCTTATATGCTCCGCTTGAGAAGAGGTGTAAGGTTGGAGTCACTGTGTAAGGTTATAGTCAGTTGAAAACTTTAAACTTGACTTATGCCGGTCTTGCAGCAAATGAGCGATATACTCTCCCGCTCAAAAGACTTCAACTGAGCACTAAAAGTTATTTTATATTACATTTTTACACACGCTCCGACAAACTGAGATATATACCCAAGATCAAATTTGAACCGGACTGGTCCATATAAATGTCGCGCGCAAACCGAATGGAAAAACTATTTGAAGATTGGTCGCCATATGTCAATTAGAGTGTTTTTAGCAACTATCTCTTTACGACCCTAAAAGTTTGCCGGGCGATTGTTATAATGGGAAAAAATAAAACAACGAGTTTAGTAGAAATTTTTTATATGTTTTGAAACCACGATTACAGAATGTTTCAGACATATTTTGGTTACTCTACTTTTGACGAACACAAGTGTTTGAGTGGCACAAAGCATTCAGTGAAGATCGAAAACTTACCTCATGCCTCAAATTAAATAAACAATGCTTCCAAATCGTCGCGTTGGCATCAAAGAGAGAGCAGAGACACTGCACTATCTTATGGGTCGACTCTAGATATTTTAATTAAAGTTTCGGGTACAAGTGCATCAATGCCAGAATCGACTTGGAGTATAAGCCGCAAAAGAGTTCTTTGACAACAAAGCTGAGGACTCTACACTCATCAAACACATCATTACTGATAGCTAGTCGTGGATTTATGAAAATGACGTCAAAACTGTCGAAGTATCGAACGCTCCAAAAATGAATCGAAACCGAAAAAAACCAGAAGGCACCGAAGGTCAGCCAGTCACTTAAAGCAAGTGACTCGAAAGTCAGATTAAAACTTGGCAGGTTTGAACCCTTTTTTGTAGGCGATAATTAAAATTTATAATAAAATACCTGAAAGTGTAGTTTTTTGTTAGTACGGCTCAAATTTGTTCAAAGGGTATTGATATTATTACGGCGATCTCTACCTCTTTGAATCGATAAGTAATATTATTGACGCAAATTTGTAATCGATTGTATATTTCTACGTGTTTCCAAATGGAAACATTTCTAAAACTCCTTACTATTCCGCTCTAAATAGTCGATTATAAGTCACCCGGTATGGCGGAGGGTGAGATTTATTAAAAATATTTGAAGGCATACAGAAGACATAAAGAAAGTTTTATTACACAAATAAGAGAAAAAACCAACAAATTTTATTGAACAATTTTGTTCTTATCAAGTCCGGGTAATTTTGTAATAATAACCACGTTTGCAAATTCAACGCTTTAAAATCTACGAAACTACGATAAGTAATTGAGTAAAAGTTAGAGGGACTGAGTTCAATGCAAATAAAAGATAAGATAACATATTTATAGAGCAACATTCGCCAAAAGAAATTGCCAAGAGAAAGAGGGAGATAGAAGGTAAAGAGAGGGAGATAAGGGATAGAGAGAGCGATAGGCGATAGAGTAAAAGACTAATCAATAAGACTTGATAAAATTGTATGACAATTTTTAAATGTTAAATATATGTACATATGTATGACTAGTCTGAGTGACGACATGTGTCAATTTAGACTGTTCGTCTAGCTGTCTGTATATGTGTATAAGAACTAATCCCTCGGTCTTAGGTGGCGATCTGGAATTTTGCACACATTTCTTTTTCCCTAAGGAGCTGCTTATTTGAGAGAGAACGATCAAAATCAAGTATTTGTATGGAAAACTTTTATATTTGACAAGATATCTTCAGGAAATTTGGCGTATATTAATATTCGAGACATCGCTACAATATCCGAAAAGATTCTTCAAATCGGACAACTCTAGCATATAGCTGCCATACAAAGAGAACGATCAAAATCAAGTCCTCGTATGGAAAACTTTTATATTTGACAAGATATCTTCAGGAAATTTGGCGTATATTAATATTCGAGACATCGCTACAATATCCAAAAAGATTCTTAAAATCGGACAACTACAGCATATAAATAACTGCCATACAAACTTTTCCTTCAAACTCAAGTTCTTGTTAGGAAAAGTTGAACCTTAGGGTACTATAGCTGCTGTGCAGCCGAAATCAATTTATTTCTTGTTTTCATTTAAAAACAAAAAACAAAAACAAATTTACATACATACATATGTACACAACAATGTAGAATTAGGTGTGTGACTCAGATTTACTTTGATTCATTCGAATTCCACGTACTTACGTACACTGTGTGGTGGCACATAATGCAATATAATACATTTAATTCCCTTCTTATCGCTAAATTCATTCCGCTTGTTTTATATATATGGAAAATTAACAATAATAATAATGCTTGCGCGCACCAGCTACAAACACACACTTACACAATTCAATCACATATGTATGTACAAAAATGCAAAAAAAAAAAACATAATAACTTTACGACATTTTCGTTTTGTTATTCTTTTTCTTTTATATCACTGTTACTTCAATCGAGTACGCTTTTTTATTTGGAGTTGCTTTGTTCCTTTATTATTTTCTCTGCGAGTATGCGCATAATTCGTACGTACGTCCGTTCCAGCGCTGAATGAATCATACGAATGCGCAGGCAATCGAGCAAGCGGGCTTGGCCACGGCGCAGCGACCAGGCTTTGGCAGTGCCGACGTAGCCCGTCATCATCCAGACCAATGTGCGACAACTTTGGCATAATAAAGTTGTTCATACACATACGACGCGAGTACACGCCGCGGCGCATGTGCTGCACTGGCCGCCGCAAACCTCAGCCCAGCAAAACCGACAGAATCGCGGACCGCTGTTAGAGAGTTCATTCACGTCACGGCCAACACGAACGCCGGTTGCAAAACGCAATGAAGTTGGTAAATTGTTTTTACACTTGCATACATACATTTGTGTGTATGTAAAATAATTCGTACATATGTATGTTAATCTACGTGAATATGTATGTATGTAAGTTGTGTTTACTTGTGGATTTGCAAGCTTGCCGCAAATGAAGAAAAAGCGCGCCGAAATAACCCACACAGAGGCATAAGTAGGAGATGGCGAAATCGAGGGTGTGGCATGCATCAAGATGATTTGGGCTTATCGCAAATGTACAAAAGTAATCTATTCAAATATTTAGAAGCGAATTGTATATTGTACGGTACTCTATGTACATATTCATAGTTTAAGCGGTAAGCGTGACTCATTTGGAAATGCACACTCCAGCGCAAGTGGCAAATAACACAAGGAAACTATTTTGTAAAAAAATTTGCTGGGACTTGTGTTGTCGAATTTCAATTTAAAATAGGATAGAACTCTGAAGGCTCATGTCACAAGGCCAACAACTAAAAGAATCTAGTTGGAAACAGCAAGAATTAGACCAGTTGGTATGTTAGCTATATACCATAGTGGTCCAATCTGAACGATTCGAGCATTGCCAAATTTCGTGGCCAATATCTTGTCAAATAAAATGGTTTTGCATCTAGAGACCAGATCTTAAATGGTCAGTTTGTACAACAACTATATGCTATAGTAGTCGCATATCGGCGGTTCCTAAAAATGTTCAGCTTCTTGGGAAGAAAATGACGTGTTTAAAATTTCAGAACCACATGTCAAAAAACTGAAGGACCATCCGACTGATATGGCTAAATCTACTCAGCCCATCACCATGTTCATTTATACATATTATTTAGCCTTTTCAAGGTATAAATATTTATTTTAACATCCATCGATTATTAACAACAATTTTATTCAAATTCAGATAAGCACATAATTACAAACAATTACTTCATATTAACTAAACTTTACAAAATTGGTCAACCTTTCAGCATTACAAAATAATATAAATATAATATGTGTATTACATACCACATGTGTATATGTATGCTTATATGTACATTTCCTTTTTTGGCTTTTTTCATGCTTATTTTTATTTATCAGCCTAAGTATTGTTGATAAGATATGATGTGAGGTCTTACCTACCTTGACTATTCGTCAAGGCGAAAGAAATGAACTTATTTCATTACTTGAAAATAACTGCTGATGATAAAACAAAAATATTTTTAAGCAATTCAAGCGGTAAAGATAAGTTAATAGTTAGAAGAACTCGATTAAAATCAAGGTAAATAGAAAAATATTAGCTTGGCGTGAACTGTTTGATATATTTTGTTGTTGGAAAAGTAAATATCGTTGGTTTGACAGTCCTTGACCCTATATAGGGTTTATTATAGCACGTAGACCCAAAGGCACTGCATATTAATAAATATTGTTATAAGCTTTAAACAACTATGAAATCTCTAAAATTTTTAAATACTCTATGTAACTACTTGATTAACCAATTAAAATAATATTAAATTTTATAAAACTCAAATATGATTTTTAATTACAACAACATTTATATATTTTCTTGTTTACATGTTATTAATTGTTTACTTTCATACGTGCGGCTAAGTATAAAATTACAAATAAATGCATAATGTGTACATCATAATCGCAATCGAAGTCATCAACATGTTCACAGATTTTATTGCGTAAATATTTTGCAATTATGAAGTTGATTCATATGCATTTGGGCGCGCACAGTTGCTTCATAATCATTGCATGCTTGCAAATGTACATTTACTTGTCCACATATCATATATTATGTATGGATATGTATTTGCATACGAATGGATGTGACATCTGACCGAATTTACAAAGAAACAAAAACTTGTTTGTGGCACAACAGTTGCCATTTAAACGTACTTAGGTATGTACGTAGGTGTTTGGCCAAAATGGAAACACTTTGACGAATATATTGACATATTTAGGTCAACGATTGAAGTGAACATACATACATATTTGTAGCGATTATGCAGTTAAACAGATATTGATATATCAACATATATAACAACTACTTAAAATATTTGCTTAGTCTTCGATGATCCAACAATATTTATAAAATTTTATTAAGCAAAACATCTGACAATTTGGAAATTATTGCAATATTCATGACACTTGTTTAAGAAACACATTTTCAGCAGCAAAATCATTAAAAAAAAACGCGAAATCTGAAACTATAATTCCACCAGACCAACATCATAAACGTGATGCATATCAAACATGGCTTAAAATTTTCCAAAGGAAGCATAGGATATTAATTTGTATATAAGTATGTACAGATATGTATTAATTAGCCACTGCAAAATTGCAAGATAATAAATATTATTTGACAAAAATGTTATTTTTTCTATGTAAGAAAGCAACTTCAGTTGACAAATCCAAAATTTTTTTAGGTGAAGAATATTTATAATTTGAAAGTGAAGTGAAATGAATTTATATTGTAAACCGGTTTGTATGTAATAATTAATAATTAACTGGATAAAAAAAGACTTTCATGGTTGGAGACATGATCTCAACACTTACCTCCTCGCGATGCAACGTCCATATTGTATGAATGTGAGCAGTGAGTTTACACACAAAAATCAAAAGAAGTGGCCGCAATACAAGAATCTTGCAAAAGTTTGTTGTTTTATGGCGTAATATTGTATAAAGTAGTACACCGGACCACGATATAGTAGCCACTACCCGTTTTTGTTACTGGTTGACACGCTGCCTGTTTTTTACCCAGTTTCGTAGCGCATGAATACTACAAACGTTCGTTGTAGTTTAGTGCGACTATACGACAATGAATCACCACTTCATTTGTTCGTCCAAAAAGCAAAACAAGTTGGTGGTTCTGCTTTGACCTTATTTACAGTTTTGCTATTAAGACTGTGACGCTTTGGTCATATCACTTTGATTTTGTTGGCTTTTTGTTTATTACATAAATTGTGCTTTTCGCTTTTTTAACTTCTAATAAAAATTATAAAGTAAAGGTAATATCTGCTTTTATTTAGCTGGAAAACATTACAATGCAACGCAACAAAGCACCGTCATTAGACGTTTATACATATATACACTCAAATAGATAGGGGAAATGAAAAATAATTAATTCACATCACGGAAGCCGGGACGCAACGAACATTGTGAAAAACAACAAAAGTATTGTTGAAACACAATGAAATAGTCAAACTCACGGACTGCTTGTTCTCATAAAAGAATACTCATACCAACGCCCGTACCGGATTGAAAAACGCGTTAGCTAATCTTGACTTATCCGCACATCGAATGGTTATATTAACTACACACTTTGTGCATTTCTATTAGGATTTAGTGTTTTCCAATTAGTTATGAATTAACACTGACCGTATTGCTTAGAAACAAACAATATCCAATTGTAACAACTAACCAATTCGCTCCAGTAGAAATGCACTTTTTCCTGATTTTGCTTTGTTATTGATTTTCACACCTTCTTTCATACTTCGATTGCAAGCCGTATTATTTTTCACTGAATTATTTACTTTATGCTTTTCACACTGGTTTCAAATACAACTTAATTAATTATTTAACACTTTAAGTAACTTTTGCACGTATTTAATTTTCACAACTAATTTTAATTCACTATTTTTTAAAGTTTGTTTGAAAAGTGCATTGAGTTTATTTTTCCGCTAACACTACAATTCGACGTTCGAAGTCTTTTTCGTTTGTAGTTTATGCAGAGAACGTATTAACACTTTACGTTCTCTGCTACCACTCTTCAGGCAGGGTTGTATTTTTAAGTTTTATCGTCTCCAACTCTTTTTGTAAAAAGTATTTAACCATTTCAATATTCTTTCGTGTAAAATTAATAAGTTATTATTAAAAATGGATTACTTCCTTTCTTAAATTTAATATATCTATTAAGAATAACTTAGAGGGATTTTGAATTCCTATTTTCGATGCATCACTTCATATATTAAACTTAAATAATATATTATTTTACACACTTTTTTAAGCAACTCTGCAGTGAAGTGGAACACATAATGTCCTCTTTGTTTTATCCTAATCCTCTATCCTTATGATTTTTCTAATAAAATAAAGTTTTTGCATCAATATCAACCCATTTTTATTAAATAAAGGGGTATACGATTCCAGAAAATTTATTTTGTTGCATTAAAATTATCCACATCTAGTTTCTATCAACGCAACTAACACCCACTTGGGGACGCACTACACACCAAAGGTCCGGTTTTTGCCATTTTATTTTCAGCACCATTCGTAAATATTGTTGATTTCCATTTTTCTTTAATTTCACTTTGTTTTGCATAGAACACATGCATTTATAATAAAAATTTTCTAAAAAACCACAAATGGCTTTTCCTGAAATAATGTTTCATATACGACGTTTTGTACACAAAAGTTCCCGACACGCGAATTTGTTTCCAGAGAAATTATTCAACAAGAGACACAAAGTTCCGGCACATTTCTATGTAGCCGATGACCAATTGGTTGAACAAATAGACAATGCCATCCAGCCTTTTATGCAACAAACCAAATGTGATACCGCTATTGAAATGAATCCGGGCATTGGTTTATTTACACGCAAACTACTGAATCGTGATGACCGTTTAAAAAAAATCATACTAATAGAGGCGATGGAGCACTTTCTTCCCGCGCTGCATGATTTTCATGCACTCTACCCAGAACGTGTAAAAGTGAAGCACAATGATTTGGCGAGCTTATGGAAGTTGTCATTTCAAGACAGAATGGATAATGGCACACGAGTTGCGGATATGTTATCTGATTTGCCAAAACGTGAACACAATGAAGGTAGTTTGTAGAAATGTTATCACCACAAATGAAAAAATAGAATTTCATTGCGGAATATTAATAGATCCCAGCGCTTTGTTGTTTGGTGCCGTGGGCTCTTACAATTTCTTCAAACATCTTGTAAACTCTATCATTTTTCAAAATGGTATGTTCAGCTGGGGACGTATGGAAATGTTTCTTGCAGTACCACCGCCCATCTACATAGTAAGTCTGTTCATTATAATTATTTAACGCTTCTTCTAAAAGCTATCTTACAGCATTTGACCTGCAATAATGATGTGGGCTATATGATATATAGATCAACATCCATGCTTTTTCAAATGCTCTTTGAATATCGCTTCATCGCGCAGTTACCACGTGAACATTTTCTACCAAATCAAATCGAACACAAACCCATTAAAGGTAGTCGTCTGAGAAAGGTAAATAGTATAAACTCATATGATATATGGATTAAATTTTTCAATTTCATCTATGCAGGTGCAATCTATTAACCCCGAGTACTTATATTTGGTACGAATATTACCACGTCGAAACTTCTTTGATCTTTGTCCGATCGAAGACCTGCAACCACTTTGGTACTTTGTCAAGCAAAACTGTGTTAGCCGTCGGAATCGGATAATACCAAATCTTGAGTATGTTATTTGTATACAATATTACTAAAATACTAAATGTGAAGAATTTTTGTTTTAGAAAATGGATACCAGGTTGTGGACCACGTCTAATAGTTAACAGCGTGCCTTCAGAAACATTAAAGCCTCTTTATCCAGATGAGGCTGATGTAGAACTGCCACAATACTCAACGCGCTGCACTACTATGAGCAATCGGGATTTTTACCCGAATATGAACATTTACACACAATTTGGTGATCTATCTGCCAGTCAAATGCTGACATTATTCACACAATTTCGAAAATGGCCCGAATATAGTGAAAGTGCATTCGTGGCTTCACTTGAAAACACTTTGTTAAAACTCGAAGCAGCCGCGGATGAAAACCTGGGCATAGCGGAAGAGGATGATTTGCCAAATGAGGAGACAGCTTTTGAAGATGTGAAAGAAAATGAAACTGAAAACAGCCAAACCAAAACACTTAAGAAAAGTAAGCTTAACGCTGCAGTATCAAATTAATTTGAGGTTATTTTGAAAATAATGTACCTAGTTGTGATTAAAAGTAAATTATGTTTAATTAAAAGTATTGTTTAGTTCAGTTTTAAAGAAAAAGTCAAATCTTGTACGCATGAAGTAACTATAAACTATTATTGAGTGAAGAGTTTATAAAAAATACACTACTTTTTATTATTGTAAATTTGTGACATTCCATTTGGATTTCACTCCGTTTTAACACTGGGCGTACAAGTGCCTTCTATCGATCGTTGCGAACCACGCGCACACAAATCAACTTTGCTCAGATCATAATCCGGTTCATCATCATCCAGCAAGCCTACTCGCGTCTTCACAGAAATCGACAACTTTATGCAATCCAACATCAATGTCGTCGTATTAACACCCAGCACGTACGACAATTGAGCATTTGGACATGGCGCAGAACCGCCAATCTGATAGCAGACATTGTTAATTTTCACCAATCCATCCACTTTACAATCATTCTTTATGCATTGCGGTAAAACTGCATTGCGTGCCAAAATAAGCATGTGCTCGGCTTCACAAGGACCACGTCGGAAGGCGGGATGACAGGAATCCGAGTCGGGATAGTATAATGCACCTAAGGAAAAAAGTATTTGTATTGATATTGATAACCAAATGCTAGGAGCGAGTTTATCTTACCTGGTGCACAGTCGCAAATCCAGTCATCAGCATGATCGCCCGGGTAAAGCAGCTCATTAGACTTACAGCGGGATGGAGAGTAATGTGGAATGCGCCCCTTTTTGAAAAAAAAAAAAAAAATCTCATTGAGTAATGCTTTCTGTTAGATTTCGAAGAAACTCAAATTCTTATCAATAATCATGTTGTTTTTCTATGTAATAATATTTAGAAATAGATTCTTATCAGCATGCTTGAGGGTTATTCCAATTTGGAGCACATTAAGGGCGACATGCTAATTTGTCATTGGAAAAGCCAGTATCGATTGTATGTATTAGATGTGTAATGAATTAAATTTTATTAGGCAATTTTCTTAAGGTAACTCAAAGGAATTGATTTTGGTTGCAGAAAATCAAGACCACATACTTATGTATGTTTCTATTATACCCTGATTAGGGTTTGTTAAATTTTTCGGAAAGTTTTTAACTCCAAAAATTTTGAAGATCCTATAAAAAAACACAAACTAGTCACTCAGCTTTTGAGATATTGATCTGACATTGGCACATGCACTTTTCTCCGAGAAGCCGCTCATTTTTTTAAACTGCCATTATAGCATATGGCTGCCATACAAATTGATTAATCAAAATTTACTTTTTATACAGACAACTTTTTTTATTTGACAATACATCTTCACGAAATTTAACGTGCATTATTTTCCAAGGTAATGCTACAATCTCCGAACAAATTGTTGCGACCGGATCAGTATATCACACAGCTGTCATACAAACAGATCGATCGAAATCTGGTTCTTGCATGGAAACTTTTGGTATTAGTTTAGAACTTTTACCTTGTTTTCTCACTTTATGATCGCGCAAAAAGTAAAACAAACGCATCAATTAAACAATATATGTATACACAAATATGCAACATATACATACATATGTACATACATACATATATGAGCGCCTGAATATAAGCTTTTGTATTGTTTTGTAGATATATCTTGGATGCTACTAATTAATTAGAAAACGTCAATTCATACTCACTGCCGCGTTTGACTTCTCCTTTTCCAATAGAATAGGTTCTGGATATACTACCTCTGTAGAGGTTTGTTTGATCACTGTAGCAGCGCAAAATACAAAAACGAATATGGCGCCTTTCATTTTCTTTATAGAATATTTTCTTTTTTTTTTTGAAATTAAATTGAATATTTCGCAAAATTGTCGAACTATTGATATCCCAAATTTGTTAACAAAACTACATGAAACACTGTGGACGAGATTGTTTGGCTTTATATCGTCTGCACTACACGACGCTCGATGATAAACAAACGCGAAGGTTGTCGAAAGCCAGCATTACATTCAGACAATAAACTAAATGAAATTATACAGCTTCAACCTAAAAAGATCCCCCCAATTGGATGCGCGTCGAGAGAGAGATAACAAAAAAGACAAATCAGTCCGCACAATAAGCAAAGCCGAGCTGAGCAATACGCTAAGAGCAAAAACTTGTTAATCAGCAGAGTATTATTAGTACAGAACTTGAGTCTTTGAGTTAATGAATTTCTTACCATACATAAATATTTTATATAGCAAAGAATGTACATAAAATTAATTTTTTTTATTATGTAAAAATACTAGACATTTGGTAGCAGCTTCTAATCTGTGACTCATTTCCCTAAAGAGTTCTTCATTTACGCAATTGTCTGCTCTTTGATGTGAATTACCGCAAAAAAACAGCAAACAAAAGGGAATTTTTTATTTACTATAATATATTATAAATGATGTTTCTGTTTAATGCTCCCTTCGATATTGTGGAGTTAAATTATTGATGAAAATATGTAAATTTAAATACATACGATAATATAAAGAGTATTTTTTGCTTTATGCACTTTTATAACATATATTCAAATAGTTTGTCATTATTTTCTTGCACAGTTTTTTGTTTTTCCAATTCGTTTATATTGATGGGGCTATCTGAAGTAAATAAAAAAACTTTTAATATGCAAGGAAACTTTTTGAAAGATATGTATTCTAGCTTCAAAACAACCGAAATAACGTTTTTTCGTGTATGTACTACAATTGACATACTTACTTAGTTCGGCCAAAGCTTGCGCGATTTCCTGAATATACATTTTTTGCCTCTGCTGTCGATATTCTAATACTTTTGTTGCTTCAATCAGATCTGTACTGGTGACATTCACACTTTTAATTTCAAAATCTCTTTTCTTAGCTTGCCTTAAATATAGTGATACAATCGAAAAATAATCTATCGGCTATTAAACCTTAACTACGTACACACCTTTTAGTTTCAAAAATCAAACCCGCGGCTGCTACTGCGAATACAATTAATTCTCCCAATAGTTCAGCGCCCAATTCAAGGGCTATTGCTTCGTTGAGAGGCACCACCTTAACCGGTCGACCTAAGTTCAATAGCAACATCTTTAGCGTAACTTCACACCAGTGAAAACCTGCCAAAGAGAGACTGTTATTATTTCTCATACATAGGATTTTACTGCCTTTACTCACACTGAGCGGGTGGTATACAAATGTATTTCCGAAATATTTCGCTTTGTTTTGCTTCCTTACGTACGAAATTACTAATAGGACGCGATAGTTGCCGCATACCCAGCAAACACAACTTTAAAATTGGTAATGCAATTAACACCATTCTTTTTCAAATTGTTAAACGATTGAAATTTTAAAATCAAACTATTCTTTAAATATTGAAAAGTTAGGTGAATGTGTATATAAAATAAGAACTCCTTTCGTAAGTATAATTCTTTATTAGAGATGCGAGCAATATTTTGGGTTTTAATTGAGGTTAAATATTTTATCTTGGTGTAAGCGCAATATGCTTAATTGGTTTTCCTAGAATCAGGCGGAGTCAGTATTTTAAAATATGCCCTTACATACATATGTACATATATTAAATTTAAACTTACCAAGTTCTTCAAGGGCGACTATTATTTGTTCAATGTAAATAGCCTGCTGATTTAATATATTCTGCAAAATTTCCACCGACTCGTTTATATTTTGTTCCCGTTTTATTAATTCTTCTTCTGCCATTTCTTTTTGCTTTATTTGTCTAAATAATAAGAATATGTAAATTTTCATTTCAATCTGTCTACTATGTTTGTATAAAATACAACTATTTCTTTACTTATTCGTTTCCACAAGTAAAACTTTTGAGCATCCTAAAAATACCACTAATTCCGCCCATATTGCTGCACCTAAATCAATGGTTCCTTCTTCGGTTAGTTGTTCCAATTGCGTATCTTTAGATATGAGCTTATGGAGAGATTTCTCACACCAATGGTATCCTTGGAATTCAAAAGGCACATTAAATGAATGGTCAACTGTAAAAATATTCTGATGTATTCACATACCACGGGCCGGGGGTTTGATAATATATTTGCGAAAAAATTTATTGCGTTGGGCGACATTTACAAATAATTTTTTAACAGGCTGTGTAAATTCCTTGACAACGATCATGGACATACGCAATATTCGTAATGTCATCAAAGCCATTGCAATTGTTTAGAAATTAAAAACAAAACAATATTAATACAGATAAAAGCTATTGGAAACTCATAGTTTTGACAATAACATACGTAGTATATAAAATTAAATGTATCCAGAATACAAGAAATAAAAACGAATATTTATCACAAATTTTATTTTGAAATTGATGTTAAATGTTATCTCAGCTACGAATACATAGATGTCGCTGTCATATCGCTTTTGCTATTTGACATCGAACAGCTGTGTTTTTGGCGCGAAATTCCCCTGCTATTTGACAATTGAAATAAACAAAATCAGTGAATTAGGAAAACAATTGTGTTTATACATTTTCTGCATCAAACTTTTGTCATTTGTTTATAACACAGAATATTGCAAGTAAGAAAAAAATAGTGTAATATATAATGGATGTGGAAATCAAGCAACAATTCGAAGAGATGGGTGTAGAAGCCAACGAAGATGTAATTACAAAATGTAAGTTAAATTCTTATTAGCACATGCTTATGGTGGAACAACTAATATTACTATTTTTATTTAACTCCATATACAACAGCGTTGGAACTGTGTGCCAGCTATTGTGTGGATGACGCTGCTGAATTCGTGGAACAGTGGATGGCTTTTAGCATTTCAAATCTAAATGGTGCTGAGCCATCAGTGGAAAACTTAACAGAATTTGAGCGTAAAGTGTTTCAGGCAAAGCGTGACAAAGAGTTGGCACAGGCTAATCGCAAACGAGTCAGTTACGCTACGCCAAGCACAAATACAATATACGCACCGCCCGTGGATTCGAATCCACTAGCTATATATGGCGTAAAAGATAGTGCTGTAATTTCTGACTATGATGTTGGTGGTGGCGATGCAAATAGTGCCAGCCAAGATCTCAACGATGACGAACAAATGTTAGGCTCCTACAACGTTTGCCATACACCAAAACCGAAGGTAAGTGCTGATAAATGTTTACAATTAATTTTACACTAAAACTTACATGCAGGATACTGTAATAATAAATTGAGTTGACAGCATTTCTTTTTCGGTACGTATCATAAGATGCGCCATAAAGTCAATACATTGTACAAAAAGTATTCGCTGTATTATGTATTTATAATCGAAACGAGCGAACGAATTTCACTGCCCAACATGAGCCAAACTTTATAACACGTTTATTTTTCCTTGTAAGTCAACATCTCCTGCTGGTCCATAGCACAGCAACACTCAAATAAATACATGATTAAAATAGATCCTACACATGAACCGTTAGTCTTCGTGGGAATCTCAGTATTTGCATTTCACATCCAAATAACGAAAAAGCTGCAGGCAAACCAAATGGCTAAAACGTACACTGCACCTATAATGTGGACATAACAAGCAATGTTACCAAAACAAAAAAAGCGATAAAAACAATGTACGCCAAACCAATTTCGCCGAAATCAAGCAAGAATTGTGACCGCGCTAAAGTCCAAAAAAGAAGCTCTACTGCCCATTTTTATTGACCTTTCATTGGCAAAATGGGCATTTGCCTCTAATCTGCGATAAAATGCTCCTTTTGCGTTCACTTATTTCTATTTGCTTACTTATAACAACAGCGACGCTAAATGCCACCAGTACAACACAAGTTGGTCTATGTACATGTACATATGTATGTATGTGAATGTATTGAAATCACAACTGTAAGACTGCATCGCGTACCTTTCACGCTGCTGGTTACCGTTTTACAGTGCACTTTTTGGTTTTACGTTTATTAACCATTCCACTATTTTTGGCAATTGCAAATGTGCAACGAACGAGCTGCTACATTGACATTTATTGCAGTTGCCGTAGCTGTTTGCCATTTCTCTTTCGCTCTGCTTAACATCTCTCACAATAGAAAAGCCACAGCCACAAAGCCAGCTCCAGTTTACGTGCAAGTCGAGTTCGTCGTGGCGAATTATTTCGCATTTCCTACATACACACATATATTTTATTTATATGTTTTGTTCTGTGAATTGGTGGTTCCCTATAATCTACTGTCATGCTACTAGCATTGTGTTGTTTTTTGTACATGAGAGTTGGCGTGTTGCGCAGATTTAAGCTTGTTAAACAGTTTGGCAGACATTAATTTGTAATTTGCAATTACACAAACACTGCGACTTACAACGTTTAGTTAGTATATACTATATACATATACATATATATGTACATACTACATATGGACATACAATTATATGTAAATATTATAAGCGCAGAGTGTGAATAAAATGCATACATATATACAATATATTTTAGCAACTTTATTCTACGCTTTGGCATAAAATACGAGCTCATATTGACAAATAATTTCTTAAAAAACAGTTTCTTTTAAGAAAACTGAATTTAATTTGGATCAAAATCAATCGTTCATAAAATCTTGCACCAACTAATTTTACCTTACGTCTGTGTTTCCTTGCGCATATGTAGATAATTGTTATTGTGATCTGACGTTGCATACTTCTAGGCTCGCGTTATTAATAACATAAGCAATCATGCATAAAATTGTTTTATTCTTTAATATTGCCTGAGAAATTATTTTAATCTGAAACTAGTCCGAAGTTATACGCTATGGAGGGCTTTTAACGCTTTGAATTTCTGAAATTATGCCAAACACAATTTTTTCTATTGCAAATATAATCAGGTATTTTCAAATTTCTTGTTTTTATGTATAAGCATATGCATTACAACAACAATGTTGCAAAATTTGTGTGCCTTAAGGGTTACTATCAACAGCTCAAATGAGTATGAACGATTTTCCTAAACTATCCTAAACTATTTACGCATTTATATTTATAATGTGTATGTATGTGTATGTAGATAAGTATGTAAGTCCGTTTAATTATGGCAGCTATCAAGATACATAAATCAGTTTTATGATTATGTTAATTGCCATCACTGCTAATTGTGCGTATTTTTTATGCACCACCGTTTTTGGGAAAAGCAAGAAATGCAAATGAGATAAAGACATTAAATTTTCACAATATGTACAAATACATACAAATATTATATTTTATGTGTATGAAATATATATACTGTGTATGTATGTACATATTATTCGTACACTAAATGAATTTATACATACATACATGTGCTTTATCCAAAGATAAAGAAAATTTTCAATCCAAACCCGTTTTGAAAAGCCGTATGAAATATATTTATGTATATTCTTAAGAGGGTATATATTAAGCTTGCCACAAAGTTTGTAACACCGATATGAAAACACAGGAGACTCCCACGACAGTTGGGTCTACGTAACCGGAACGGACCCGGATTTATCCGGCCAAGGGCTGTCAACTCGACATGGTTCAGATCGAACCACTATAGCGTATAGTTGCCATACAAACTGATCAATTCAAATCTCGTCCTTGTATGGAAAACTTTTTTATTTGACGAGATATCTTCATGAAATTTGGCACAAATTATTTTCCAAGGCAACGGTACAATCTCCGAACAATTGGTTCAAATCACACCACTATAGCATATAGTTGCCATACAAACTGATCAATTCAAATCTCGTCCTTGTATGGAAAACTTTTTTATTTGACGAGATATCTTCATGAAATTTGGCACACATTGTTTTCTAAGTCAACGGTACAATCTCCGAACAAATGATTCAAATCGCACCACTATAGCATGTAGTTGCCATACAAACTGATCAATTCAAATCTTGTCCTTGTATGAACAACTTTTTTATTTGACGAGATATCTACACGATTTTTGGTATGGATTATTTTCCAAAGCAACGGAACAATATCCGACGAAAGTTTTCGGATCGCACCACTATAGCATATAGTTGCCATACAAACTGTTCAATTCAAATCTCGTCCTTGTATGGAAAACTTTTTTATTTGACGAGATATCTTCACGATTTTTGGCATGAATTATTTTCCAAAGCAACGGCACAATCTCCGAACAAATGGTTCAAATCGAACCATTATAGTACATAACGGCCATATAACGTAATCGATCAAAATCATGTTCTTGTATGGAAACTTTTTATTTTTGAAGGTTACTATAGTTTTTGCAACCGAAGTTAACGATTTTCATATTTTGATTTAAATAGGCTCGCCCATTAGTTATAAAACCGATTGCCTAATATTTACCGTGTTTCAAAATGTCTGTTCTGACTTCAGTGATATATTTTAGCCATCACTCTTTTCGGCTGCTACATCAAGTTATTTTTACACATTTGTACAAAAAATATACATTTTCATTTCTTTTTTTTTACACATTTTACATGGTGTTGCGTTTACGTCTGCGCACTGGTGCATAATTCCCGCAACACTTCGAACGCTTAAAACACCGAGCACACACACTCGCTTTTACGTGTTTCGGCTCGTTTATGATTTGTTGAAATTTTCGGATTGCTAGTTGGTTTCTTTAATTTTTTGAACCTAAACTTTGTAAAGGGTGATTTTTTAAGAGCTTGATAACTTTTAAAAAAAAAAAAACGCATAAAATTTGCAAAATCTCATCGGTTCTTTATTTGAAACGTTAGATTGGTTCATGACATTTACTTTTTGAAGATAATTTCATTTAAATGTTGACCGCGGCTGCGTCTTAGGTGGTCCATTCGGAAAGTCCAATTTTGGGCAACTTTTTCGAGCATTTCGGCCGGAATAGCCCGAATTTCTTCGGAAATGTTGTCTTCCAAAGCTGGAATAGTTTTGCCTGGCTTATTTTCTGTAGACTTTAGACTTGACGTAGCCCCACAAAAAATAGTCTAAAGGCGTTAAATCGCATGATCTTGGTGGCCAACTTACGGGTCCATTTCTTGAGATGAAATTGTTGTCCGAAGTTTTCCCTCAAAATGGCCATAGAATCGCGAGCTGTGTGGCATGTAGCGCCATCTTGTTGAAACCACATGTCAACCAAGTTCAGTTCTTCCATTTTTTGGCAACAAAAAGTTTGTTAGCATCGAACGATAGCGATCGCCATTCACCGTAACGTTGCGTCCAACAGCATCTTTGAAAAAATACGGTCCAATGATTCCACCAGCGTACAAACCACACCAAACAGTGCATTTTTCGGGATGCATGGGCAGTTTCTTGAACGGCTTCTGGTTGCTCTTCACCCCAAATGCGGCAATTTTGCTTATTTACGTAGCCATTCAACCAGAAATGAGCCTCATCGCTGAACAAAATTTGTCGATACGTAAAGCGCGAAACACATTTCGAACCGAACACTGATTTTGGTAATAAAATTCAATGATTTGCAAGCGTTGCTCGTTAGTAAGTCTATTCATGATGAAATGTCAAAGCATACTGAGCATCTTTCTCTTTGACACCATGTCTGAAATCCCACGTGATCTGTCAAATACTAATGCATGAAAATCCTAACCTCAAAAAAATCACCCGTTAGATTCGCTTTGCGCCTTCGTCTAACCATTGCTTAGTACTTACATCTATGATATGTAAATACGCGTGTGTGTGTGTGTGTGGTTGTGTGTAGAAGTTAATTAGTCATTTTGAGCTATTAAATGTGTTTCAATCCAGTTGAGTGACTCCTCTGCGGCCGTTGAGTTAGCGCTGCGTAACAGTGCAGTTAGCAAAGGAAATCGAGGCGTAAATGATATTGCACGCCGGTTTCAAATAAAGTTTTATTGAAATAGATTTTGATAGCAGGTTGCAGTAATGGGGTTTTGAAGTGCCACAATCTGTTTTTTCGTTTTTTTTACCATTAATAAAAACAACAACAACAACACTAGTAATAATATAGCTGCACTGAGTTTGTTTTTGTTGTTGTAGTAGTTACGCAATATAATATCGAATGAATTTGGTGTCTATCATCGACTTCTTTTAACAGAAGAACTTCAAAAAAAAAATAGACTAGCTATTAAGACGGGTTCGGTCAAAACATCCCTGAACTTACTTAACATCTTTACCTCTGGTTCGAATCCGTCGAAAAAGCTTGTCTCCCGGGCCTACCGTTAAGTTTCAATGACAGTTAACTTGTTGCTTTCCCCCAAATACGATCGGCACGTCTTCGTTCTTGTCATATAGACTCGACTGTCTTGGGGACGGTTATCTGGTATCCTTTAGCGTTATTGATGCTGAATTAAACCTGCCAAAGTCGCTACAACAAAATCAACAGAAACAAGCAATTTGTAGGAATGTTGCTGAATTCGGACACAACTAACTTCAGACATGCACTGACCGTCATTCACAGTGAAGCCTTTAACACCTTCAACGACTTTCTCTCAGTAAATGGCATACTTGGAGTCAAATCATCACCCATTGCAGACTTAGAGCTCGAGTTGCCGCGACAAACGAGAGAGACCCTTGCGCAACTTCTTTCTGAGTACTATAGCAGGTTAAACTCCTACTTATCCTTTTCCTACTTTTCTCAGTCAAAAGTCTAGTTTTCCTAACACTACATCGGCACTAACCCTGACGCATGCGCAGTTGTTAAAACACCCAATTGCATTTCTATATGTTTTATTGCTTTTCTGCCCAATTTTAATTGTCGTGCTGCGTCGTGTGTTCCTTTCATTCCACACATCGTCACAATTCGTCAAGTTAATCGTCAACGCGTCAACGCCGCATCAGATAATGATTTTAGTTCCAATTTGCAATTGCAATACCTGCTATAAAAAAGTCTACTTCGAATGGCTTCTATCGCCAACTGAAGTGCAATACATGCATACATATGTGTGTGTGTATGTATATTTTTGTCTGGGTATGTGTTTGCGCATAAGAAAGCATTCATTGCATTCAACGCATTGCACTGTGACACCGCGCGTGCGCGCAGTTACGACTTCTTCCATGTATTCCATGTAGTATTATTGCGCCTTACACCCTACCGCCTCTTAACCGCTTTAGCTATTGCCCATTTTTACCCCTGCCGTTGCGCCTGCTTGCTACCAAACCCAATTTCTACCAGCATTTTTGAGGCTTTGATGTTGCGCGCCCAATGCGACGAGCGTTAGTTTGACGTATACAAGTACACTCGTATATTCCGCTGCATGCACACACATACGCACACATAAATTTGTGCGGCGAAGATGCATCTTCAGCGCAGCAGTTCCTGGTTTTCGCAGAATTTCTTGCCGTCTATCTTCTATGGTTATCTTATTGCCTATTGGAAGGATTGTTGGATGGGAGAATGTACTGAATGGTTTGCTGCAGGAAGGGCTTTGCCAGCGCTACAGCAGCTTTGTGTCTATTGTTGCCGACGCGTCTTTTTGGCCAAACGCATTTGGTGGATTGCTCGCTGCGGCCCCACCAATTGTAATGATGATGATAATGACAATGACATGGATGTATACACGGCCGGGACGACATGTCATTTTCTTTCGCCACAGCTCACGGTTGCTCTATCAAATGATGTACTCGTATATGTATATATGTATTTATGTAAAGGGTGTTTTTTCAGACGCTTGGTTTTCAATTAGACCATACTTTTTTCGGAGTTGGTCTGTTTGATAGATGTTACTTGATGTACTCAGTTTGGCTTTCTATTTCTTAATGAATGGACTTACTCCGAAACAACGTTTGCTCTTCGTACAAATTTATAACCAAAATAACGGTTCAGTTCGCGCAACGATTCACGGCACTGCGCCCAATATTCGGTTGGTACAAACGCCCCGCAGAATCGGTAGTTCGAATAACCATGGATCGGTTTCTTACCACGCTTACTCTATTGGAGATGCGGTGGAGCAGTGTATCGAAGAAAACCCGAATGAGTCCACCAGCCATCGCGCGCAATAAATAGAGTTGTGCCCATCCACTTTATGGAAGATTTTGCAGAAGAATCTTGATTTGCGGGCTTCTAAAATTCAATCGAAACCGTTATACGCATTGCACGTACGGTGAATGGCCCCAAAACGAGCTGGCCACCGATGCCGACTTTCACAAGAAAATTTTGTTCAACGATGAAGCTCACTTTTGGTTGAATGGGTAATTCAATAAACAATACTAGAGTGATGATAATCCACAAGCAACTGTTGAGACGCCATTATATTTTCCACTATTTGGTGTTCTCTATGGGCAGCGGGAATCATTGATCCATATTCTTTCAAAACTGAAGCCGGCCATAATGTTCTAGTCATTTGGGAACGCTATAAACCCATGATTAATGACTTTTTCGTGACCAAATTAGAGGTGGTTGATGTGGACGACCTTTAGATCCAATATTACTGACCGAATTATATCGCATCATGGTCTCCAAGATCGTGCGATCGGGTATCACTGGACTATTTTTGGTTGGATCATGATATTAGTGACCGAATTATATCGCTTCGAGGTCTCTAAGATCATACGATCGTGCATCACTAAACTTTTTTTTGTTGAATCATTATATTACTGACCGAATTATATCGCTTCGAGGTCTCTAAGATCGTGCGATCGTGCATCACTATACTATTTTTTGTTGAATCATGATACTACTGACCGAATTATATCGCATCGTGGTCTCCAAGATCGTGCGATCGTGTATCACCTGACTATTTTTTGTTGGATCATGATATTAGTGACCGAATTATATCGCTTCGAGGTCTCTAAGATCGTGCGATCGTGCATCACTATACTATTTTTTGTTGAATCATGATATTACTGACCGAATTATATCGCTTCGAGGTCTCTAAGATCGTACGGTCGTGCATCACTATACTATTTTTTGTTGGATCATGATATTACTGACCGAATTATATTGCTTCGAGGTCTCTAAGATCGTGCGATCGTGCATCACTATACTATTTTTTGTTGAATCATGATATTACTAAACGAATCATCTCGCGTTGTGGTCTCTAAGAACGTCGATCGTGTATCACTGGACTATTTTTTGTTGGATCATGATATTAGTGACCGAATTATATCGCTTCGAGGTCTCTAAGATCGTACGATCGTGCATCACTGGACTATTTTTTGTTGGATCATGATATTAGTGACCGAATTATATCGCTTCGAGGTCTCTAAGATCATACGATCGTACATCACTATACTGTTTTTTGTTGAATCATGATATTACTAAACGAATTATATCGCGTCGAGGCCATTATTTCTGACATGCGGCTTTAATGTAATGTCATGCTGTAAAAAATGGTCAAAATTTGCGCCTCTCGACTGGAATTTATTCGAGTCAGCCACGGGACTACCTCTGCCCGAAATCATTTCTAAGATAACAACTCCTTATCTTTAAAATGAAGTTAAATTCTTGCCTATAACAGAAAATTATCTTTGTTTCATTTCTTCTTGAAAACCAAATGTCTAAAAAAAACATCCTTTATGTGTTACCTCACCAACCGGTGAGCGTATTGGGTGATTTTGGTGAGCTAGTACAAAAACTAAAACAAAAACAGATATAATGTGAAATAAATAAAGGAAAGCAAATAAATAACCCGCAAGTCGAACTGTGATCGCTTTGATGCATAAACAAATTATGGCTTGTATCTATGTATAATACATATGTATGCATACATACCAGCATGCATCTCGCCATCCAGATAACGCATTTTACAATGCATTGTAAATATTTGCATTTTGCATTTGGTATTTTACATTTTACATTTTGTGACTTGACTTCTCATTTGTTGTTTGTGCTATTGTTGTTGCCGCCTTTTCGCATTTGAAAATTGCGAATTCAATGTTTCCCCTTTCAGCTATTATTTCCAGTTGCCGGTTTAAAATTACCATTTGGTTTTAGTGTCAATTAAGTTTTATTGTTCGGTGCGAATGCACATGTCTATGCACGCGTGAGTATCCGTGAGTATGCGTAAGACGGTTGGCTACTCAACGCGCAATGTAAAGTTTGCTTTTGATAACAATGTTGTTGTTTTGTTGTCTTTTCTTTAAACCAATATGAACGATTTCTTATTTATTTGCACTTGAGGAAATCAACAGAGCAGGACGTGTGCGGATGTTTAGCTGGGAACTAGTGGCAATAATCCGGCTAACGAAAACTGCCGGGGGCTAATGAAAGAATACGCATAATTTCCGCTATAAAACGCTGCTTTGAAAAAAATTGAAGGGTTCTTTGGGGCACTGGTTATAATTAAGTACTAGCATTTGATTGGAATAGTAAGCGAACATCTAAAAATGCTGGTGGAAATTTATTTAAATCACTCCAGAAGGTTTGTAATCGAACTTGAGGAGTTTGTCTCTGCTTGCAAGTAAGAAAAAAAAAACTAGTTTTTTCGTGAATTTTTTCTTTCGAAGATAATTTAAGTGCTTAAATCTATACTGTTATACAAGGTGTGTTCCAAAGTAAACGGGACAATCAATTTATTTTATTCAAAATAGTCTCCTTCTGCTTCACTACAGCTTTTTGCATGGCCCAAAAGCATGTCGAACGAGTGTTTTAGCTCGTTGGCCGATGTGGCCGCCAGTATGCCGGTGCAATCCTTTTGAAGGGCCTCTACGTCTGCATAACGCTTTCCTTTCATGGGCAAATGCATTTTTCCGAAAAGGAAGAAGTCGCACGGTGCCATATCAGGTGAATACGGGGAGTGGCTAATGGTTAAAATGTGATTTTTGGTCAAATAATATTGTCTTTCTGAAGTACATACATGCGTCGATTTTTAGGATGAGACAAATTATTCAATGAAAAAGTTCCATTAAAGTTTGTGAGCGGAATCAAATTTCTGGTGCCGAAAGGTTCAGAATTTTGAAAAAGGCCTTCGATGATAATTGTTTGTCGCGAGCAAGTCTTTCTGATAGGTACAAATTATTCAAAGAGAGTCGAGACGACGATTTTTTTGTGAAAGAATTGTTTCCGACTACCAGGATATCATGAAACATATTATTACTGGCGATGAGCCTTGAATATATGCTTACGACCCGGAAACCAACAAAGCAGGTCAAAAATCAATGTTTCGTTGAGAGCTTTCTTCGATTACCGAAGTGTGGTGCACTCTAAATTCCTTCTGACCGGCCAAACTTGGACTACTATTTGAATGTTATTCATCATCATCGCATACCGCATTGATTCTTCGTCCGGTTTTCGTCAAATTTTCAACCAATATGGTGCCGCAACCACCGCATTTGCCTGATTTGTCTCCGTGTGACTTCAGGGTATTCAGCAAACTCAAACGATCGCTTCGAAAACCGTTTTGAGTCAATTGAAGACATTAAACGTGAATCGCTATGTGCATTGCAGGCTATTCCGGAAATTGACTTTGACAACTTATTCGAGGATTAGAAAAAACGTTGACAAATGTATATTAGGTTAAAAAATATTAATTTGAGGCGACGACATAAATTTTGAGGAATAAATTAAGAATATCAAAATTATGAACAAAGTCTTACTATTTTTACTCTCACAGTATTATGAATGTATGTTACGAGTGCGTATGTGTAGTGTTGTAAGCATTTTCCCCAGTTTGACCCCGTTTAACGGCAGTTCATAACTTCACACTTTTACTCAGACAAATTGATTTCACACATAAACCACAAAAACACGCTAAAACCCAATAACTAGGAACTAATCCATTTGAGCACAATGTTTAAAATTATCACGGTCGCATATGCAGAAAATTACACATACTTAAGCATAAAATGGAAAAATGCTAAATAAAAATATCTTTAAATGTACATAAATAAAATATATTTCAAATTTTTTGGTAATAAATGATAATTTCGAAGCCATTTCAAGAATACAAATAACGGGTGATTTTTTTGAGGTTAGGATTTTCATGCATTAGTATTTGACAGATCACGTGGGATTTCAGACATGGTGTCAAAGAGAAAGATGCTCAGTATGCTTTGACATTTCATCATGAATAGACTTACTAACGAGCAACGCTTGCAAATCATTGAATTTTATTACCAAAATCAGTGTTCGGTTCGAAATGTGTTTCGCGCTTTACGTATCGACAAATTTTGTTCAGCGATGAGGCTCATTTCTGGTTGAATGGCTACGTAAATAAGCAAAATTGCCGCATTTGGGGTGAAGAGCAACCAGAAGCCGTTCAAGAACTGCCCATGCATCCCGAAAAATGCACTGTTTGGTGTGGTTTGTACGCTGGTGGAATCATTGGACCGTATTTTTTCAAAGATGCTGTTGGACGCAACGTTACGGTGAATGGCGATCGCTATCGTTCGATGCTAACAAACTTTTTGTTGCCAAAAATGGAAGAACTGAACTTGGTTGACATGTGGTTTCAACAAGATGGCGCTACATGCCACACAGCTCGCGATTCTATGGCCATTTTGAGGGAAAACTTCGGACAACAATTCATCTCAAGAAATGGACCCGTAAGTTGGCCACCAAGATCATGCGATTTAACGCCTTTAGACTATTTTTTGTGGGGCTACGTCAAGTCTAAAGTCTACAGAAATAAGCCAGCAACTATTCCAGCTTTGGAAGACAACATTTCCGAAGAAATTCGGGCTATTCCGGCCGAAATGCTCGAAAAAGTTGCCCAAAATTGGACTTTCCGAATGGACCACCTAAGACGCAGCCGCGGTCAACATTTAAATGAAATTATCTTCAAAAAGTAAATGTCATGAACCAATCTAACGTTTCAAATAAAGAACCGATGAGATTTTGCAAATTTTATGCGTTTTTTTTTAAAAAAAAGTTATCAAGCTCTTAAAAAATCACCCTATACAATGATTGGCAGTGACCAATATTAAATCAAGTTCCTGTAGTTTCGACTATTGACTTTATCCTAACAAACCTAATTTTTATCTAATTGTTATCGAAGCTTCAATGCTCTAACCTATAATATCGATGAGTAAAATGTTGATTTGATTCGTTTGTCTATAGCTCTTCTCAGCTGTTAAAAATACATTCTCTACTAAGTTGACGAAATCAATGCTGCTGCACCTGAACGGGGACAAAACTGCTGTCGTTGAGCCGCGATCCATTTTAGAGACGAGCGGATTAACCACGTCCGTCGTTCTGTTGAACTAGTGTAGTCTCTCAGTTTTGGAGATATCGATCTGAAGTAGTGCACAGATCCTTTTTTGTTCAAGACCATTTCGAGGATCCCTACATTTTAAAGGAAAAACACAGAAATTTCGAATTTAATGGGGAATGTTTATTATCATAGAAATAACATTCCTTGGCGTTTATTTTTTGAAGATTATCTCTTTCAAATGTTGGCCGCAGGTACATCCCAGATGGTCCATCCGTTGGGTCACATTTTCGATGACTTCGAGCATTTCGACTCGTAAGGGGCAAATGACACGCGTAATGTTTCGCTCCGAGGCCAACGCGAAGCAGGATTATCCACATACACTTTACATACCACATGATTTGGTGGCCACTCGACCGGCCCAAAACGTAAAATTATCTGCTCACCGAAGTGTTCTCTCAATAAATTCATAGATTGATAAAATATGTGGAAAGTTTCGCCGTCCTGTTGAAACCAAATGTCGGCATGATCAAGAGCTAGAAGTTAAGGTATCAAATAGTCAGTTATCATGGCGTGATAACGGTCGCTATTGATGGTTACGTTCTCATCGGCATCATATTTTAAAAAATATAGACCGATGATTCCACCGACCATCAAACCACACTAAAACGTTCTTTTTCCCGGAAGAAAAGGCAGCTCTAGAACCTCTTCAGGCTGCTTTTTGTCTCAAATGCGACAATTTTTGCCTCATCGCTGAACAAAATTTGGTTCGAAAACGTCGGATTTGCTTGGAACTTTCCATAGAGCGAAACGATATCGTTTGGGAAGATCAAGATGTATTTCGTACGCTTTCAATTTAAAATGCGCCAAATCGTTCCATGCGTCAGTCTAAGTTGTTACGAACAGCGCCGAATAGACTCACCACGGTCTTGTTATACCTATTTCACTGTGTGCTGGGCGTGGTCTATTCGGTCGAATATTATCCAAAAATTAATGCTAGATCTCAAGATGGGTGATGGTGTTGCGAATAGTATGATCAATAGGCTATGTTGACCATAAGTAGAGCGAAGCGCTCGAAACACTTTCTTCACAGAATGTGAATAATCGTAATAAAGGTGTTCAGGTTATCAGTCTTTTCTTTGATAAAACGCCAATTAATACTGAAAAAAATAATATGACAGCTTGACAGGACTTACGCGTGATCTGTCAAAAGGCTATTGAAAAAGTAGCTCTACTTGGATCACCCGTTACCTCTAAATATTATATAAAAACTAAACAATAATGTAATATTAGAAATTGTGTAAGTTTTACTTTAAAAAGTAGAAAAAAAAAATAAATTACAGTTGCGCTCTCTCATCAACCACTTAATACACTCTCTGACTCAGCATTAAGTTACCGTACATCATTTCCCTTATATGTGTACATATGTATATGTATACAGTACATACCCGTCATGCAAGCACTCTCCGCAGCATCTTCATGTATACCAAGATCACGATTCTTCACTTTTGATCTATGAATATACATACATATGTACATAAGTATACAAGCTTGTGTAGGGAATTCACAAATTTACACTGTTGCCAACTAAAGCGAATAAAAGACATAAAAGCCAGGTTCTATTGCCTCGCACGCATATACTGATAAACTGAGGTCCTTGCCTCAGCACATACATATGTATGTACATAGCAGCAGCAGCATCTAAGCAAGAGCTAGCTAGTTCCTTAGATTTCGACTGCATTCTCTACTCTACTCTATAAGTACAACTACAACGTCGTCATGCATAGCTACTGCTTGAATTAAATTGATGTTGACGCTATTGCTGTTGTTATTGTTGTAGCTAGAGCTGTTACCGCAGCAATAGCGTCAACTTATGCAATTTCTTCCACATCGTTTGCTTTGTCTTCGACGCTATGGCTTGGCCATCGCACCCAAACGAACTGCGACGAAACAAATACAATTGAAGACATGAAAGCAGCACTGAACGCACCATCATTATGACATTCGAATTGCAGATAATGAAGTTTTAACGGCAACAACAACAACAATGTGTTGCGTAGAGTGGAGAGTTTCGGCTAGGTAGAGCAAATAATGAGTTATCATAAGGAAATGTTACGATTCGGATGATGCTGACGAAGAGTGTAATAATGAATGATGGTGAAGAGCCGTCATGGCGGTGGTAATGACGTTCGAGTTAGTGTTGTGCCGTATTTATCGTAGGTTATGTGATTTTACAGATTTGTTCCAGCGTTAGGGATACTTGAGTGCGCCAATACAAAGAAAAAACGCGCATAAAGTGGTCGTTAAAGACAGGTAACGCAATGGCATGAGTATGTGAATGTGTGTATGTGTATGTATGTGTCTATAAGTGTAACGCAACGCTCATCAATTCTTGATTATGGTTTGTTGTTAATATTTTAGATGAATTGCTATCGACTGACTCAACAGATACTTGTTGCCTATGTAATCAGCAGTACATACATATGTACATATGTACATAAGAAAGTATATCTGTTTATATGTATGTATATTCACTAATGTTTACGATCGTATCTGTAATCTAGGAAGCAAACGCAGAAGAAGCGTATCTTTTAAGTTGACGCAGCGCTCTTGACTCTAAATTATTATCATTGTGGCGCGCTTCATGGCGTTGATGTACATATGTATGTCCTATGCATGCCTTATTTCTAACTTTTCTTTATACCCTGCACGGGGTGTAGTAATAACACCCAGAAGGAAACGTCGGCGACCCTAAAATATATATTCGTGTAAATGATCAGCTTGGGGAGCTAAGTCAATTTAGGCATCTTGACTTCAAAGAAGATATCTTGGGTCTGATCGTCCTTTACTTCCGTCGGGGCGTGGGCGTAAATCAGCGATATGTTGAAGAGCTTCGCTTTGATGCGGATTGTGGCTAGACCTTCATTCACCGAGGTGAATGCCAGGACTCTGCGACGGAGTCTCTCTCCCATCAAGAATCCCATCCTTTATGTGGTCATTGTAGTAAATGCTACAAGGTCCTTCTCATCTCAGTCCTTATCCCGTCTATAGCACTTCTTGGACGAGGGTAATGTCAGCCTTTACCCTTATGAGAACATCAACAGCTGGGCAGCCGTATTTTCCTATTTAAGGGACTAGATATTCCAGGTGCATGCCCTTAAATCCTAGTCCTTAATGCGTTTACAGTGGTCGTCATCGAACAGAAGGTGTCTCATTCGAGGCTGTTTTCTTCCTTTAAGGGGTTACATGGGTTTCCTCGGGCAAAAAACGGCCTTTTTTCAATAATTTTTTTTATATATAAAAAATAAAGTATTTTAATGAATTTTTTTTTTATTTAAAAGACTCATATTTAGTAAACATTTTGTAAAATTTTCAAAAAAAAATATCAAAATGGCAGTCATTACGACGCCATTTCCGGCAGTCCCTCGGAAAAAAGGTGCATCTGCGTTGTCAGCAGAACTTCTTTCAGGATCATCAGAAATAAAAATAAAAAGTACGTGTTTTAGTAAAGACAATAAACTGGGCATTGGGCGAAGGAAAAAGAAAAAAAATGAAAATTGGATTTTTAGCAGACGTTTTATAATAAAATGCAAATTTCGATGAAAATTTCTACACATTTTTTTTTTTAATAGTTGTAATTAAAAAAAAAAAATCCTTCGTTCAAGACCTTGTAAATGATATCTCGAAGACCTGTGTAAAATTTCATCAAGATCGGTTGAGTAGTTCGACTTTGAAAACACAGTTTCGAGAAAAACGCGCTTAAAGACGGCGCACTTAGCCTAGATTGCCTCGAGCGCACAAGTTCTCAGGGTTGTATCTCCGAAAGTATTGATCAGATCAACTTGAAAATTTAGGACAATATTCTAGAGATGTTATAGAATTTAATAAGATAAAAAATTTTTTTTTTGATTTTTTGAAACTGTGAAACCCATGTAACCCCTTAATGGGAGGTGTTTTTGGGGTCAGGTCTCAAACCCAATCCACAATTCTGGGAAGAGATGTTTCGCCTTCTCTCTTTAGCTCGCCTTTTTGGCTACCCATAGGATACTTGGTCTAAGACCGGAAGTCGTGAGTTGCCTGAGACATGTAAAATAATCGTTTTTGGCCATTCCGAAGTGAATGGAGCTCAGAGAACTTTCCTCACTTGCATGAATTCTACACATGACTCCATACTCAAAACTGGTTCAAGTCCTTGTATGGAAAATTTGTTTATTTGACGATATATCTTCACGGAATTTGGCATAGATTATTTTCCAAAGAAGCGCTGCACTATCCGAAAATGTTATTCAGACTGGTTATCATATAGCTGCCAACAAACCTGTGGATCAGAATCAATATAAAGATATTTTTATTTCCTTTTATTCTATAAGAAATCCACCTGTGTAGGGTATTGTAACATTGGTGCAGCCGAACTTAATATATACATATGTACATATATTTTTCTTTTTACTTTTTTCCGAATCAATACTTTTTGTAATTTACTTTTTTTGGTATTTTTTCAGTTTTCAGTTTTTTTTTTAATATTTTTTTTTTTAGATTTTGCTTCTTTTGTTCACGCTGGCACTCAATTTCGTTTTGTTTTCTATGCTCGCGCGTAGCCGATTGTAATTATTGTAATTGTCGTTTGGTTTTACCTCAAATTGATGCAGTTTAGTTGGTTCGTTGGCTGTTTAGTTGGCCGCTTGCTAAGACGTTAATCAAAGACACTGTCTCCGCGACTTGCTTGGTTACCTCTGCGCTTGCAGGGTAGCACATATGCTTGTATGTGTTTGTGTGCGTTTGTACACAAGTTCGCGATCCTATTTCCATTTCCCGCTCGCATCCAACATTTTCCAAAGCGCGGCGTTGCCATTACTTTGGCTTTTTGCTCGCAGAATTTTCTGCCACGCCGCCGCCGCCATCGTCATTACAGTCGTCGTCGTCGTGCCAATCACGCCAGCATTTGTAGTCCAACGTTTAGTTCTTGTATTTTGAAGATTTCCTCTGTAACACACTTTCATTGTATGTAGACACACGGCTTTTTTCCAGCGTTATGTCATTGGTTCGGCCGCCGCTTTGTATTCATTCGTCGTCAGGCGTTCGTCTTCGTCTGACTGTTTGTTAGATAATTGATTTGTGGGGGAACAAGTCATTACACTATAAAATTAAGTGAAGCATTGAACTGGAAATACGATTTGTTTGTTTTTAACTTTTAATGTGTTTCTTGCTTTTATTTCTGCTCGCTATTGTCTGTTTGATTGTTGGCGCGCATGCGCCTTCCGTACCAATGAGAGCAATCAAAAATTAGCCAACTTGGTTTGAATGTCGAACGTTTGTGTCGTGGGAATACGTTTTACGTTTTCAATACAACTATTTGCATTTAAATATGGATCAACTTTTAGTTGCCACTTTAATTGATCCTTTTTGTCAAGTCCACGAGTTGTCAGGCCGACGTCGTCGTGTGTCAATCTCAATTTGACAGCTTCTCTGCACGTCTGCGCAACTCTCCGACTCAATTACGAGCGAATATTTTTTTTTGCACTACCAACAATCGCTAACAATTGGCACAGCGGATGCTCGCTTAATTATGGTGAGCACGTTTCAAATGCTTTCTATGTTATGTTGTTCCAATGTGGTTCAAAGATGAGGATGTTAATGAGATGGACTCATCGCGACTATGTTTATATTGCGAGTGTGTGTGGTAGTTGTTGAATAAAGTGTATTTGTATTTATAACGGTTTAATTTGTGATTTTATAAACCAAATATGTAATCTTGTGAAACAAAACAATTAAAGTTTTTCCATCTAATGAGTTCCCATATACCAAGTTTTGTTTTTTTATGGATACTTGATTTTTGAAAAGTAAAGCAGTTGAAATTTTTAAGTCCTTAACGCTCTTTCGAAAACTCATAACGCCGACTCATCAGATGTCATCGTCCATGCCTGCATAATATAGCAGGACGGGAATGATGAACGACTTAAGGGGGGAGCCTGCTTTAGAAGCTTCAAAAAATCGATTATTTTTTTTTGCTTAAATCTCTTTAAAAATAATCTAAGAATATGTCCCCAAAGTTTTAGATGGAAATTCGAAATATTTTCGAAGCTAGAAGGCAAATAGTGACTAAGCGTCTAGCAGATATATGAGCGATTGGGCAGAAAGCGAAAATTTTTACGCGCGATTTCTCGGTTTTTCATTTTTGGGATCCAGTATGAAGAAAGCAGAACACACAACACAATAGGGAGTCGCCTGCCTAAAACCTTGTTTGATAAAGAACGGGTCGGAGAGGTTCTTCCCGATCCTGATGGAGCTTTTGGTGTTACTCAACGTCAGTTTACATAGCTATATTAGTTTTGCGATAATACCAAATTCATACCTACCGGTATAAAAGCAGCTCCTTTATCTGTTCAGTTGTTAATTTTCCAGGCCTAAAGCCACATTGATAAGGTCCAATCAGTTTCTTGACGGTGGACTTAAATATTACACGCAGTACGCTCGTTAGAACCTTATACATATGCGATGTTGAGGACGCTTATTTCACGGCTAGTTGGCGCAATTTGTGGGGTCTCCGTATTTGTGGCTTGGGCAGAGCACACCTAAATACCAATCGTCATGCATGCTTTCGTCCGTCCAGACAAAGAAGCTGATACACGCTCCTTATCAGTTCTTCGCCTCCGTGTTTAAATAACTCGGCCGGTAATCCATCGGCTCCCGCTGCTTTGTTGTTCTTCAGACGGGTAATAGCTATTCGAACTACTTCATGGTCGGAGAATGGAACTTCCACTCACCGTCAACGATTGAGGAATCGGGCTCACTATCAAATGGTGTTATGCTTGGGTATGTTCTGGGCATTATTTACTAGATTACCTCTGTGGGTTCTACAAGAATTAGCTGCGGGTTTGAAACCTTCTGTTAGGCGCCGTATCTTTTCGCAGAATTTTCGAGCATTACCCCTATCGGCCAGCCTATCAAGGTCTTCATACTCACGCATTTCGGCCTCTTTTTTCTGTCTGCAAATGCGTCTCGCTTCCCTCTTGAACTCTCTGTATGAATACAAAAACACCTGGTTTTAATTAGTTTTGGTTAGAAAAGACCTATAAAGGTTAACGAAGGATCCACTCTTCGATTGTTAAGAAATTTATTATTGTCAATTCTCTTCAAAACAAACAAAATTCATGCAGCCCCTCATTTCTCTAACTGAACATTGGCACCTTTCCTAACGGCAAATTATAAAATATTTGATAAATCTATTCTACGGATTTGAAAACTTGTCTGTGACTTATTGCAGCTTAAGTTGGCATTTTTATTCACCATGTCATTCACGTGTATGTAAATAATTGGCAAATTATTCCGAGCTTTCGGTTCAATGATATTCTTGTCGGCCAGCGCTATAAATGTATGCATGAGTCACGAGTTTCCAAGTGGAACTTTAGCTAGAATAATGTTATGGAAGTGTAATGAACTCGCCAGCGCTATTGAGAGCATTTGTTGGTGGGTGATGCAAATTTTTAACGATTAGAACTAACCGATTTGGAACTCGTTAAAACCGTTATTTTGCTGCTGGACCGCAGTTGTACTGCCAGTAGCAAATAAATTCTCAGCTGTGCAACAAGCGAGCATAGATTCAAATAAATACATAGCATTTTTTATAGCCATAGTACATCTGTCTGTATGTATGTACATATGTATATGAAAAGCGCCCATCTCTAATCTGTAATGTGTACCGCTTTATGCAGCGGCTGCATCAATAGCATTACGACAGCACCTCGCCTATTGCCCCTACCAAACGCCCGCATCTTTGTTATAACGACTTATGTACCATACATACATACATATGTATGTATACGTATGTAGGCTTGTGTGAAAACATGAGCACAGCATCATTGTAGCTGCAAGCTAAGTTTGTTTTTATTTTTTGGCTAGTTTGGCAATCGTTTGCTGCCCAAGTGCCCCCAAATGAAAATTCATATGAGCAGAATTCCTGCCATAGTGAGTACCTTCAAAGTCATAAACTCGTATTTCACGATATCTTTCGTAATGTCGGTAGGAAATGCATAAGTATGTTACATTTGATCAACAATTTGGTTCAGCTATGATCTAACTACAGACCCTGATTCTTGCTTTGCGAACTATGATAAAAATATCTGGTATCTGTCTCTATGATAAAAATATTCAATTTGACGTTTTATTGTGGTAAATCCATATTGTATTACGACAGAGAAGGTCCTTAGGTTCGCGGAGGTAGTAAGTGCCGGAAGGCTACTACATTTATAGAATACTGGGTAACTGGTGAGATCTCCAAAAATGCCATCTGTCTGGCTCCAAACGATACATAATGAAATTCTCGAAAGAGCTGACAAATGGATCAGGGGGAGATGGAATGCCTTAAGAACATGCAGTTGTTGGCCCAGTGGCGGGTCACAACTTACTGGTATCACATGTGAGCCGATTGGGCATTAATAGTATTGACGTATGCAAAAAGTGCAGGAAGGAGGTAGGTTACATATGTAGATGCTCTGTTTCAGTTTACTTGCATCTGATGACGATTTGACGCAGACAAAGGAACTAAAACAAGGTGAACCACACCAGAAATCGATGAAATTGATGAGCAACCCCTTGATTTTTAACCGACATTAACGTGTTTTTTTTTGGGTTTCGGCTCATTGTGGGAGCGCCATCCGTTAGATTGTTAGACAGTTTCGACATCATTTTCGTAAATCCGCGTCTCAACATCAGTAATGATGCGTTCGATGAGTGTAGGGTTCTCAGCTAGGTTGTCAAAATCTCTTTAGCGACCTCTACGCGATGTCGTTTTGCGAAAGATGTAAGTCTTTTAGTACGATCTAGCATTGACATGTTTTATACCAAAAACATCATCCAAAGCATGTGGAGTTGATCTATAAGAGATGTTGGGATCATCTGCTAACTCTTTTATGCCAGCACGACGATTTTAAGGCATTGTATATTAGGTGATTCCATTGGAAGAAACTTCAAACAAACTCGTTGTTTAATCTTTTTTTTTTGGTAAAAATCGCCAGGCAAACTTTTCCCAAACTAATTGACATATAGAGATAAAACTACACACGGATATAAAAAAACTGCTACAACCTAGAAAAAAATTGAGACACTTCAAATTGCGAGCGCATTTTAAATGCACCAGTCCGAGTCAAATTTGATCAGATGAAAAGTCTCCAGTTCTTGAGTGAGATTCCGCCTTCGGCCTTTCTTAATAATCTACTCCACTTTATTAGTGTGTTAATATGTATTTATGTATGTCAACTGCATTAGTCATTCCTGCGGGGTCAGAAAAACCCATTGCCGATTTATAGATGCTCTTACGCGCATATACATACATACATATAGTATATAAACCTGTAAGTATGCTTGTGTTGTACGAATTCGATGCTTGTCTTTACTGTTCGACGCTCCTGTTTCGTTTTGGGCAAAACTGGTTCTGACTTTTTCGTAAAATACGCTCAAAGAGTTAACAACAACAACAACAAAACCCAACCACTGCGAACCAAATAAAATCGAGAAGCAAAACAAAAACACAGACACAACTACAAGTATTTTTGTTTTTGTTGCTATGTCGTTCTTACCAACATCGGTGGAGAGTGTTCTTCATAGTTTGTAGATACAAGAACGCACACACACATATACACGTATGTATTACGTTTGAAGCGTTACTTAAAGTTTGGTAACTCTATTGCAAACTTACTATATGTAGCCGAACGCACAGCTAAACATACATAACTGTGATATATATATATATGTATATGTATATACATATTATTTTCTTTATATATGTATATGTTTATATGTATATTTAAACATACATACATATGTACATGTACACAGCTCAAATGATACCAAAAAGCATTAAAATATTGGTACTAGCAACAACAGAAACAACAGCAGCTACAAGCACTTTCAACCGCCAACTGACAACAACAATATGGGCAACAACAATAACGACAATAATAACGCAACGGTGGCGGCAACAGCAGTCACAACCAAAGTACAGCCGTTTTCTGTGTTTTTGTTGTTTTTGTAGTGTGTTAGCTTGACTTCTGGCTTGGGTTTTGGCCGTTTTGAATTTGAAACCGTTTGTAAACTTTCCAACACATACGAGTATACAAGCTGCGGGCTTCACCCCTTTCACACACACCACTATAAGTATAACTGTGCGGTTGCATACATACATACATACACACGTATATATATGCATATATGACTTTAAATGCACATAAAAATCTGTATTCTAATGCACAATTTGTGTCTATGTATGTGTGTATGTACATATGTACGTCCGCACTTATGTAGGTGTTTTCTCAAGTACTTTTGGACGCATTCGTGTAGTGGCGGTGGGCAGAGGTCGTGTTTTGGTCTATAAGGAAGTGGGCGATCTCGAGAAACGTACAAAAAGAAAGCAAGTTATAGAGCGCAGCAGCGTTCAAAGCAGCTATGCATACATACACACACACGCATACATACATGTGTACATCAGTTTGATCGTAGTTTGGCAGGAAAAACGCTAGAATAATACGAGTAATTGGTATTGGTTTGTGAAGAAACATTTTTATGTTCCAGTATTTACATAAATAAATGCGCTCTAACATATGCATACATACATACATATGTTCATATATACATGTGTACAAATGAAAGAAGTATTATGCGTATCAATTATGGTGCATCTCGCTGTAGTCCAGAATAGACGAACAAAAGGTGTACTGACTGCTTGCGGGAATTTAGTCTTTATATACATACATATGTACATACATGGCTTATAGCAGGATAATTGCATGTTTTTCGATATTTATACTACCAAGATTGGAGAATTAGCGATTAGGATATTTTTCCGCTGGTAGAGGTAATTAATATCGGTAAATCCACGAATTAAAAATTTCTTTGAGATTATTTTGTTAAATAATCGAATTTAAAATATATGAATTTAGGGGCTTATATAGAGCGATCCACCTTGAGGTTCCCTATTTTTTTAAATAAAAAACACAGAAACTTCACATTTAATGAGGAATGTTTGTTATCATTCGAAAGATCATTCTCTGCTATTAATTTTTGAAAATTATCTTTTTCAAATGTTGGCCGCGGCTAAGTCTCAGATGGTCCATTCGTTGAGTCCAATTTTCGATGACTCGTTCGACTGGTAACTGGCACGCATTCTGTTTTGCTCCAAGCCCTGAATCGAAGTGGGATTGTCCGCATATTCTTTAGACTTTACGTAACCCACAGAAAAAAATTTTACGGGCCAAAATGTGAAATAATCTGCTCACCACAGTGTTCTCTCAATAAATTCATTGATTGATGTGATATGAGGAATATGGCGCCGTCTTGTTGAAACCAAATGTCGCCGAAATCACGAGCTTCAATTTCAGACATCATCGTAGTCATTTAGCATGGCGTGATAACGGTCGTCATTGATGAAAATATGAACCAATGATTCAACCGGCCCACAACCCACACCACACCATTGTCTTTTTCTGGATGAAATAGTGAAGATATTCAAGTCCTTAGGTCCTTCTTCGTCCCAAATGCGGTAATTTTGCTTGTTGATATGCCCATAGAGCCAGAAATGAACAAAACGGAACTTTTTGGGACTTTTCAAGGACGAAGCGATATCGTTTGGGAAAGTCAGGTCCTGATTATAATGTGAATGCATAAGAACCTTCAAGCCAAGCGTACGAAGTTGTTGACGTTCACTATCGATGTGTGTAGCCTGGCGTTGTCCTTATAGAACATAATTCCTCTCCTATTGACCAAAGCGGGGTGCCTCTGAGCGATTGCGTATTTTAAACGGTCCAATTGTTGACAATATAAATGCATATTAAGAGTCTGGCGGTGTTGTAGCAGCTTATACCACCATATACATAGCAATACTCCTTCCTTGGCCACCGTTTGCGCCGATTCGACTACCACCATTGATAATCCTTGAACTTTTTTTTATGTTAACTCATGCTGCAAAAAGTTTTTCGCAAAATTTAGCTCCTTAGGCATTGAAAAAGTGCTGACATAGTGGCTTGATTTGACGATTACATTTTTTTATCGATAATTTCAAAAATTGACCTTTCATAGCGTAACTCGACTGGATTCGGTAGAGGGCGTACCTAGTTAACGAATGAACGGCTGGTCAGTTGTCTCCGAGGAGAGTCAGGACAAACATTTTCGCGGGACGTGTTTCTGTGAGTGGTGCAAGCGGTGCTGACGAACGCTGCATTCGTTAGAGCAGAGGTTGCCGATTAAATTCTGTGTGAAACTCGGTAAATCTGCGACAGAGACGTTTGATATGATTAAGCAAGCTTACCTAGATGTTGCTTTAGCAAGAAGTGGTGTGCTTCGGTGGCACCAGAACTTTTTGGAAGACCGGAAGAATGAGCAAATCCGAAGTGAAAACGTTACTCATTGTGGCTTTTGACATCAGAGGCATCGTCCATCATGAATTTGTTCTCCGGGACACACCGTCAACGCCAAATTTTACGCGGAAGTCCTCAAGAGACTCAAACGAAGGGTCTATCGGATCCGACAAGACATCACAGCCGATTGGAAGTTGCACCATGACAACGTCCCGGCTCACACCGCCTTTCTTGTGAACAGCTACCTAACCAAGGTCGGCATCCCAACGCTTCCGCAGCGGCCCTACAGTCCAGATGCGGCTCCCCCGGACTTTCTTTGTTTCCTTGCCTGAAAAGGCCGATGAAGGGGATCCAAGCAGCATACTCCTCGGCTCTCAAGTCTATTCCGGAGACTGTCTTCCGTGACGCTTTCAATGCTTGGAAATCGCGCTGGCAGCCTGCATCGACGCAGAAAGAACCTATTCTGAAAACTTTTAAAGAATTGTAACGATTGGTTCAATAATTTTTTTTAAATCGACTCAGTCATAGTACTTTCCGGACAAACCCTGTATGTGTTAAGAGCTTCTGTTTTGATAACAATAAAATATTTGTAGATTATGCCTTATGACCCACAAACGCAGATTTCACATATCAGATGTTTGGTTACGCTCCCACTAATATTTATAAAGCAAAGCTAAATTTGTGTAAAAATAATTACCTTAAGTTAATTGAAAGAGGGCCATTAGTTACTCATTTCATAAGCTCAAATATCTACTATGTATTCAATTTCATATGCAGAGCTCACAATCTACAGAGTGTAAAGTAATTTACCGATAAGACAGTCTGTGATTTCCAGATAACGCAGAAAGGTTTATACAAGCATTGCCGTATCGCTGGCGATATAATAATTTCTTGCAATTAGTTTACTGTTTAGAATTAAAAAAATAGTTTCTGAAATTATTTTCAAAAGAATGGATTTCACACACGCACACATAAGCGTAGATATTTACAAATTCAAATGTAGATAACTTACCTTTGTATCTAAGTAGCTTCGTTTTTCATATATTGCTCTACTTTAGCGTGCGACTTACAGACATGCATACATCAAATAAATAGTTACCGATGCACGATTAAACTGTTTCTTCTCGCTTCCTGTTCAACATTCATTAGTGCGTACATTCAACCCACAACCCACAGTTGGTTGACTGACCGACCGCCTGTTGATTGATTCTCTACTTTTTGTTTGCCGCTGTCTTCATGGACAGCTGTCATCTTGTCTTAAGCTGAGAAGCAACCGCACAGAAAAGAAATAAAAACAAAAATTATAAAATTAAATGAATTTGCAAGTACAAATGAGATTTTAATATATTTATACTATCGAGATAAATATATGTATGTGTATATGTATATGCATATGTACATCTGTTTCTTGCTACTTGGGCGGTGACTTCTTTCGTCAACGCTAAAATGCCATTTAAATTAGATATATGTAAATGTTGATATGAATTTAACTCTTCATGTTTAGTCACATCTCGAATAAGACGAAAAAGTAGTAAGACTTTGTTCATAATTTTAAAATTCGTCGTCCCTCTCAAAGTAATTCCTCTTGGCCCCAATACACTTGTGTCAACGATTTTTCAGTTGTTAAAGTCAGTTTTTCGGAATTCATTTTCGACCTGCTTTGACGTGGTTTGTTCGGGTTCGGCTTACCTTTGCCACGATATTCGTTCGATTGACCGTCTGTTTCCGGGTCGTAAGCATAGCTCCAAGACTCATCGCCAGTAATAACACGTTTGATGACATCCTGGTAGTCGGACAGCAATGTTTCACAGACCCTAATGCGACGCTGTGTTTCAAAAAAATTTTGGTATTTTGGAAATTTCCCCCTTCCTTAGGCCCAAATGATCTTTGAAAATGGTTTTCACTGATCCATCCGATATTTCAACGATGCCAGTAAGATCTCTGACTGCTAATCGCCGATTCTCAAGCATCAATTCCTATATTTTATTGACGTGTGGATCATCAGTTGATGTTGATGCCCGTCCTGGACGTGGTTCGTCGTGTTCAAATGTTCTCGACCCTCTTTGAATAATTTGTACCAATCCAAAAAATTTTCCTCGCGACAAACAATTATCAAATAATAAAAATTTAAATTAAAAAGTCTTACTATTTTTTTAACCCCATCTCATCTCAGTTACTTAATCAAATCAAATTAAATCAATCGAGACGTAACAAATTAAAATTATATCAAATCAAGACCAAGTGCTTCTTCAGCTCATCATCATTAGCTCGCGTTCACAGATACATGTGTGTGTGTGTGTATAAATTTATATGGTTATGTCATTGTTCTACGACTAAGTCAGCAGCGGTCAATAACTTTTGCATTAAATCTGGTTATTTTCTATGCATATATTATATTAACGAGTAGTAAAAACGCTTAGGGCAAACCAATTTTGCGGGTGTTTTCAACTTCTGCTGCTTATATATGTACATACGCCTTTTGCCGCTTAATGGAATAAAGCTTTTGTAATGTCTTCAAGTTTTTAATTAGTAGTATGCTTTTTATTCCTTTTTCTTATTTTTTATTGCAGCAGATTTCGTTTATTTCATTTAAATTTGTATTTTTTAGCGTGAGCAGAGAAATGGGGTTAGTTCTCATTGTCGCATTAATGCTCTTGACTCACACTTCATTTATGGTAAAGTTAAAGAACCAAGTAATTGGAGTAAAATCAGTTCCTTGCAAGTTCACTACAGAAACGTTTATTTTCTATAGCAGAGAATCTAAATCATAGCTCTCAAAAGTTGGGGGAAATGTCAGTCTTAAAGTCTTTTATTTAATTTATTCTTGACTTTACTGACACGAGACTCTCGTGCGTTCAACAATGAAATAATATCGAATAAGTAATCACCGAATACATTCATGTGAGTCTTGTGTATTGCGGTCTTTTTTGAAATGAAGAAATTTTCGGCAAAAAAGTGACTTTTCAACATCATTGATAACAAAAGCCAGTAGTTCTAATGGCTAAAAAAAATTGGCAGGGTTTGCGGAAAACTTAAAGAAATAGATAAAGAGCTTTAGATAAAACTGTTCAACCTGTAAGAAAATACTTCAAATGAGGCGGCTGAAAATTTGAATCGTGGTTATGTTCCTAATACTGTAAGAGCTAATTAATCACATGCAATTCTGGTCAATTCGCTCTTGATGTCAAAGATGCACTACGTTTTGTAAGTCGAATTATCGAAAGTATCATTAAAATAATGGAAATTCTCGAGCTCAACCATCAACGAAATACTGTTTCGATTGAGTAAGTGTTAAACATAGCATAAGCACAGAGCTGGATGTAAGAGTAAGGGCGTCACACGCAAAATCACTTACCGATCTTTCATCTGTGAAGTCGCAAACAAATTTCTGAAACGGATTTAATGGAAAAATTATGGATTTCTTTTGTTTATAGTGTCGAAACGAACGAAGTTACTAAATACCATATATCAAGCATTTCTTATAAAGTCATATTGAGAATGTAATAGTTCCGGAGTAGTTTCTTTAACAAGAGAACAGAGCTGAAGCATATCGAGCAAAAATAAACAGTGAATCCATGACGACTTTGTAAATATTCTGAAAAAGAAAGTATAGTATAATTGACTATAGAATGTGGATTATCGAATTATACTCGCCTCATACGGTTATAGAGTACTAATGCACCGCTGCTGGGAGTAAATTGTATCAAATGGAAATTAGGCATATACATATGTAGTTAGAAACTTGATATACGACCTTTTTCCTATGTGGTATTTCTACTTGAATAGCGGCATCTCTACCGAATCCGTTGCGGCATGAAAATCAAGTAAAAACAACAAAGAAGACGAAGATGCTTGAAGGATTTTCTACTTCGAAGTGTGTTCTGCAAATCTCCTGTTTAGCAGTAATTATAGCAAACCATATTAAGTCTAAAGCAAACGTGTAGTCAGTTTTTATGTAGACATAAGATAATGTGTCTTTAAGAGTTGCAGTCGAGTACATACATACATACATACACCCATCCTATACTATTTACAATATCACTCCAATTTTTGTTTCAAAACTACATGCATTAGTAAGTGCCAAACGTATGTATACTTGAAAAGTGTTTAGATACTCGTATTCAAACAATTATCGCTGAAATTTCATGTACAAGATTTCCTCTCAATCGTGCTGCAACCACTACAATCTTTCCAGTTACGACTTGTTATCCACCACTGTTGTTGCGAAGTTGTATTTTTCAGTTCGTCATTAAATTTGCTTGTTTTTAGAATGTATCTCATAGATACACGCATACATATGCAACTACGCTTTGTTCGCCTTTTGCTCGTAGTCAAATAGGTGTGCTTGTGTGTGTGTATTTTTACACAAAGCGCTCATTTATTTTTACTCTCACGCTTGAGATGGTAATCACTGCTCAGCGCTTGCGATCATTACGTACTTTCTAAACATTGTGTACACTGTGAAAAATTGTTTTTGAAGAAAAAGTTTGCTTTGTAACTGATTATGTAATAAATATGGGTGCAAATTTTATTGTTGTAATGCGTGTAGTTAGTCTATATTCATTATTTTTTTAATACTGATGCAAATTATTTAAATTTTAAATTTTTTTTTTAATTCTGTTTCAAATTATTTATATTTTTCTTTTTTTTTTGGATTCTGATTCAAATTATTTATATCTGTATATCTTCCAATTCAATTCCTACTGGCTTTTGTACTCCTGAGTTCAAAGGCTTTATAAAGCTGCAGAGCACGAGTTTTCCAACAGTTTGGAAAGGTATACATCAAACATACATAATGCAGTTAGAGAGAGGCCAGGTATATAGCGTACAAATATGTTTGAGCCCAAATCACCGATCTACCCAACTACCCAGAGCACATGAGTGGTGTTGGTGACCAACGTATAATGAGTGATCAGTTACTGAGCCGTACTCCACTCGACTGGTCTCGTGCTTGTAACATGGCATACGAAGTGCACTTACTTGACTACATAAGTTATATGTGGTATACATATGTACATACATATATATGTATATACATACATATAGCATTACACTCACAACAAAATATGCCTAAAGTATACACACATTTGTTTTGCGGGGTGGGGAAAACTGAGCGGGGCTAACAAAATAGTGAGGGAAAAAGATCGATTGTTTGTATGCCACGCTATGCCCGAGTACGTAATGTACGTAGTAATGTGTATACGTAAAATTACAGTACGTTGTTGTAGTTTGAATGTATTGCGCTCGTCGGTCTTTTGATTGTTTTCCATTCCATTTTTTTTGTTGTTTTTTCATTTTATGTTTTAAAATCTACGGGGTTCGGGTTGCCAACGGACACTTTGTAGCTACACCAATTCAAAACTAGAGTTTAGTCTTATAAGAGTGATGCTGGTGTGTAGATCGCGTTTCGCTGCGAGTGCGCCGAATCATAGTTTCACATAAACTCGACTTAAATGTCGCACTAATTAAATGCAAGATTGAATTAATTTAATTAAAAAATAAAAAAAAACAATATTTTCAATAAAATTGTTGTGTAATTGCAATAGTAAATTCTATTTTATTTTTTTTACGTTACCGTAACTGGGCTTAACCATTTGTATAAACGCAAGCAGCAAAAAAAAACTTAGTGTTGAAAAATTTTGTGCAAAAATAATGTAGTCTACAACGCCAGCCTATAACACCGTGCCTTAAACACTTACATACAAAAAAACTAACGTTTTTCGAGCTGCCATAAAGCCTTCTTCCCAAAAGAAACGTTTCAAAAAAAGTGTAAAATTATAGCTTCAATTCTTGAATTGGACACGCTAACTTGCGAATATACTAAATTGCGACTACTACGCAAACGGTGTACTCCAAAAAAAAAAAAAAGAATTGCTCAAATTATATTCAAAAAGCTTGACGCTTCAGCATGAAGGCCTTGTTGTGCCCTTTTATGCACGTCTATTCGCCTGTTGTTTTCCATTTCTAATCAAGATAATTGTTTTTCGCAATTTTTGATACGTTTTTAATTTAATAAATAAATAACAACAACTACAACACCGATGCACGTCAACCGACAAATAACAAAGTATTCAAAAATAAAATAAAACGCTCTAGAAACAACAACAAAAAAGCAAAAATATAAAGAATCAACACGCAAAAGCAACAAGAAGCGAATGTAAAAGGCCAGAAAATACCAGTACATTTGAGTGTAGAGAAATTTACCGCCTTTTACGAGGGTATTTGTAAGCGAAGCCAACGCATACCACTACAAGCGCAACACGTACGGAGCTGACAACAACCACCATTGCAATGCACGCCATTATGGAATCTCAACGGCACAAATACACAGCAAAAAACAAAAACAAAAATATCGCAGAGTACGCCAGCTACAGTAATAAGAATTGAGAAAGAGGCACCACGCTGGAAGACTGTCTCCAAAATGCACCAACACACATGTACAACAATCTCACTGAAAAACCGTTCGTATGCGCTTGTTGTTAGTGCGTGCGAGCGACGAATTTCGCAGACACCGGTACGTCAGCTGCCATTTGCTGATATCCACCACTCACTTTTCAATTTGCCGAAAATCAAAATCACAAGATTTGCAGGCGCACAGATTTGAAACAACTACAAACAACTGTTGACTTTGTAGCGTTCGTAATTAATGCTCGGAAAGCAATTTGAAGCGTGGAGATGTAATTTTCTAAAAAAACACGATTTTCTAAGCATTTTTGGTTATCAAACCTTAGAACTTTTAGGAAAATATCAATTTTGAGATATTTTCTTTATACTCCGTCCAATTTCTTAACGGCCAGTAGTAATGGCAAACATTATTTTCTGATTTAACGCTTCAATGCGGCGCTACAGCGCCTTCGACAGCCGGCTTGTAAACACACACACACACGCACACACCCATCCAAACACACTGAAAGGTGTTTGTGTGTAAAGTTACGCCTGTATGTGTGTTCTCCACTCAGCAACAATCAACAATAATGACCACAACATCATTATATCCATCAACATCATCATCAACAACGCCAACGTCATCATCAACATCATCATCATCGTGATCGTTGACAGCACCAGCGGCAGTAGCGACGTCAGCAGCATTGTATATAGCCATAGCCACCACCGACCGCTACACTTTGCTCCACCTCACGCGCCGTTAGCAGTAAATCCACAATATTTTCTCACACTGCCGGGTGACCGCAACAACCGATCGTCACGAATACCCAACAAAACAATAGCAAAATAAATGAACGCCTCGAAAATTGCTAGCTGGTAACCCTATATGCATATAGTGGTATGTGTGTGTGTATATAAATAATGTAAGTGTATTTGTGCAGGTATATAAATATGCGTTGAGTATGTAAATGTAAGTTCATTATTTATTTCGGCTTTGATATATTACTATATTCTACATACATATTGTGTGAAAAAAATAATTTCATTTTGTTGGCTTATGTATTTTCCGTATTCCGTATTTCATTTAAATTATTTGCAAATATCAGCAATTATAAATTTATTCTTATACATACTTATTTATTTTATTTACTTTGCTTTTCATTATTTCGTGCGCGACTTCGTACATTAATTATAGACTTGTGTATACTTACATACCACATATTATTAAATGTCTATATGTGGCTAAGTAAATACATATGTAGTATGTATGTATGTATAAATGTATGAACGTGTTTTTGTTACGAAATTTTGAATCAAAATAGCGTACGTTTGGCATTTGATTTTTTCTTTGCTATGTAAGAAATTTTATAAATACAGTCGTACATACATACATACATACATAGATATATACCTATGACATATAACTGCAATTTGCATACACAAAGTGCTTACAAGCGATTTTTAGGCTGCCGAAAGTAGATCAGTGAATTGCAATAGAGAAATTGAGCAGCAATGCAAAAAATATGTTTTCAATGCATAAATTGCAGTGAACTCTATGAAAACCGAGAAGCTTACAAAACCGTAAGAAAAGTGTTGATTTTGCAATTTTTTGTTGTTTCGAAATTCTGCGGTCATTTAAAAAATACTTTTTTGTTGTTTCGAAAAATATTCAATTGCGAAATTTGTTATAAAAAATTGAGTTCAAAAAATATTTGAATTTGTTGCTTTGTGGGTTTTGTGCTCCAAAAACACTGATTCATAATTAGCTTGCACATTTTTTATTATGATATCATAATGTCTACTTTAATACTTGTAGAAGTGCAAAGTTTTGTAATTATGTCAAGTAATTAAAAAGAATATGTTTTATTGCCGTTTAAAGTAGAAAATTTTGCAAAAACTACTTAAATCAGATTTTAACCATTTATTGAATTTAAAAATATAATTTAGCTTTCCATGGCTTGGAAAGTTTTTTCAGTTTCTCATATCTAAGTGCTTTGCCGAAAAAGTTGTATTAAAAAATTACAACAAAGTTGGTTCAGTAAAGTGTTGTAATAATTCTTATTTTTTTTACTTAAAATTAAAAAAAAAAATTAAATTAATATGCTTTTCAGACTCTCTTTTAAGGGGGAGCTACCTTTAGGATTTTCAAAAAATAAAAAAAAATTTTCGCTCTAATCAATTGAAAAACTATTCAAAAATATAGTCCCGAAGTTTCATTGGTTTACTCCGAATGTTTTCGAAGAAATAATCCCAAAAATCATTGCATTTCATGCTGCGGTCTAATACAACCGGAGAACTTTGAGGTTCGTTTCCACGAAACTAACTTTTTTCATTCGGCTGTCAAAATTGCGAGCGAATTATTTAACCGTTTTACTTGAACTAAAGCGTATTTTAAAGCCAATTTTAGACTCAAGTACGTGATAGAGCGCTTTTCCGAGGAAAATGGCATTTTGTCAGTTGTTTAAGTATTTTCATCTCGAAAAACACGGGTAATCCAGATTGAAAAAAATTTACGTTTTTCGTTTCGGATAAGAAGTTTAGCAAGGAAGTTGACGGCCGAAAAAAAATTACACTCAACGGAATCGTTGATATTTCCGCCATTTTTTTTTTGACATAAAAAAATTTTTATTTTGTAGTTCAATAATACCACTTAATATATATGCAAAAAAATCGAATGTGATCTGTTCTTATTCTTCCATAATAAAATTGGAAAAAATTACCTTTTTTGACGGCACTAAAGGTATCCCATATAATCGCGTAAGCGGTGTCTACGCCAGTAAAGAAGAAGAATAAAAGTATCCCAACCTTAATTAATTCAATTAGCACAGTATCCTTAGCAAAACTTAACAATTTTACTCTATAATGTGTAAGCTCGCTGAACTATTTTGAAATTTCAATACTACTTCAAAACTCAAAGTATTTGCTTCGAAATCATTGACCAGCATTTATTAGTGTAAATCTATTTAGTATTTCCTTCAATTGAGTCAATTAGCAATATTTCTATGTAAGTATATGTAGTATATGATTGGCCTATGAATCGCTTTTGTGCACGTTTTAATAATTTTAGTCTATACATACATACATTTAGAAATTATGTTTCAATTTCAGAATTAATTTAATCCTTTGGGAGTTTTTTTATATTATGTTATACAGTTTTTGAATTATTTTTAAATTTTATGTCGAAATTCGAAAAGTAAAAAAATAATCAATAATCGACACAAACATTTTATAATATATTTTTTAAGTTAATTTAATATTAATTAGTTTTAATTAAATTATCCTTTATTAAGTCGTCCTACTAGTTTTATTCTAAAATTTATTTTAGTTTAAAGTTGTGTATTTTATTTTGTCTCATGGGACTATTTCGTATTACATTTTATGTTAATATATTTTTAAGATCTAAATTATTATATTGTTAATATTTTGTTTTATTTTATTTTTTTTGTTTTATATTTTATTGTTATTTTTTTCATATTTTATTTCAAAAAATTTTTATTTTAATTTTTTATTGCATTTATTTTTATTTTATAGTTTTCCTATTTTAATTTATTTTCAGATATTAAATTTCGAATTATTGATCATTTAATTTTTTATTATATTGTTTAATTTTCTTCAATTTTATTTATGTTTTTTTTTTAACACCGTTTTTTTTTTATTTAAAAATTTTTAATTTCTCTTCTTTTTTTTAATCTTTACTTTTATTATTTTATTGCTACAACGGATTTTTTGTTATTATCCTACTACGTATATTCACAAATTTTTAAATATATATATTTTTTTAAATTTTATGATTGTGTATTTTATCTTGTCGTATGTGACTTTGTTTCATTCTAGTTTATACATTTTTAATATTGTTAATGTTAATATATTTTTTTATCTAAATATTTTTTTAAAAATAGAAAATTTTTTTTTTAATATTTAGTTATATTTTCTTTTATTCTATATTTTTTTTGATTTTTTGTTTTATATTTTAGTGTTAATTTTTTCATATTTTATATTTTATATTTAATATTTTTTTATTTTAATTTTTTATTACGTTTATTTATATTGATCGTTTTGCTATTTCAACTTATTTTTCCTCAAATATTAAAATTCGATATATTGAAATTTTTAATTTTTTTATTAAATTGTTTAATATTCCTCAATTTTTTTATGTTTTTTTACTTTATTTTATTCTATTTTTTATTTTAAAGTTTTTAATTTCGCTTTATTCTATTTTATTTTTTAATTTTATTATTTTATTCCCACACATGATTTTGAATATGATTTGGTTACGTTTAAATATGATTTAAAAAAATAATTTAATTTGTGTGGTTTTGATTCCATATAATCATACAAATATTTTATTGTTAATTTTTTTATATTTTATTTTTAATATTTTTAATATTTTTTTATTTTATTTTGCTTTTAATTTTTTGTTTTATTTTTTATTATGATATTTATATTATATATTTTGTTCATTTTAGTTTATTTCCCTGCAGTTATTATATTAAATTTTGAATAATACTGAACGGTTTAAATTTTTGTTCGTTTTAAATATATTTAAATATTTTTTTTATTTTTAATTGTATATAATATATGCCAATTTTTCTACCGTCTCTTACTCACAAAACAACCGATTTCTTTAAATATTTATATTGGCAATCTAGATTATTTGCTATTTTTAGTTGTTTATTTTGTTTGTCTCTGTTTGCCCTATTTAATAGTTTTGTTTTTGTATAAAAAACACATTTAAATACGTGCCTCATACGTACATACATACATATAGCTATGTGTGTGCGCAGAATTTTTGCTGATAATAAAAATAGCAGTTCCAAAGCACTCGAATTTGTTATCACGAACAAATAATGTCGCATTTCATAAAATTACTTTGCTTAAATGCCTTTGCCTTTTAGCGAAAAGGGCGTATATTTTTCCGCTATCTTTGCACAGCCGCTTTATGAAGTGGTTTCACTTTTCATAATTGTAAATCATAGGAAACAGTAGTTATGTGCATAAGTATGGAGTGAAGCAAAACTAAAGTAAAATGATAAAAAACGAGATGCACATATACAATATATATATATATGTATGTATATGTATATAGATATATATATCAGCTATATATACTTATTTGTCGCCCGACAAAATGAAAACGAATTGAGAGCATTTGAGCGCATTATGCTTATTGACTTCTAATAACCATTTAAAAAAACTAATTATCACAATTTTTAGTACTAGAAATAAAAAAAAAAAACAATTTATAAAATTAAAAAATTTTCTGCTAAGCTTTAGGTCCCGTTTTGCGCACGAAATAATGAAAAACCATAAATATACTATTTGATTTTATTTAGACACATATTTATCTAATCATAAATTTCCTATATTTCTTAAAATACATATGTACATATATAAATTTAAATATTTTTAACAGCATAATATTTTTAGCGAAATTATTTTTTTCTTAAAGCAAATTTGTAAACATTTGTGTTTCTTCCACAAAAAATGCAAAATGTGTGTTCTATTTAATTTTTTAATACAGTGCTACGTGTAGTCGTGTACTTGCTGCTGTTTTTAGTGGGTGAGGGTCCAGTGTTTTCACATTTCTTTGTTATAATTGTGACTAGATCCACACTCATTAAAAACGGTAGTTATAGCGTATACCGAGAGGTGAATGAACCGAACGCTTTTATTTGCGTTTATGGCGTATTTTTCCATTTGGTATTGAAATGTTGGCAGTTTTATGGTACACGTATTTTTTGAATATACATATATTTTTTTGAAATATATTTTTTTTATTTTGAAATATAATACATATCGTCACCTAATATGCTAAATAACGTAACATCAGCTTTTATAAGTTTACAGGAAAAGGAAAAATGATAAAATAGAAATTACTCATATAATTTAAGGTTATAAAAATTTTGCTTATTAAATGGTTATATGTTGGATATAACTGACAGCATGAGGTTAAAATTTTATGATATACTCTTATCCACTTTTACTGTGTATAGGTATATGTCATATGATGTAGTAAATCGTAAGCAAAAAAGCTCAATTTCAATTTTTTCGATGATACTTGTACCTAGTTTTGCATTTCAGGTGATGATATGTTGTTGGCAACCCTGAAATGATGATATTTATAGAAATATAAATTTTCTCGCACTCTAGTAGGCTTTTTCCTATTCTTAAAAAGTTATTGTTTTCTCATATTTTTTTTTGGTTCATACTCGGAATTTATCGTTATTATGCTCAAAATATTTTCGATCTTTATATTGTAATATAATTCTGTGTTATAACTTCGGCTCTTCTAATAAATATCTTTATAATTTTGACTTTTTGTCAGTAGCAGCGTTTTGTCAGTCATAATTATCATACAGAAATACACAATCCCGGCTTAGCTACTACTCGCTGAGTTAAAGCTGCCCGCATACACTTTTACTGCGTGTTTGTTTTGTTCTTCCTTGCTGTATTCAGCATTTTGCAGCTGCCAATTTGGCTTCCAGGTGTAGTCAGTTACAGCGGTGACTAATTATTTGCGCAAAAGTTTCTTTGCAGAATATTCAAGTATGTTTGTATGTAAGAGAATTTTGCTGTCGAAAATATTTCTCTATTTTTGGCTTTAAAATTCCTTCTCACCAGTTTTCAATCATTTTTGAATATTTTTAGTTGATGAGTTTACTTTAAAGCTTCACTCTTCTATGTCTCAAATTATTACTTTTTGTTATATTATAAATTCCACTTAATTTTCCTGCTTAATTCTTAAGATTTTTTTTTTAATAAAGCTGCAATTTTTTCTAAACTATTTCAAAATTTAAGGCTATAGAAATACATGTGTTTGCTTATAGCTTTGCTTATCTTCATTAGTAATATCATATTAATATGTACATATGTATTTCCCTTCTTCTTGAATTAGTTTCCTGTTGTATATATTCTTCTTCTTACTTATACATACATACACACATGAGCATGAGCGTAAATTTAGCTTATTTGTGCAAACTAGTTTTTGCTGATATTACGCATTTCTATAAAATGCGAGTTAATTTTAATATAAAAGGCAATTTTTTATTACATTGATATTCATAAAAGAAATTTGTATGTAAATAATAATATAATTTTGATTATTTTTTAATTTGCCCAAGCAACACAAAGACTCTCCTACTTCTCATTTTCTACGCAAAAATTCACAAATTCTTAGCTTTATAAATGTTATTGACATTTACGTCTCAAATATAACTACTCACACATAACGGACTGACAAGTATGTGTATGTGCATATGCGTGTAGTAGAGTAATTTGCTTAAGAAGAAAAGTTTCACCTCATAACACCGCCTCTATTATCTGTGCTCATACAATTTTTAGGTCGTTGTTATTTCAAATTTGCTTTCTGAATGCCTAATTTTCCAAATTACTCAAGCTTAAGCTATGCACGCATGTACGTTGTGTATGCCTGTATGTGCGTCAAGACGTTCAAGGGTCAGCGCACAGCATGTCTGAGCTCAACTAAAGTCGCGTCAACATTTCTGCTCAACTTCGGCTGCGCCACAACAGCCTGCTTTTATTATAATAGTACCAGTAGAAAATATATTATTGCTACTAATTGGGATCATTGGCCATGCGTATGCCTTCCAAGCTTGCCTTTTCAAAGTCGCAAACTCCACTACACTTGAGCGCTGTCGTTGTTATTGTTGTTGTTGTTGCGACCGTGCACGCGTGTTGATCGTGCAGAACGCACTGTGTATTTCCATTTTCCTGTCATATGTACATACTTTTCGTTTGCGCATTTTCCGCCTAATCGACTGCTGTTCGTTTGTTTTATCTTAAACTCATATATACATACATATATATTTATATATACATATATATATTTCTCACTACTATATAATATTTTCTTGCTTATGTATATTTTCGTCGTCATTAGTAGCACGTCTAAGAGTCGCCAAATGTCGGTTGATGCTGCTGCTGCACATTAGTGGCTTCGTGCAGCGCCACGGCACTCTCCAACTGCTGAGCATGCGTGCCTTCCGTGTGCGTGCGTTGAGCATTGCGCAAAAATACTTTATGACTGCACAGTCGTAGATTCAACTTCCGCAGCTTCTTCAGCGCTAAGTCTAGCCAATGTTTATGTGTGTGTGTGTGATGCAGTCGCATTTTTTATAGTACATACAGTTAGCTTTTTGCATTTATAACTGCCGCACGATAACTTTAGCAAAATGTAGGCAGTTCTCACTAACAAATTGCATTTAACGGGATTTGCCACCCAGCCATATATATACATATAAATTTATGTCTGGGAGTGAAAGCCAAAGAAAATTGTTTTAATTTTTTAGTTTGTATTCAGGGATTAGGCTAATGCAAGAGGTTCATTGAAAACTTTAAGAATGGAATGGTTGTTTTTTTTTTTCAAATACATACGGAATTAATCCTTCTAAACGTTAGAAATTGTATTGTATACAACATTTTTTACTCAGACTGCGGCTTCAGCATCGAAGCTATAGTTTTAGTAATCTAATACAAAAAATTATTGAAGAGTTGACATTTTATGCATCCAATGATTATGAGTTTGACCAACAAACTGATTAATCAAAATACAATTTTTTAGTGGACAACTTTTTTATTTGACGAGCTATCTTCACACATTTTGACGCCGATTATTGTCTATGGAAAGGGTACAATCTCCGAAGAAAGGATTATTCTACTCGTCAACGAGTGAGTACAAAAAAAATGCTGAAAGATTCAAATTTCGCTTAAGTTGTGCAATAACAATAATAGCATTTCATTTGGTGAATGTTTTTAGTTAAATACTAACGTCAAAAATATAAAGAAATTTAAATATTCCGAAAACTTGGGTGTTAAAAAATTACATCCTACGTAAAATTAACAGGGTACGCCCTTGTTTTTAGTGTACTGTTAGGCTTTGCGCCTAAATGTAGACCTTAAATTAATCAAATATTAATACTACCGTTTTCTGAAAACGAATTCGTAGAAAAACTCGAGACCGTATGAAATATTCTATTTTCCGCCGTTTTTAAACCTTTACAACTAGTTTGACTTGAATTTTATAAAAGCCACACAATTTTTTTTTTATTACAAATTTATAAAATCTGCTGTAAAATTATAGAGTACCATTTTTTCTCAAGCATTTTCATAAGTATTTTTATCGCATGCCAGTCGGCACGTCCCACTCTAATGAATGATTACAAAGAAAAGAAATCAGCTCTCTAGTCCCTCAGTTTTTGAGATACCGATCTGAAAATTTGCACGCTTCCTTTTCTCCCAGAGCAGCTGCTCATTTGTTGAAACCACCGATATCGGACCACTAAAGCATTTAGCTGCCATACAAACCGATTAATCAAATTTCAGTTTTTGTCTGAACAACTTTTTTATTTGACGAAATTTCTTTACGAAATTTTACACGATTTGTTGTCAAAGGTAACAGTACAATTTCCGAAAAAATTTTTCAGATCGGTTTACAATAGCATATAGCTGTCATATAAACTGGATCTTCAAAATCGAGATAAAAATATTTTATGCTATGATAAATTCACCTGTGAAGGGTATTATGTATTAGTAATAAGTTTTTCATCATACATTTTGTTCATTTACTAATTTTAAGCCCCAACGCAGCGAATTTCAAAAATATTTTTATATAACACGGTTTTCCTAACTTGTGACTACTATACTCGTACTTAGGCAATTCCAAAAAAAAATTGCTGTCTTCAAGGTTCAAGCATGTTATTATTAAGATCTTATTTTTAGTATGCCGAAAGTGTGTTAAATTTATAATTTACAACACTTTGTGCTAAAAATATTCCATTCTGCACTATAGAGACTCGTAATATGAATACATAGATGCCGATTATGCTTGCCATATGTGTTCAATTGTAGTTCAAAAGTACGAACTGGCATTACTCTAAAGATAACTTGCCATAGGGATAAGTACATAATGCTCTGTACCAACATATATACATAAATACATGTGATCGTTTTTTGTTGTTATTCTTTGTGCCTGTGTGCTGTGCAAGCGCTTCTCTTTCACTTTGAATTCTTTTCAATTGAATTTTCTGCTTATGCCCGTCTACTCAAGTGCGCTAAGATCGACTTTGCCTTATGGAGAGGAACGCACGAGTGCTCAACAATTGCAAGGATGTTGTTATGTATGAGTATATGCACACATATACAAACATATATGTAGTTCTATATACATTTGTATGATTGTAATCCTATGCGTTTATATCGCATTGAATAAGTGAGTCCACATTGTTCCTAAATATAATGATTTTCTGTTATTACTATGTACATACAAACATACATATCTACACTCACTTAACGTTGGAGTGTGGATATATAGAAGTACAATACAGTCAGTAAGCGGCTTGGCCGTTTCACTTGGGAAAGAAAAACAAGATTTATGAGTTCTTTCGTTTTTACTTTTGTACAGCACCGCTGCATACTGGTATCTTACATACATACATACATACATACATGTACATATATCTATATAGTACTTATGTATGTACATAAGTGCATTATTGTTCATTATTGATGACCATATCTGTAGGCACATTATATACAAATATATGTACAAATATATGAATATATATTTTTTTAACGCCGGCTACGCATTGATCCCTGCATATACACCATAAGTATGTATGTACATACGTCTGTAGCTATGTATATCTGCTTGAGTATTCACTTATCTACGTTTATTTGAAGTCATACCTTTTCTTCTCTTCTTGTGGAAGTGTCAGCTCATACTGCGCGTCTTCTTTCATTACTTCATTTGCTTCCTTATGATTTTGTAATATTGCATTATTATTTGCCGAGATCTTTACTCGCATTGTTGCTTTTAAATGCATACATATAAAATGTCCATATGTATTTTATGACTGTATATAAAAGTGTGTTTCATATGCACACATATGTATGTATGTGTACAAGTGAGTTTTTTGGTTCATTAGCTTAGGCGTGTGTGCGTATCTTCGAGTGTTTGAATTGCACACTGATTGTTTGACTGACTGATCAAGCGATCAAACGGCCGACTGATAGCTGACAACTTTTGTCAGTTCAATGTATTGTCTTCTTCACCACTCCACAACTCTACCTTTTTGAATTGCTAGATTAATTTTCTGCTTTCTTTGTTGCCTGTTGCATTTTACCTATGTATGTATGTATATTTGTTGTAATTGTTGCTGTTATTGCTGGTTATTTACGAGTTTTATCGTCTGCTATACGAAGGCAGAAGAAATACAAGCATTCACGTATATATACATATATGTATGTATATATGTACGTATAGACAGACATTTGTATGAGTTGCTTTGTGTAATTAAAGTCCACATTACATACAATGTAGAGATTGATTACTTTTCCTCATTTTTCTAGTCGCCCTGTCTTCTTTGCTGCTTACGCTTTTCATGCATTTCATTAAATTTTCAAATGAGTGCATTTTTTGTTCGCATTTTCGTTGTTTTTATTTTTTCAGTTTTTATTGATTTTATATGATTTTTTTTGTAATATTTTTAATTGTTTTTATTTTTTATTTATATTTTTTTATATTTTTTATTTTTTTTTTAATTTTTTTGAAATATTTTTTAGTTGTATTTTTTTTTTTGACATTTTTTTTGTAATATTTTTAATTTTTTTATTTTTTCTTACATTATTCTTTAAGTTTTTTAATTTTTTATAATTTTTAATTATTTTTTTTTAATGTTTTTTTTATTTTTATTATTATTTTTTCCGTATTTTCTTTGCACATAATCACTTTTCACCCCTTTGCGCAGTGTATTTGAGATTATCGTTCTAAATGAGTTGTTTTCATCCATCACTTGTTTTGATAATTATTTTTTCCATTTTTCATTTGTGTGTATGTAAGTGTGTCTTACTTGTAACAGTTGATTACAGTGACTTTTTGTTGTACAGCTCATTTTCGTGCATGCCTTTAAATGTACATTTGCTTATTGTATTGAATACGTACTTATTTACATACATATGTACGTTCATATATAGTATATGTATATGTATGTGAATAATAAAAATAAATAGTATTTGTTCATTTGTGCGTGTTCCAAATGTTCTGGAATTATTTGAGTCAGTTTCAAATTTCTCAATTTATTTTATTCGCTGCCTATGTTAACCACAGGTGGTTCTTTGTTCTGCTTTCTCAATCATTCACCTATTATAATATACTCACTTGTGGTATATACATATACATACATATGTAGCTTTCTAATTAAATATTGTGCGCTCATCAGCATTGTTTGTTATATTAAACAATAAAAACAACTCAAATTCGTGTAGGAGCAAATAATCGACCTTTGGAGAAGCGCTTACAAAGCTTTTTACTTTTATTAAGTATATTTACACAAATTGTTTCTACTTAAGTTCAGGGATCCACCAAATTTAAATGTCAATGGATTGAAAAAATTAATTGTTTACTTCATTTAGAATTATATCTACAATAAGTAGTGTTAAAAAGAAATTATATTTGTAAGTAATTGAATCATTGCCTTATGAGAGGAGTATGTATACGAACAATGAGAAACTCATAAAACTTACCGATCCAAACGAGGTTAGATCTCCGAACCTTGCGCAGCTTCGCTTTGGATATTGTAGCAGCTTAAACTCCCACTTATCCAGAATAGAACCCGACATATCAAATATATGTCCAGCTTGCAACGAGTCCTCGCATGACTCTAACCACCTCTTTGCTGCCCTGCTAACCTTACACATCTGACATCCTTCTCCCCATGGTCCGACCCCGTCGAAACAGTACGTTTCCTGGGCCTACCGGTGGATGACCTCGATGAAAACTTATCTGCATCCTACCACCCTAACGGAGACTAGATACAACAGCAGCTCAGAAAACACCTGTCCAACATGGGCATAGTCTCCTGTGCTGACGGCCGGTTCTGCAAGGAAACACCAGCACACCTAATCCTGGATTGTACAGCAATCTGTGGTAAAAGGCTTAAGGCCCTGGATTCCATGTACATCAGCAGGGATTACATCACCTCAGTAGAGTCCGGCAAACTCCTGGAACTATTCAGGCCGCTGGAACTCTGGGAAGACATGTGATATAGGAGAGGGTACAATAGACCCTAGGTCGCGGTGTATTACCTAATAAATCTATCTATCTATCTATCTACAACAGCAATGAGAAACTCATTAATGATCTATGAAAAGCAACTTATACTCAAGTATGTTAATATGTTATAGCACTTCAGAGATTGTACTAATTGTTCGTATTTCCCCATAGATGTTTGATTTGACCAGAAGACCAAGTCTTATCTAAAATTTTTGTAATTCGTGCCCTAAACAAATGTGGCTTGTCTTGTTATATTTTTACCCTGAAGAGTGTATATTAAGTTTGTCACGAAGTTTGCAACACCGTGAGGGAAATGAGCTGAGTCTGTCGGTATATACGCATACTAGTGCCCCCAATTTTTGAGTTATCAATCTGAAATTTTCCGCTCTTCCATTTCTTCCCACGTAGCTGCTCATTTTTCGGAACTGCCGATATTAGACCATTACAGGATATAGCTGCCATACAATCTGTACGATCCAAATAAAGTCCTCGTATAGAAACTTTTTTATTCGAAATATCTTCACGAAATTTTACATGGATATTGTCTAAGGCAAAAGTGCAATCTTTGAAGAAAATTTTCAGATTGGAATACTCGAGCATGTATGTAGCTTCAAAATCATCAAAATCAAGTTCCAGTTGGAGACTTTTGTGTTTGCAACCAAAATTAACGTTTTATTTTTTGCTTTTTTATTTCACTACTGATCATATTTAAAATAAAATAAAAAAAAAAACATTTTAGAATCAATTTACGATACTCAGTTACATTACAAAATCTCTAATCGGTTGTGATTTAAATAAATCGTACGTCCCCGCACACTCTTTCCTTTGAACACCACACACACACACAACAATAATTTATTCATATACGATGATCGAGTCTATATTTAAATTACCTTTCTAACCGCAAATAGTTCCTTGAATGCTATTTATTGTGCAAATTTACTACAGATGCGGATATTGTTTGAATTTCTGCCGCCTGCGTCTCATTAACCACCTATTCATTAGAAGACCATTTTTATTTCTTTCACAACACTCAAACAGACACTTACCAAAAGCAGACATAAAGCCAGCTATAAAGCAATTATATGCTTCCATATTAATTACGCGTCTATATTATTTTCATTATTCGCAGGCACTACTGCGAAATCCATAAGTCAAGAGCGCAGTGACCATGTCAAAAGGCGCAACTTGGCAGCTAAATATGTAGCTTAGCGTACTGTTTGTCGGATTTATATTGTAAATATGCGGGTAAATATGCAAGTGTTGATTGGTTCAATTCGCTTTGGTTTTTAAAACACTAATAGTATCGCATTGCGCGCTATTAACATCTAACTAGTATGTTTGTATGTCAGTACGTACGCCACACTGCACATATATGCCTATGCTTTGTGGCTTCGTCTCAAGCGCACTCGTACCAGTTTGTCCAATTTGTTAGCGTCTAAGCGTGAACCCCAGTCAAAGAGCCGACTTACCCATGGCATCGTGCAGCAAAAGCAAAAAATTGTAGTGAATATATTTAATCTGCAATTATTTCGATATCACAGACAGTTTGTTACCAATTAAGTGACAGGTGTCACGGCATTTCTTAAGCAATAAATTTATGCTTCGCAAATGGTTGACTCTGCGTCTCTTGGTCAGCGCAACGACCTGATTGCTGAGAGGCTTATTGCTTGCCTACTTGCGACGAAGCCACCAGCTTGACGACATGAGCGCATTAGATGCAATGTTTTGACTTAGACGCGCGCTTACTTACATTATATTCACATTATACATTTTAAATCTATATGCGTGTGTGTGTGTGTGTGTTTCTAGGCCATCACATACTTATATACTTGCGTTTAGTTATACTCGTATGTCTGATTTACTTTAGTAAATGCGCTTTGCCTTCACCGCCTAAAGTGCTTTTCCATGTGGCGTCGTCATTTATCTTTTATATATGTATATATGTATATATATATTTTTTTTTTGCTTAAAAAGCTTTGCCGCATTTTGCACATTAGCGCAAGAATCGTCAACTGTTTCACCTGTGGTGTTGCCACTCTTGTGCGCCTTCACTTGAACTCTCTGCCGCATTGAGTTCCTTTCGCTGCACTTTGTCGCCTTTCTAACGCTTCCAAAATGCAGCTAATGGCATACATATATTTACGAATATTTGTTTTCACACAGTCGTAAGGAAAGTATGGCCACAGGCAGTGAAGGTTTCTTGCTCCTACACTCACAATTCGATACACGCGCACGACAGCGTTGCAAATCGTCGTGATGACTGTCGTACTGTGCTACAATTACATGCCGCACCTGTTGCACGAAGGCTTTGGTGGATATTTGTACAAGCTTAGGCTTAAAATATGTGATCATATTTTTGATGCTTGTAAAAAGCACTCGTGTGAAATCGATTTTCAAAAATAATATGTAAAATTTGAAGCTAAAATATCATATGTTAGCAACTTTTTTTTATTTTTTTTTTAGAAAAATACTCTCCTCAACCGCAGTAAGGTTCTTATTTTACAATTTTTCAATAATTGACTACAACTCTATTAGGCCGGCTTAAATAAATGCTAATTTATGATCAATAAGAAAACCAGTTAGGTTAGTCTAACTCTTTAAAACCGTGGCTTACAAAAATGCCGCAAATATTTATGGAATTTTATAATATTTAAAACGAATATTTTCCAAATATTCACTTTTATTATTTTTTGCCTCCAATTCCATCACAGTTTTGAATTTTTGCAACTCCAATTTATATATTATAAATATATTAATATATGTATATAGTAAAACGCAAAATATTAAATTATTCATCAATATTTAGTTTGTCGCCTTCAAAGTAATCCCTCCCAGATTTAATACGCATATGACAACGATTTTTCCAATCCTCGAAACACTTTTCATAAGCACTTTTTGAGATGACTTTTAGCTCCTTGAGCGAATTTTTTTTTTATCTCTTCGATCCACTGAAAACCGGTTCAACGAAGCGGCAATTTCAGTTTGAAGAACAAGAAAAAATCACACGGAGCCAAATATGGTGAATATGGTGGTTGATCGATTGTGTTCATTACGTGTTTGACTTTAAATTCGGTCACAATCCTACTCTTTGTGAAAAAAATTCAGTTTTATCGGGACAAATCGAGCAAGAATGCATTTCATACCCAAAATATCCACCAAAATCTTTCGAACGGACTCGCGAGAGATGACGACCACATTTCCTTCTCTTTAACACTTGCCTGAAATTTCCAGGCTTGTGTTTTTGTGTTCCAACATTCGCAACGATTCCGTACACGAAATTTGGTTAGAAATACAATATTCGGGGCAAATTCTTAGTTCGTTATTTTTATCTATTGTAAAAATTGTACTGAGGTGTACCGACTAAGCAGCTACTGTAAACAAAAGATATATCTAAACAGCAAGATTCCGGCTGTTGTTGTTTAACAATCTCAATAGAAAAATGATATATCTTCCACTTGATCTTTTCACTGATCGTAGTAACCGAAGTGAGTGAGCAAGTATCGCTGCATGGTTGTCTTAATAAACGCCGCACTTTGTTAGACTACAACAGAAGCGCTTCTCATAAAATCCAACAGCCGTTTTAAAGCAGCTTGAAGCTGTTAAAATTTGACTCAGACTGACACAATAAAACTACATTTTAATACCAATCTTTATTATGATCTTATGATCTTCAAAATAGGCTCCTAAGCCAATGCAAACATGACAACACTTAGCCCTATTATCCATGTACTTTTTAGAAGTTTTGGTCGGGATGGTCTTCAGCGAGTTTTGATATTTTGAGATTCGGCACATTTTTAATGCGGCATTTGCTGTATTGCTGCACAGTTTCGACGTCATATTCAGTAGATTTTTTGCCACGAGTCTAGCATTGCCACGCTTCATACCCAAAACATTAACCAAATGTATTGAGTCTATCCATAAGTGATGTTGAAGTCCTCTGCTATCTTTCCGATGTCATGTTCGTTGTTTGAGGCAAACTTTTCATAATTTGTTCACCATTTGATTGAAGTTTAGGCTATATGGATGGCTTTATAAAGTGCTTTGATCTCCCAAAAAATGCGTGAATTCATATTTGAAAAATAGGTTTACGTTGAGATCGTAGAAATATCGGATCTACAAAGTTCTACTTTTAAATGATATTTTTGAAAAATACAAACGTATTTTTTACTATCTATACAATAACAAAGGTGGTTACGTGAAATGTGGGATAGAGTATGACTTTTACATTTTCTAAATATGTAGATTATTATACTATTTTCTCTAATTAGAGTTTTTTGTTTTTGAACAATACTGTACTATGAACTTTCACAATTTCAATTTGCATAATTACTCAACCATAAAGTTGTCGTAAAATTGTACAACAAATTTTGTAGCTTAGGTAAAATGCTCGCACATACATACATACATATGTACATAATAACGGGGTATAATATATTTACTACATACATATACAATTATTTGTATGCACATGAGAACTTTTGGATTCCAGCGAAAAAGTCTACATTCGCTTTTCGCTTATCAGTATTTGTCTTTCAAAACGGTGAAAACCAGCAAAAAAATGAATTTTGAAAACAAAAACAAATACAAGCAAGCGGCATGCAAGCGCTCATACCATATGACGCTGCGTTTTATCGCCATAAAAATTATACAACAATAATAATAATAATAATATTACTCGCACAAGTAATATGCTAATTTATTTCGTGCTTATTGTTTTCATGCAACACCAATTGCCACACACACACTGATACACCTATCTACCTAGTGTTGTACGTGCTGTTTGCCCGCTAACTGACCGACAAGCCGTGTTTCGTTAAGCGGTTCAGTGAGGGCGTTCACAAAGAGGGTGTAGTGGCATGCATGCAGCCTTGTCACTGTTATCCCAATTCATTGTGCCATTTGTGGGTATGTTCTCATCAGCGCGACTATGACTTGCCGCCTGAGTCAGTGTGCGTGTGTATTTAGAAAAAAAAGTTGATTTCATTAACGCCTTACGCTTTAAATGCGAGGCATGAGGCTGAGACGTGTTTGAGGACTCATTTTCACAATTAAAAACCAAAAATTGGTACATACATATATAGTAAAGAATCGTTTATATATATGTATGTCAGAGTAAATTATTTAATTTCAAATTAATTTATATTTATTTAAAATTTCGGAATTTATTTTTCAAAAACAACAACACACAATTTGTTATGTTTTTCATCAGAGTACCTTTAGTGAAACATTAGACGAGGATAGATAATTTTGAAAAAAAAAAATTATAGTAGTTTGAGAACCATTGGAAACGAGAGATGAAATCACAAAAATTAAAGAAAAAATAATTGACGGGCTATCAGAGATCGGGAAGAGAAGGCCGAGGAACGTGGTTGAATTTTTAAGAGGTAAAAACGGTTTATCTCGTTTTCCGACGAAACTACGAGTCCTATTGATAAAAGTTATATAGGAAATTTTTAAATAATGAAAAGATCTAAAACTTTTGTATCAACACCTTTTTCATATAATCTTAAAATTTTTGTGGAGGATTAAAATATCCAAGTTTTCGGGCTCTTTTATTTTTAACTTGCACAAAAAAAATTCGTTCTTGAAATTTGATGTCAATCTTATGTCTTAAAAATAATGTATTTTTTTAATTTAGAATATTAAGGCAGATGTAAAGAATTGTATCGAAAGTTACAAGGTTGTCCAAATTCTCAAGGAAAAGTTCAGTTTCTACCGGGCTTGTTGATTATTCTATAATACAATCGGGGATATTGAAGATTGTTGTGTCAAATAAATATCACCTAAAATTATTTTCAATGTGGGATGTTAACTTCGATTTTTAATAGTTTTAAACTACATTTTTCATTATGGTCCTTTTTTACGTTCCGGGTCCCAAACCCAGCGCACAAACCTGGGGAGGTATATTTCGCCTTCTCACTTTTAGCGGATGTTTTTTGGCTACCCAGCGAATACTTGGTCCAAGACCTAGACTAAGACTAAGAATCGTTTGTAGCCATTCCCAAGTGAATGGCGTTCAGAGAACTTTCCTCACTTGAATGAACTTTTAGATAGGATGGAGCCATCTTCCTCTAATCCTCGTGCTATAACCGCATAAGCGGTATTTACGTCCATAAAGAAGAATCTTTGGTCTAAATTGCGGACAATTTTTATAAATACACAAGTATTTTTTTTATCCACAAAAATATTGGACTGCCGAATCGAACAAACCACTAGCATACATTAAATATGCCGCCAGAATAATAGTTTTGTCAAAGTTTTGAGAATGACACATCGAACAAACAACTCACATAAGTCAAATAGAGATAGAGCGAAAACGTGGTTAATAAGCGGTTATTCACTTTATGAAGTAAAGTCTCTTATATTGTTGCTGCTTTCACTTGTAAATATTTAACAAGAGCGCAGCGCTTCAAAATAAGAGCAAACAAAATAATAATAATATCACGCTAAATATAAGTTAGTCTAGACAAGTGGTAACATAATCGTTACAAATAAACACTTCTAATGTAAATAAAAAAATCATCATAAAATTAATACAAAAAAAACAATAAAATCTCGACAGCATTGAATTATTATTGCTCTGTAAACACTCCAACAAGTAGGTGAAGCACTGTGCGCACAAACAGAGGTACATATATAATATATTATAAATGGAAATCTGCGCCTCTGATCGGCACTTGTGCACTCTTGAAAAAATGTTATATATGTATGTACATATATATATATATATATACGTTCTTATATATATTTATATCTCCATATAAATCGATATCGCCAGTAACAAATCGTTGTGAAGGCGGATTTAAGTGGAATAATATAGTTATTGTTGCTTTATTGTTAAGCAGCCGTTCGACTGTTTGACGTCATTGTTGTTTAAAATTTGCTTGCAAAAAATAAAAGTTTTGCTTTTGTTTTCTTTTTGCAATGGAAATGCGTGAGTTGCCTGAAGGCTTTTTCCAATTTAACGAACCTACTTTTTATGGAACGCGCCTGCCTTGTTATACTTTTGTTGGTTTTTGTGTGTTTTTTTAAGAGTTTGCCCATATTTTTTACGGAGTTACGGCTTGCTGGCATTGTAATTTATTTCAGTTGATTGTTTTTTATTTTTTTATTATTATTTTTTTTTTTTATTTTTGCTTTGTTTTTTATATGATTTTTTTCTTTAAATTTTTTTTATTTGCTTTCTAATCTTTATTTGATATTTTTTTTCTTTATTTAAATTTTTTTAACTATCTTTATATTTTTTTGTTAATTTTTTTATTTATTTTTTGCTTAGAATTATGATTTTTTTTAGTTCCTACATAAAAATGTATATTCTTTTTTAACAACTGATTTAAAAAATTGCTTCTGCTTATTTTCTAGATATAATTAAACAATAGTTTTAGTAGTTTTATACAACTTTTTTTATTTTTTATATTGTTTTATATTTGCTTTATATTTTTTATTTGATTTTTTCTTTATTTATATTTTTTAAGATTTTTTTAATTTCTATTTTTCTTTGTTTTTTATTTTTTTAATTTCTATTTTTTTTTGGTTTTTTATTTTTTTTTTATATTTTTTTAAATTTTTTTTTTTTGGTTTTTTATTTTTTTTTATATTTTTTATTTTTTTTATTTATATTTTTGTTTTTTTGGTTTTCATTTAATTTAATTTTTTTCTATAGTTAGCACATAAAAATTTTTATTCTTTCTTAACAACTGAGCTAAAAATTTGTTTCTGCTTATTTGCTCGTTTTAAATAAGCAATAGTTTTATTGCAAAGTTTCAGCCGCCAATGCGCTGCGATTTGATGCTGTGCTATACCCTTGTATGTTTGTGATTGTATGAGCAACCAACACATACATACATATAGAATACGCTATGTTAAATTGCTATAAAAACGTTAGCTTGTAATTATTTTCATTATAAAATCTGAATAATTAATGTCGGCAAGCTTTTACTTTATTGCTTTGAAATTTTCTCACGAAAGTGTAGTGACGCAATTGTCTGCTGCATTTTAACATTAATATTTTCCATATAATTTTTTTTATAGTTTTTATTTTTATTTAATATTTTTTTCCTCATAAAATGTCGATTCCGGCTAGCGACACCTTCACTTCGTCTAATTGCTTTAGTTTATTAGAAAATCTATTTTTTTTAATGTTTGATGTCTGATGAGAGCTTTTAGCTGATTAATATGCGCTTAGTTGACAAGTATGTAAATGCTGTGGCGTAATTTTTATTGCATTCCCCGCTGTCACTAGACTAGACTAGACAACTAACTGTGCACAACATCAATAGGCTTGCGGTAGGTAGTAATTTCGTGTACATATTTATGCATGTGCGTATATGCAAAGCGGTTTTCCATGTGATAAGTGACGCCTGCATATGTGAAATTCTCGCACTTGCTCTCTATCTTTCTCTTCAACGCTTTACACAGCTTTACAGTGTGAGCTTATGCACATATGTATGCATGTGTGTATGTTTAAGCCATATGCACTATTAATTTATGACATTTTTGTTCCAATTTTATTTTATTCACGCCTCAGTAGAATCTCTAATCCGTATACAGATGTACATATGTATGTACATGTATTGGACCGTGTATGAATCCATGTATGTATGTATATGCCATACATGGGAACATTCATATATAGAATATGTACATATATAATGAAATATGCACTTACAGTATTGAGCAAAATGCTAGCAAGAGAAGTAGAAAGTATAAGATTAGGGGCGACTGCGTATCTCGTTGGCTTCTGGGGTCGAGAAACTCAACTGAAAATCACCTAACCATTTTATTGTTAGTAGTGATGGCATCTCAGCACTTCTGTGTTTTTTCCGGAACTTCTATGCCTCTTATAATCTGTTCTTTCGAATATCTTGGAATTTAATTCAGTAGAGTTTGTTCCTCCTCACGTCCAAATTTAGGAGAATACTATACATATTTTACTGCGAGGAAACTTAAACATCTTCTAGCGGTTATTCCAAACTTTCAGTGAATAATTTTTTCAATAATCAAAACCGATTTGTATTTTTCTATAAATTTGAAATTTTTAGAATTTATTGTTTGAAGTTCAAACTTTCATAGAAAACTATACTGCTTATTTTTAACACGATTATATGCAATACATTGTGACAAAAAATTACCCCGAAATTGTAAAACGAAAAATATTTAATTATTCATCCATATTTTAAAGATGGCCTTCATCTCCTTCAGTGAATTTGGTTTTATCTCTTCGATAGAAAACGGGTACCACGGAGTGGCAATTTCTGATTTTTTTTTTAATTCAATCACAATCGTACACTTAAAAAAAATTCAGGTTTATTGGTACTAGTCGAGCAAAAACGCATTTCATACCCAAAATATCCACCAAAATCATTCGAACGGACTCGCGAGACATGTTGAGCTCTCTTATAATCTCCCTAACACTTTCCTGACGATTTTCAAGCACCATATCCTTCACTTTTTTAATATTTTCATCAGTTGTATATTCGTAACGGTTCCGCACAGGAAATTTGCTAAGAAATACAAAAATGGAGACAAATTCTTTGTTCGATATCTCTTTATCTAATGTAAAAATCACAACAAAGTGCTGAGGTGTACCGACTTAAGTGGTATATTTTTTTTTGAAATATCATTTACCCAGGTAACTTAATTACAATTTCCGTGTGCTTTTTTGTCATAATGTATACTGCTGTACATATTTACATACAAACGTACATATGAAGATAAGAGGACTGTTCAGTATTAAACGTGCATCAACCCAAGTGTTTAATTGACTTTACTCTACAATTAAAATATACAACTGTTTTTTTATAGAAATTAGATGTTTTCGAAAATTGTATGATTGCATCAGCAATTTGTGACAAACTTGTTCAATTCCATGAGACTTTAGTCAATAATTCTCACTGCATTGATTGCCTTGATTGCAGCTTTTCACATAACCTTTTCCAAGCGCAACGAAAAAAAAGGCAAAAAAAAAGTAAGGACGTTGCTGTCAACGACAGAATTAAATAAATAAAGTTAGTGTGAAAGTATTTCGCTAAAATAATTTAGATACTTTTCGGAGAATGTGTGTTGTGGAATTTTTAAATATTATTAAAAAAGGCAAGCATTTTATTGCCTTGAAACTGGATATTTTTCAAGATATATCAAATGTTCATACTTTGAATTTGATTATGTATAATTCATCGATAATTAGTTTGACTTAAAATTTTCTTATTATCTGCTTAATATATATATTTTTTTTTCAATATTTATTCTCATATTTTCATCATGAATGGTATGACATTTTTTAATAGATTTGCTTGGCTTTGTTCTAATGAGAATAAACAGCAAGTGTTTGCATAAATTTTCTATATAAGTAACACTTAAATTATCCTCAATTTACACTGTCAACCTAACATTGTATAGTATTGCATTTTAATTACATTTTAGTTTGAATTAAAACAGCTCATTAATTAATGCATATGTATTTGCCAAAGCTTAGCAAATGTTGGAGAAATGTTTAGGATACACTAGCTGGTAATCGAAACAAAAATTGCCAAACTTGTATAGTAAATGCAAACAATGCCTTACTCTTACGCTCATGACGTCATGAGTTTGTGTATCTTTCTTTCAACTGGGCTCCAGAAAAATTAATGTTCCGAAACTGTCGTTATCTCTAAATCAATCTTACATGCTAGCTTAGGACAGTACATTTCACTTGCCACTGGTAATTACTAGTGTTTAGAACAAGCTAAACTAAAAAAAAATATTCAGAAGAAAAAATATATATATTCTGTGTTACTTGTTTAAGCTGTTCTAAAGTAACATTTTTTAAACTGTTCTAAAACCAATATATCAGACTTTATTTTGCTAAAGATACCACTCCGAATGTCGTGCTTTCAAATTTACTTAAAATTTCCAGCAAACTAACTTAAAATTAATTGTCCTTTGAACTTTTTCCAATATGTAAGACCTTTTGGAAGGCATAATCATTTAAAAAATATAATGGTCTTACCATTTTTTTTTGGATGAACTTAGGTTATGTGAAAAAGATGTAAAGGTAAAACGTTGTAGATCGTTTTATCATCTACACTATAGGACTCGTAAATTTTCCACAAATTGACTTAAACCTTGTTAACCCTTGAAAATTCAAAAACGTTCCTCCGCTTTCTCTTCCCGACCTCAGATCGCGTTTGAACGTCCTATGATTTTTATTTTTTTTTTATGAATTATATAGAAGAAATATTTTAAACGAGCTATCATCGCTTTTATGCTTTTCGTCAAAATCTTTTTCTTTTCTGCCCTGACCATATCGAGTTCATTTACACTCAAGCTAACGCTTCCTCACTTGTATTATTTAATTACAAGACAATTATGCCAAGTCATGTTGTAGTTCATTAGTCTTATGTTTTGATATTTCTCTTTAATTTTCTCATTTTGCCTACAAAATCACGGCGCTTTGTTATAACATGGTTGAAAGTTCAACGTTTCACACTTAATTAAGGGTTTCACAAAGCAATATTACTTCGCCTAAACACTCCCAAATCGTGTTCACATGTCAAGCGCATCATACCGCGCCCACAGCCGCTAACTCCGCGCAACTCCACCAGGGCAACTGCCAAGCGTTTTCCGCCACATAGCAACCAAATTAAACCAATTTTGGGCAACAATTGCTACACCTACTGCTGCGCGCTGCCACAGGAATTGAAGGAACAGTTTATCAACTGCCTGCCTAGGTACGTATGATACTCTGCTGGCATGCAACACGATTACCACTAATTTGGGCAACAAATTACATTTTCCAACAACGCGCGAACTAGCGCCGCTTTGGCTCGTCGTTAAGCGCAAGCGGTAATGTAGCGGAGTGTTGTTGCGCGAAATCACAACAAATGCCACAAAATCGTGATCGTGCAATAAAACTTATTCGCCTAGCGCTTCCTGACCGGCCGCGGCAAACAGAGTTCATTGGCGTGTCAGCTAACAGTCGGACACATACACGAAAGCGCGCGGCTGTTGCGCTGATTCGCCTGACAGTGGTGGGTTGACCTGGACGCTCCTCCAACATTTAAACTCTCCCAATACTGTGGTGTGGTAATAAAATTTGAAATAAATTTGCTGCAACAAAAATCGCAAACAACTCGATGTGGTGCCACAGCATATCACATTGCACGAACAAATTGTAATTGTTGGCTTTGTCTCCAACAATTGTTACGGTTTCCCGCGAACAAAAATATAGCGCAACAAAAGCAACTAAAAAAAAAGTAATCAAAGGCGTACTAAAGACTAAATGAAATGTACAAAAGTGGCAGGAATTTTTCGTGCGATCCCACAAAAAGTCAAATGCAGGCGGAAGTGTAGCGCGGCGCGGCGAGCGCAAATGACGTGCGCAAACTCATATTGTATTTGGGATTGTCGGTCGCATCTCAACTTCGAACATCATTTGCTATTGCATGCTGCCGCTAAACTGAAACGAGAAACCGCGCGTCAATCTTGGCTGACCAGCGGGCGTGCAACCATGCAGGCGAGCGACCGCTGGCAACTTGGTAGTTTCGTTGGTTCTTTGTGGCAATGTTGCTGGCGCGCATTTGAGGCGCAACTGACATTGCCCTCTTGTCGCCAGCGCGCAAGAAATGAAAGCCATGTTAAGTGTTGTAATTAAAGTGAATTTAGCTAGCACGGCTAACAGACTGACTAACTGGCTAACTAACGGCGCGCGCGCACATCACTAGTTGCGCTAGACGCGCGCAGCCATTTCGTGGCTGCAAATGACGTTGTAAGTGGTTAGTTATTTCTAACAAGCTCTTAAATTTCGTCGTCGTCGTCGTTTCCACTGACTTTTGGACAACGCTTCTGCAATTGCACTTCTTTCCCGCGGTTTATAGACTTTTTGCTTTTATTTCGCGCTAGTTGCGCCTTCGCGCGCAAGTTAACATCGGCGATGGCGGTCGTTGTCAAAACAACAAACAACAAACTTCATTTTTTAATGGAAATGTCTGAAAATGATCCGCCCTCTTCCTCTTTCGCGTTGCCACAGTGGCGGCCATGGTGCAGGCGTCGCTACACTCTTACAATTGTTGCTACAATGACTCTGGTAAGTGCACATTCCTTCCGCTCTATTAGGTTCAAATTGGTTTTGTAAAATTCTGCTGCTCTAACTTTCCCGCTGCGCTTGCGCAGTCACTACTGTCTTCGGCACATTCGTAAAAACGTTGAACATCTCACTAGAGTTTAAAAATTTTCTTGTCATCATTGTTGCCAACAATTTACAACACAACGTTTTGTTTCCTTATTTTCTTTTATTTTTAATTTTTCTTCTTTCCCTATTTTTTCTGCCAACATTTCAAACCGTTTCATTCGGCCAACGCGCGCACACGAACGCCAAGCAGCGATCCTTTGCTTCGGTTCGTAGTGCAAAAAGCTGCCAATCCATGATTGTTCCTCCAGCTGTCTCAGCTGTTGTTGCTGATCGTGGTGATGTCAGTGGCTGTTGTTGCTGCAACAACTGGCAGTTGGCAAGCAACGTCGTAGATACACATGTATATACATAGTTGTGTATATGTGTGTGTATTTATGTATTTGCTGCCTGTTGATCTCTTCTGCGGCTCTATTTTGTCGGCGAACATGGATCTAGTGCACGGTTTATTCATAATCAAGTTCGTGACTAGATTTCATGCTCGTCTATTAAGTTGGGTCAAAACAACGCAAAAACGTATACAACCATTAAAATACGAAGCTGGAAAGCATTATCAAACAAATAGTGAGGTAAAAAACAAATACTGCGATGCTGCGCAGAAAAAACTCTTCAAGTTAATAAATAACTGCTCGTACAACGTTTAAATTGTTGTTAAATGTTCGTTCGGTTCAATAGAGAAGATATCACCCTGAATGTATCGGCGCGATCTGGCGACTTGCGGCGGCTGCGCGACATCATTGACGTCGCATTGCTGATGATGCTGGTGCTGGTGGCAGCCGAACAGCACGACAATGACGTTTAAATCGACGTTTATACTCCATATGTGTGTGTGAGTGTGTGTAACTAGGTACGTATTTAACCGCAATTATTGCCAGTCAGCCAACTCAGTTGACAACGATTGCATTGCAAAAAGTATGAAGTATAAAATAAAATAAATACTAAAGTGAAGAAAAAGTATTATTTGCAATATTTAACAGTACTTTAGGTCGTAAACAAAAGAAGGGTGACAGCTAAGCTTTGTATGAGTCAGAAAGTTTTGTGCCATAAAATCAATTTACACGCAGAAAGAACTTTCTATCATTAAGCGAGCAAATGGATTTTCGCTTGATTTTTTTATTTAAATGTGTATTTAAGATACATTTTTTTATGTAGAATTAAATATTAAGGTTTATTTCATTTGATATAAACATTTTTATTTTTTACCCATTCTTATATATTATTTTTATTTTTATATTTATTTTATTTGTATTTTTATACATTTACATTGCTTATAAATCGAATTAAAGACATTTCTATAAGAAAAGTTAAAAATATATTTTTAAGAACATTAAATGGATTATTAATTATTTATGTAAATAAAACAATTATGTTTTAGAGTAGATCAGTTTTTCTACATTAAAAACCTTATGAAATATCAATGTCATTTTCTATATGTAAAAAACAAGTTGTTACTAATAAGCCGCCGTGTTTATGATTTGTAGAAAATTAATGATTTTGGGCTATATGTATATGTATGTGCATATGTATGTATATATTAGGTGTTTTTTTTTAATACGCTTTTATTAGCTTCACTTGTATGTATGTATGTATGTATGTATGTATGTTTGTAACTTTTTTAAGTGGTACTGAAACGTAGAATATTTGAGAGACGCTGTAGGAAGGCGACAGTAAGTTTAAGCAGCTCACCAAAAATATGCGACATCTATATAAAACTAGTTTTGGCGACATTTGAGTAGCATATGTATATACTGAAATATACATATGTATATCCTTAAAGAAAGTATACTTTATATAGATACATATACTTACATATGTACATATATATATGTACATATAAGAAATAATATCAAATTAATAATGCAAAACATGTGACTTTTAGGTAATAAAAAAATTAATACTTATAATAAAATTTTTGTAGTAAAAAAAATTCAGATACTAGTTTTCAAAATGCCTCCGAGAAGCAACTGTAGTAGAAAACTCTTTTTTTTTTAACTTTGGCTGTCACGTCGATGTGAGCTTTTTAAAAATTGTCACCGAATCTAATGGCGGAGAATACGATTTAAGTTATATTCGTTTATATTTCACAATATTGGCAAATCTCATAGAAGAAAAACTAAAAAATTAAAAATAAATATAGTTTAAAAAAACTAAAAAACACGCTTTTAAAGCATATCAAACCAAAAAGTGAAAAATAATTCTTTGTATAAACTAACAATAATAATGAAGGAAAAATTCCTGCATTATTGTGAGAAAAGCGTGGGGTGCTTTGTGACATATTTTTCATATATCGAGCAGTCCACGTTATTTTCACAATAATGCAGGAATTTTTCCTTCATTATTATTGTTAGTTTATACAAAGAATTATTTTTCACTTTTTGGTTTGATATGCTTTAAAAGCGTGTTTTTTAGTTTTTTTAAACTATATTTATTTTAACTATTAATCATTCCCTGAAAATTTTAGCATTTAATATTAACATTAAGAACTGGTCCAAGGCATGTAAAAATTTCCCATAGAAAATACACTACAATCGGGATTTTTTTCTTTAAATTCCTACAGATCAGAGATATTTTATGGCATCGCTTTGGTTTTAGACGCATATTTCTTAGAGTAGTTCACTCTACAAAAGTGTCCCGTGAAACGAAGTCGTAACTCACACTGGCGAGGTAGTACAGGGCTCTAAACCTGACTTTTCCACGAAATTCGGATTTTTTGTATATATCTCGTAAATGACAAGAGCTACAGAGAAAATGTACATGACAAACTTGAAGAAAATTTTATTTGCAACAAAAAAGCGCAAAACAGTTATCATTAATACTTCTCGAGATATTCGGCTTTATGGAATTTTCATAGATGGTATGTAACAAAAAAGAATAGAAAGAATGAAAAACATATTAAAAATTGGAAAATCCGGTCCGGTTTTTGATACTCGAAACAAAACTTTTAACTTTACTTCACATATTGACGCCAATAGACTAGAAATTTTGTCAGACATTGTATACAAATAGAAGGAGCCACAATCAGGTACTGACAAGATTCGCCTTAACAAATTTGTGACAGGCTCAAAGTGCTTTGTGGATTTGTGAGAGTCTTATGATCAAGAGCTTTAAAAACCACAATAGAATAGCGTTCTAAGCAGTCCAAGTGAGATTGCTGTTAGGATCGACCTTTTAACCTAACTTAACTACCTAGCGACTATAGCAAAGATAACGGTTACAAAGCACAGCAAAGTAATAAAAGTGAAATATTAATGGAGATTCCTTGAAACCTATAATGATCAAAGCAGCGTTCGAATAATAGAGAAAGGTTTTCTTAAGATAACATATTACTTATTTTAAAATAGTTATATTATAACCGATTGAATATGAAAACATTTAATAACAATTCGAGTTTTTCGCCAATGAAATGTTTGCTCATTTCATGTTCCGCTCCTTTATCACGAGATTGAAGCTGTTGAGAAGATTATCTCAGTAATCTACTAGATTTAACAAGATTTCGTCATAGAAAAATGCCACTTGTCAATTTCTGCGACTCTGATTTAGTGCCATCTGTTTTTCACTAAAGAAATCTAATACATTATAACGGCTGGGTTAGACATTATAAAGAGAAAAAAGCGAACTTCACAGAATTTCTTTTGAGAAAACTTTTAAATTTATTGATGAAAAAACTTGTACAGATATTATGGCATCTTTTAACTTTATTTTAAGATTTGCTGTTAGTAAAAATATTTATATGGAAACGAACTACAGCTGATCTCCGAGAGCTTCCCTCAAAAAACACGTTTTGCGGTGACTAAAATTTGAAGACTAATCGGTTTAGCCGTTATCGGGTATTGTTGGTCACCGACTGTGAAAACACCATTTGAGAAAAACGCGTTTAAAGTTTGGTCTTGTACTTCTAAGTACTCTGAAAAACTTGTTAAAATTTGCTTATAACTTTGAAAATATTCACCGGAACGATATAAAAATTTCTGTGCGTATTCTTGAATATATATACAATAAGAAAATAATATTTAAAAAAAATGAGTTTTAGAAAATTCTAACTGTATACCACCAAATAAATATCCAACGGCAGTGAGGGCAATCTAGATTAGTGAATATATTAAATGTACGAGTAATTCAATCACTTAAAATTTGTGTTCAGAACATGGTATAACATTCAAAATTGGATTATGTATACCAATGTTATACACTTCTCGTGGAGTTTAAATACTCGTACATATACATATTTCAAATAGTTCAATCAATTTATAGAGAAAGATTCAGTTTACCGGAAATGTACTTTATTCTTATTTGATTACGATCTAAACCCATCAAATGCCGCACAAAACTAAACGACCTTAGAATTTGGTGCTCCATAAATAATTTGAAAGTGTAATATAAATAAGGCGATAATCCGACAATCGCATGTTCGATCAGCATTTCCGACAAGAAACAAGAAAATTATATAAAATTACTACGAGCATATACTTAGGTGTTATTGTAATGTGTAGCAAGCCAATCAATAGAGCACTACTTACGCTAATGGCCCAAAATTATTGTGATAATGCTGATCGAACTATAATTGAGGCAACACAATCAAACGCCCTAATAGCCAAATTTATCAATTCCAAGTGCCGAGCGTGCCCTATTATACACATACATACACACAAATTTATAATGTGAAGGTAAAATAGCTTGAACAAAACGTTGTACACACCAAGAGATTTCCTTGAATAAATTAAAATTAAAGTTTTGGGTGCTAAAATATAGAAATTAAATAAAATTTGTTAGTAATTGTGGCATAAGGAAGGGAGGTATCTAATAAACACCTCTATACATATATGTATGTATGTGTAGATACTGTATATATACAAAGCAACCCTTCACCAGCACACGAGCAAAAGGTAGAAAGTCAGAAGCAGTTAAGATCAGCACAACAGCACAGTCATACACATATACATATACTCGAACACAAGGAAACCTATATTATGCACATGCATACAAACTCAGCGCAGCATCTCGCTGTTACGGTTGCAATATACATACATATGTAAACAACAGCGTCCGTTCACTCGGTCGTTGGGCTGGCTGGTAACAACGTTTTCCACTTTAATATTAAGTAATGGCTTTAACGTTATTTATAATCGCTGCCAGTGAAGAGGAAGATTGCCGGCGTTCTCTGCTGATGGAGTACCAACCGCCTTTTAAGTCTTCCTACTTTTTTATATTCGCTTGTTTACTGCTTTCTATGCTACCATGTACTACCGCCGCTGTTGCACAAACAACGTTGACGTTGCAATTGAACTTTGCACATGCGCAAAAGGATCACTTTCCTGCCCTCGCCAGCTTCCTGTCAGCTCTGCGCTTCATTTGCCAGGTTCTTTGTGTTGCTTTTCTCTTGTATTGCTAGAAATTATTGTGATCGCTCGCGAAAGATGTTCCACCACCACTCCTTAAGGTAAACGTTCTAAGGTGCACTCAACAGCTTAACGGCAGCGTTGCCGTTTTCTTTACCGTAGGGCTTGTTTAAATGTACGATTGGGTTTTGTGTTTAGAAAGGTACAATCTCTTTGTTCATTGTTCTTCGTTTGGCGTTTACGTTTTTTTTTTATAGATTTATGTAGAAATAGTTTTTATGGCGCACCCTAAAATTTTGGTCACAAATAACTATTCTACACAAAGTGTTCTTCACACACATATTTGTTTCACATCCAAAACTATTTTATGCTCTAAGGAGTACATGTGTATAATTAAGTAAGATATTTTTTCTCTGAGTTCTCACCCCGACTTTTGCGCTAGCTTTGCTCAGCTGGTGATGCAAAAACCACAACATTCTGCTTTAGATCAATCTATCAGTGATGGCATGCCAGTATATGGTGGGTAAGTTGAGATCTGTATGCTTTTGAAAACAGTTGAGGCAGAATAAGAAATGGTTACGATATAAGCCCACGAAAATACCCTTAAACAGTATATTTTAAACATTTTTGTATAGAAACCAATTGTTTTATAAAATTTTTTTGAAAAATATGTATAATTTTTTGGAATATATATAAAGTAAGTTTAATAATCAAATAAAATTTAGATATGGAAAATGAAAAAAAATCCTTCGATACTAATTACCTTAAATGTTTGTGATTATTTAATATTTTTAAATTAATTACTATTTATTTTTACAAATTATAAATATATTTATAACGCCTAATACACATAAAAACCAGAGTGAGGTTATTGAAAATGTGTAAAATCATTAACATAAAATCAACTGTAAGAGATCGCGGAAATGATCTTGTGTATGATACGGTTCTTAATTTATTTGTATTACTTTTTATTTACATGTGTACAATTTTTTAATTACAAAAAAAAAATATAATAAATGATCATAAAAAATAACTCTATAGTATTTTATTACTCCTGAATAGATTGAAGCGAACATAAACATTTGACTTTCAGGCATTCACTACTAAAAGATACTCAGACTCAGTTAACAAACTTTCCGTGGATATGGCACTTATGATGCCACTTCACGACTTTATCGAGTTGAAAAGAAGAGATGGAGAACTTTTCACATTCTTTTAAAAGCAAAGTGGCCTGTGTCTTAAAACTGAAAAAAAGAAACGTTTACTTCGGCTAGACAGAAGCTATTCACGCATTTTTAATAATAAAAAAAAAAATAAAAAATATCTTTATTTTGATCAGTCAGTTTGCATGCCAGTTATATGCTATAGCAGTCCGATTTGAAAATTTTGTTCTGAGATTACTTTTTTGGATGATAATCTCTGCCAAATTTTGTAAAGGTACCTTATCAAATAAAAAATACCTACAAGGACTTGAGTTTGATTGGTCAGTTTATATGACAGCTATTTACCTATAATATTCCGATATCGACGGTTTCCAGGATTGAGCAGCTCCTTGTAAATAGACGTGTGCAATTTTTCAGATCAATATATCTAAAACTGAGTGACTAACAGAGAAATGTGGTTAACTCGACTCTGGTCGCTGATCATTTATATTACCTTATAGGGTCTCCCACGTTTCCTTTTGGGCGTTATCAGTTATTATCGTTCATACTTATAGTAAGTTTGCATGCTTTCAGCTGTCTTCAAACCATCTGACTTGAGTGATACATCACTGCCAGCATCTACAGAAGTATACTTCTCTCATTTATTCGATTTTATGGCATTTTTGATGATGTTCATAAGTGCTTATTATATTTGTATATTAGAAGCCGTAAGCCAACCACTTTATTTTCTTACCACATACATCTTTCGAGTTGCAGTATTGACAGTAATAGTTCTTACTACTCAAAAGCATAGCCCTTGAAACTATTTACATATATGAATATACATACATACACACTTATTAATCCCATCACAGCTTATCCCCAACTGACTGTTTAACGCTTTTCGCCTTACTCATTAAAATTATTTGTTCTGCGCCTTAAGACTATTAGTTTTTTTCCGAAAAAAAATGCATTTTTAAGCAAGCTAAACAGTAATTCACAAAATTTTAATGGCTAATGGATTTTATAACCAGCTCTTTCATAGCATAAATTCATTGGAAGGCATCTAGTATGAAAAGACATATTTAGATGTTTGTCGAAACTGGCATCGATCCCAGGTCGTGTGTAGTGGTAGCGCACACCTTTAGCCGCTAGATTAGAACGTCTAATGTATACCGCTGCTAGCATATTTAATACTGTATAAAGATCATAATGTGCATTAATTTAACTAAGGGCTGATAAGCTAAGATGAATGAAACAATTAGTCAATCTTAACTTTTAGAACAATGTTGATTTATTACAAACTTTATAACGGATTTGTACCGCTTTAGTCTTCTTCAAATGGGCTGTCTTCAATCAGCTTTGCATTTTGCATTCCGTGAGTTCCTTAGACTTTATAACTGATAACTAAAGCATTAATGATCGCATCAAATCACGTAGCTACTCTGAAGCAAACATTTTGAAATCAGTGAAGATATCTATCGGTCTCTGCCTTTGCTGGCAACTTGCAATTAAATTTTCCGCATATTCCTGAGCAAGCGAGGTCCAGCTTTGTTGGAGGAGGTGATAGTAATCATTTGTTGACGTTAAATGTGTCCTTGATTTCATTAAAGCCCAAAAATTCTCTATTGTACTGGCATCTGGCGACTGTGATGGTCAATCTAAAGTAAAAATATGGTTTTCTTGTTTTCATTTATACAGTAGAGAGCCTGCTCCTACTTGGTCTTGGTGAAATTTGATACACATGTTCCTTGGCAAAAAAGTAAGGCGGTATTCCTAGATGAGCGTAATCGGACCAATGTCGCGCCCACAAATCGCCATTAATCGAAAACGTATAAAGGGCCATAACTAAGCATTAAATTAAGAGATAGGACTTTAATTTGGCACAGGGAATCGCAGTAGCCAGGGGCATTTGTGGGCTAACAATTTTGAAAAAGTGGGCATGGCCCCGCTGTCTATTTGGTTCAATGTACATATCTTCTAAACCACTGTACAAATGGATGAAATGCCTAAAAATATGGCGCGACGTTTTTCTGTGAGTGGTGCAAGCCGAAAATGCAGCGTTAGTTAGAGAAGAGGTACGCAATTAAATTCTGTGTGAAACTCGGTATATCTGCGACAGAGGCGTTTAATATGATCAAGCAGGCTTATCCAGATGTTGCTTTAGCAAGAAGTGGTGTGTTTCGGTGGCACTATGCCTTTTTGGAGGGCCGGGAAGAGGGTTTTGATGAAGACCGTACCGGTAGACTAGCGACTTCGACAAACGCCGAGAATGTGAGTCGTGTGAGCAAAGTACTCTTTTTAGCGTTCTTAGGCTAAGCAGTGGTTTTTTCTTTAGCAGGAGAGCAATAGCTTTGTCCCCACTTGTAGATCTCATGTGATTCCACCTTCTTCCTGGCTTGTCACCCATGTATCCGGTTTCTCCGTAATGGCCAGACCACCTCTTCACAAACCTACAACTCGTATTTAAATACTTTGCAGTTTTTTTAATATTCAATTTCGGAGCTTTATGATGCTTCGTTAGAAAGACTGCTACAAAATGTCTCTTATACTGAGCACTTATTTGTATTATTTCTCGGCAAGACGGGACAAATTAAGAAGATCGAATAAAACTAACCGAATTGTACGCATCAGTGATCGCAATTGAAGTTACAAAAAAATAACAGTTTTCCGCAAATTGATCACGAAAAGAAAAACATTATTTTTGAACGCACTGTAACTTTGATTTAATAAGACTTTTATCGTTTTTGACTCATATAATAGGTACGATTATTTCGTTAGTGATTGGCAAGAGAACGCTCAACTCAGACTAAATTTGCCGGAAGATGGCTTAAAACACTTCGGAATATTGCGATTGTCAATCATACCCTTTCATACCTTGCATATGTACACACATACAGGCATACATTTTTCCTGATTGCAAGAATATCACCTTGTATTTCATCATTAGGGCTATGATATGCTCATCATAGAAAATAAAAAATTCATTAAGCCAAACTTTTCCTAATTATATAATGTTAGTTTCGCATGTGATTACATAAGAGAGTGTGAAATATATAAATTTCTTCTATTAAAAAATTGTTATTGTTTTTTGTTTGTTATTAATACTCGATAGGCTTCAACTATTTTGGTGCTAACTTCATTTTATGGTAGTTAGCCATACATAATATAGTATATATATAGTACATGTGCATGATATAAACCTACATAGAAACACGTGTATTTGCAACACTTGACTGACAGTTGGCGTTAGCAATTGTGCCGTGTCCCTTTACAATAATTTTTTTTTTAATTTTTCCTTTTCGTAACAAAAATGAGAAAATTATGCAAATTCTTCTTACCATTTGAATACGAGCAGTCAGTCAGTTGCATTAAATATTTTCTATTATTGTTTTAGCTTCCTTGTGTTTTCTCCTCTCGCACCGACAGTTGTTTGCTTTCCCCAATTTACATATCAACAAACGCGCTTAAATATGTACATATATTCACATTCTCATGCCATTTTCTATGGGGGCGGAGAAATTTTCTGAATTTATTGTAATACATACATACACACATACTTGCATTACATTCCATAGAAATGTCGGTGAAAAGGCGGTTAAAAAAAGTACAGCAATAAAATGAAGCAATCACTAAAAGTGTGTGCGCTGTTGCATTCGAGTGAATTCTCACATTGTAATAGAGCATAACACTGTGCAACAAAATATACTAATGCCTAAAGCTAATTTTTATGAAACTACACACTATGTATGTATGTGAGTGGTTGCGATATAGGACCTATAATTTTGGTCAGTTGAGAAAATTTAGATTATAAATGATGTGTATACTAAGTAATACATAGCAGAAGGAATGAAGAGGGTGAGAATAGTTTCCAATTCATAGACAGAAGGAGGATTGACAAAAAATGTACACTAATAAAATATTCCTTTGTAAAAGTTAACCCACTTAGAGCTGCGTTTGGAAGAAATATCTCGAAGTAGCATATTCATATTAATTTATCGTACTTGAGCCATGGGCACTGCTGACCTATAGCATGAAATATAAATTATAAAATTTGAGATATTTGAGATTCGAATTAAAGCACCGAAGCTCTAAAACCCTTCACAGGTGCATTTTTTGTTACATAAAGAGCTTTAAAAAATCTTTATCATGATTTTTGTCGTTCAGTTTGTATGGCAGCTGTATGGCATGTCGACCGATCTGAACAATTTCTTCGGAAATTGTAGCGATGCTTTAGATAACAGTCTGTGGCAAATTTCGTGAACATACCTTGTCAAATAAAAAAGTTTGCCATACAAGAACTTTAGTGGGATTGGCCAATTTCCATGGCAATTATATGCTATAATTGTCCGATATCAGCGGTTTCGACAAATGAGTAGCTTCTTGGTGAGTAATGAATAAGTGGCAAAATTTCAGGTCGATATCTCAAAAAATGGGAGCTAATTCGATTATATGCAGACGGACAGACGAAACGAATGTGGCTAAATCATCTCAGCTCGTAGTACTACATATTATTTATAGAGTATCCGACGTTTACGTTTGGATGTTACAAACATCGTGGCAAACTTAATTACCCTGTTCAGGGTCTAATAATACATACATAACAGAAACGAACCCTTTCAAGTGTCATAAATTTTGGAATAGCTTCAGGCGACCATCTGCTTCAGTTTTCACACTTTTCACAGTGATCTAAGGATCAATTATTATGTGACAAAAGGTAGTAATGATCATTTTATTACGCAAATTTTGCATAGAACATCAATAGGAACGTTTCTTGAGTACTCAAGGTATCACACACTTAGATATAAAGAAATCTGTTAAAAAACTTCAAATTCTTGCTTTAGAAATTTTAAATTGGAATTCTCCAAACAATCACACGCTTTATACTAGACGCCTGCAACTTATTGCCCTCCATAGTACTCGTAGGGTAAAACGACTGCCAAACTTCAAGTTCACGTATTGATTCGGGAATATCCCTCTGGGACATCAAATCTTCTTTTTCTGAAAAACTAATTTTGATTTATGGAGTTGGATAATACTAGTTAGAGATATGAAAACTTGACAATTTTAAATAGTTCTTTTTTGCAGTAATTTATTTAAGTTTATAAAAATAATAACATGGCATAGTTTCGTCTTGACTTGACAGAAATTGACAAAAAGAATTAACAATTTTAAATTAATGACTGTTTGTGCTGATCCAGGACCAAGCTAAGCTCTTTGCGGTGACCATTATTAATTCTTGGAGATTTATCTCAAATCAATTTGACAAAAGAAATCAGTCTTAATAATATATAATCTAGTGCTTGATCGAAGCTTTTTTAATTGACAAAATGGAGGCTTCCGCAATTTTTTTTCTGGTTTTCGAGAAAAAAAAAAGTTGATTCTTTATAAACATTTTTTTCAAAAAATATGCATTGCCGCTTTTACACTTGCAGTATTGATTTTTTCGGCATAGCGATGAGAATTATGATCAATAATTATTTCATAACTTCACTGAATATACCGGAAGTCCACGTCTGCAACAATTTACAGCACTAGTTGGTTGAAACTCTCTTTGTTATTCTGATTGAATCCGCCTACAACATCAGAAGGTAAGAGAGAATAATCGTGTGTTGCTTAAAACACGCCGTTAAGAGCACCAAAAACCGATCGCTTGTAGCTGCTGTTCGAACGATCCAGAGCGCCCGAGAATCCTTTCATAATTATAGAATAACTCGAAAGCTATATATCGAATTGATTCAAGTCTGAAAATACTTAAATAGTTTAAGAAAATGTCTTTTTTTTTAATTCTTATAAACGCTGCTGTTTTGCAACTGATATGTTTCTTTTTCTTGCCGCTATAGAATGACAGCATGCACGATTCATGACCCGTCGAGAATGTTGCCTCTCAATCCAGTCTGATATGTGCTTAATGAGCGTATGCGTCCATCTTCCCTTTTTCTGCCGCATCCCATTGTCTTTGTCACTCTTCGAGGCTTGCCTGTCTCATCTTTTTTCGCTCGTCAGCCGTTAGACGCCTATTCATCTAGTCACCTTTCACATGGCATGTTTTGTCCTATAGCTGAATATTTGTAGATCACAAATTCAAAAATACCAAACAGATTCTGTTATCGGCTAAACGCTCTGATAGCTCATAACATATCTCTAAGGTTTGGCAATCATAACGCAGAAGTTATCAGTTTTAATATGGATTATAATTCGTCTTCATACAACCTTCACAATTTGTTACCATGTATAATATAGACTCCGACACAAGTTTAGCTTAGCGCCTCTACTCATTTTCCTGTCAATCTTGAGATTGTGGTATAAAACTAGTTTTTAAGCAACCTGTTATATTTTGGATGTTATAAAAAGTATTTTCTTGGCAAAACTACACTCGAAGCTTAGACATTTCGCCTAGAAATAAATTGTTTTGTTGGGTGACTGAAATTAGGACAGACACACGTCTTGTTTAGTGATAGTTCCACCGCCAACGACTACAACATAACCAAGTTCAAAAACGTCTTCGAACTCTCTGCTTTCTTTTTGAATTGCCTCAAAATATTTCTTATAGATTTCCAATTATTAACCATAACCTTACACATACAGTATATTTACAACTTTTAAACATGCTTTGAATTGCTGGCACAACGCCTAGGCTTATTATTTAATATTTCTTCCACTTTTTGGTTACACACACCCCAAAGGCCATGCGGAAAGTCTTGGAAATTAAATTCTGATTCTTTTCAATTCTTAAGCAAGATTTTTTCCTTGCAACAATTGCTACAATTATACATTTTCCCATGACTTTATTGTTTAAGCAGTTCGTTGAACTTTTCGCCTAGTCATGAAAATGTATTCAGGCATTTTGTTGCATTGTGTATTGAAATGAAAATTTTTCGAAAATGCCGCGATGCGAGGCAGAAAGCATTTGAAGAGCAAAAACAAGAGAAAAAAACAAAAAACAATTACAAAAGAAAGACTTACTTACAAACATACATACATACTACAGCAATTTGTAAAAGTTTGTGTGTGTGTGTTGGTGAAAACGGTAACAAGCGACGAAGCGCACGATTACCACACCATGGCGCTATTGTGCCACCAAGCCAACAGCCAACAACCAACAACCAACCGACCGACGACCAACATGTGTGAGAATCATGCAAGCGAAACGCAAAATACGCGCTACTAAATGGAAGAAAATACGTAAAACCAAACTGTAACTGAAACGAAAACGCTACCAACGCCGATCGCAAACGCTGATATATCGAGCGATTGGACGGACATCCAAACTGCCGCGCTATGCACACTTTTAACCGGGCGATGAGGCGTTCGCTGCCGAAAAAGGGTGTGAACTAAGGCATCCCCTATTTTGTCTATTATGACAATAACAACAACAGCGACGTGTCTACCATAGTGGTAGCGTTAAGTGAACTCAAGTACCATGAAGAGGTTTTGGCAATTTTTCACACGCTTCGCCAAACAGTTAATCGGTCAGAAAGTCGCAAGAACTAAGCGACTACCGCCGAACTACTCGACAACCTACGCCTCTAAAAATTTTAAAATTGAACAGCAATATTTTAAAGCGGTGCGCAGCATAAAACACCAAGCGCATTCGCAAAAACACTTATTGAGCCGAGGCAGTCGATAAAAAACGAAACGAATTTATTAGCAACAACAACAATATGTATGCCCAAATATGCAACATTGGCTGCGCTTGTTGCCTGTCAGCGGACACTTTACTTTTTTATAATTTATTGTTTCTAACGTTTTTTTTCAAGCCTAACTACAAATGTGTGTGTGTGTGTGTGTGAGTCCGCAATTGCTCGCCTACGTTTTTACGTTTTTGTAAATGTGTTACTAACGTTCAATTTATTTTAATTACGCCAAACATAAAATTTTTTACACTAATGCCGCAAATGAGCTTATTGTTGTTGGGTTTTTGTTTTTGTTGGAAATTTCGCCTTAGCGGCTAAGGGGCACATACATTTTTGGCTGAGGTCGCGTGTTGTATGTCAATAAATTTTCCAATGTTTACCTTTTTGTCGCTTTATCATTGACTTCGTTTGGCCTGTGCGATGCTGCTATTGTCGCCGCCATAAGAGCTGGGGTATGGAAAGCAAAAACATTTAATGAAATGAAATACAATATATGCATTCCTCTACCTCTATTTGTGCTACTGTTACTACTTCTGCAATTCTACGCGCTAGCAATGGAAATCTAAATCGCTAACGGTCATCGAGCACAGTGTTTAAAAACCCGTAAATTGACACTAAAAATATGGTTAAGAACACTGATTATCATTTTAACCGTCTTTGAGGAAGTGGAACTGTGTTAAAAATATTAGAACAAACGGACTTTTCAATAAGACCGCTACAAAAATTTAAATAAAACAAAAAAACGCTTTGGGATATCAATGAAATTCTATTATTCCTGTGAAAGGACATTCGATGCCATTATGTATGGAACTTGATTTCTTTTTCATGGCCACCACGGGCATGCTTGCAGAAGTCTGGACCCAATGACACCTCCGGCCCATAAACCTCAGCAAACCGTAATTTTTTTCGAAATGCAATTGTGACTTATGAAGTACATGTGGATTGCTGCCCGATCAATAACGCATATTTTCCGTATTGACGAAGCCATTCAGCCAGAAATGAGCCTCATCCTTGAAGATGATTTTTTGATGAAAATCCGGATTATTTTCAAGTTGTTGCTCAGCCCAATTCACGAACATACCATGATTCTGATGGTCAACCGGCTTCAGTTCTTGCGTCAATTTGATCTTGTAAAAATATAGGCCAAGATCTTTTCGAAAAATTCGCCACAACGTCACAAAGATGCTCAACACTTGAGACTGATTTGGGTCTTCCTCAATTGATGCGGAGCAATATATAATATATTTGTGGCAGCAATGTTCTCGACACTATGAGCACTTCTTTGTTCACTGGCATGAAAACATTTTGTACTGTGGCTGTGAATTCAAATTTTTCCACTAGAAGCTCAATTGTTGATCTGACAGGACGATTATGACGACCATTAATTGGACGTAGCGCTCTTGAAGCTGAGGCCACTGACTCCGAATTTCGGTAGTAAATGTTATGTTTCCATACAGGAATTTGACTTTGATTGATCAATTTGTGTGACAGCTATATGTTATAGTGGTCCAATATCGGTTGTTCCTACAGATAAGTAGCCTCTTCTCTGAAGGACTATTGGCGTGTATACAGACAGACAGGCATGGCCAAATCGACTCAGCTCATTACAATGATCATTGCTTAATAATCTTAATACGAGTAGAGTCTCCGATGTTTCCTCCGGTGTGTTACAAACTTTGTTTACGCTGTTCAGGGTATATAAATTCACAAAAACAACAAATTTTATATTAGCATTTCTGAAAAATACTACTGACTGAGTGCACGATTTGAAAAACGTAATTTCAATAACAACGTGTTCAAAGTTTGTTGCTGAATCTGACTAAACCATAAGTTTCGACAAAATATGCCTTTAGCAAAAACCAATTAATTTTAGACTCACCTAATCTCTTAAGTGGGTATTCTAGTCTAGTATGGTAATTTAAAAAAAAAAATCGATTTTAGACTCATCTAACCTTTTCATTTCAGGTAATTAAAAAAAACAATCCATTTCAGACTCACCTAACCTCTTAATGGCGTATTCTAGTCTAGAAGCTTGAATTTCAGGTAATTAAAAACAAAAAAATATTGTACCATATTTTTGACTGTTTGGAATTTTTTGAAAATAGTAAAATTTGAGATTTGGTTATATGGACAGTTCCAGAATAAACAAGTGCACAGAGAATACTGTTTAGAATTTTCAGGTAAATCGGTTCAGTAGAACCTAAGAAAACGTGGGGATCGAATTGTTAAATACAGTTTCGAGAAAAATGCGTTTAAAGTTTCAATTCCGGCTAAAGTAGCATGGATGCCGAATCAACAAATTATTCAAAATATCTCCGAGTATACTTTGAGTTTTGAAACATCTTGTAGAAAAATTCTCTAACAGTTAAGGGGTTACATGGGTTCCGTCGGGTAAAAAACAACCTTTTTTCAACAATTTTTTTCTCAACCAAAAAATTAAATATTTGATTAGAATTTTATGTTGTTTGAAATATACACGATTAACAAAGGTTCTGAAATTTTTTGGAAAAAAAACTATTTTAAACTCATCCATTGCGACTTTATTTCCGGTGAACCCTCGGAAAAAAGATGCGCCCGGGTTGGCAAGATAACTCCTTACTGGATTATCTAAAGTGAAAAATACGTATTTTTGTTAAAACCTTAACTTAGAAGGAAAAGAACTGAAAATTGTATATTGGAAAAAAAAAATTTACAAAAAATTTAAAATTTCAGTAAAAATTTCGTGACATTTTTTTCAAATAGTTGTATTCGAAAAAAACTATTTCGTCAAAGTCTTTAAGAATTATATCTCAAAGACTCGTGTAAAATTTGATGAAGATCTGTTGAGTAGTTCTTAAGAAATCTTGCCCACCGACTTCCACAACACAGTTTCCAAAAAACACGTTTAAAGACGGTGCACTTACCACAGCTACCATCGAGCGCACTAATTCTCAAGATTTTATCTCCGAAACTATTACTCGGATCAACTTGAAAAATTAGGACAATATTCTAGAGATGTTATAGAATTTTATAAGGCAGGAAAAAAATTCGGTTTTTTTAAACCCGTAAACCCCTTAAAAACTTAGCAAAAAAATTTGATTTTTTTATTTCTGAATACCCTCTTAATGTAAAAAAATACGTCATTATAATTATTATTTATATTTATACTTCCTGAAAACATACTTCAAAAGCTACTTCTTGATAAATTCTAATAAAATGTTTATTTTTTGCTTAATTTGTGTACTCATTGTTTAAAAATGCCACACTGTAGTTCGTTGGCTTTACCGCCTAACTGCAACAGTCAACAAAGAACGGTTGCAAATGTTGTGCATAAAAATATTGCATGCGGTGATCATTTTACAATATTCATAAATACACTTACAGGCTACAATAAGCGTATGTATGTACGTCGTATGTCGCGATATACAAACATAGGGGCCAAATCAGCAAACTAACAGCAAACGCTCACACGCACACATCCTAAAGTATGGTTTGTCTAATCAACCGACATTCGCTTGCCGAGTACCATGCTGTGCTACCGCTATTGCAATTGCCGCTGCGGCTGCCACCGCTACCTACGCTTGCAGCCGGCTGCACTTATAAGCGTCTCAACGACGCGGCAACGTTCTTGCCGCACTCATATGCGCGTTCCCATATCGACAGCCATAAGTTGGCAATCATCAATGTGTGCTGACTGCACTTGGGACTTAATGCCACTATGCCGTTAATGCGCCATCAGCAATTTATTAAAACGATTGCATCTGATCGATTGCGTTGCATGCGACGGCGATGAGCGCACTCACACACGCACACCCCGCTGTTGTTGCTATAAATGTATAGTTGTGTTTATGTTTCATATGTTGTGTGCCATTGCAGCGTTTCGAGTTTATTGTTGTGTTATATGTTTCCTTTATGCGAGATATCTAACTTCATATTGACAGCGCATGCGCCACCACCACCAGCACCAGCTCACCACACCACAGCATGTTCATTTCGATATCAGCAGAAGTACCAGCAAAGGTTGTTATATTGAAGAGCCCACCGCCACAGCAGCGCTTTGACAGATACTCCGGCTGTCGATTATGCGGGTCAAAGCGGACCAGCGTCGAAAAAAAATTACAATTTTTTTACTATATCTTTTAGGGTTTTGGTTTTACAACAAAAACTAATATGAGTCGCGTCTATGGCTGCCAGCTCGTGTTGTTTTATGCGATTTGTTGGTGGGTGAGGCTGATATGCGGTTTTCGATTGTTTGCCACCACTACTGTTTTCAGTGCCTGTGAACGTCGTCGTGTGCTCGAAGTGGGCCTGAGAAAGTAGGAAACGCGTGGCATTTAATAACTACACCGACATGGCGCGCTTGATTGATGAATATGTTTGCACGTAGGCTTGCATGTGCACATATGTATGTGTGTGTAAGTGTGTCTGCTGCGAAAGCAATTGGAGGCCTGTGGATGAGTTTGTTGTGATTTCATTTGTTGTGTTTTTTGTTGTGCTATGTTTCAGTTTAATTATTAATTTTAGGGTTGATTATTTTTTTCATGTTTTTGGTAATCACTCATAAACGCTCATTAATGGCGAATTTGTTATTTTATAGGGTTCCGCACAATTTAATGGGTGTCTAATCCGATTTGGATTTTGATGCTTATGTTTTAACGGTTTTCTGCAATTAGCGCATTTATTTGAAATTTGTAATCCAGTCAAAGTGACATAATAACCAATTTGTGTATATTGTACTAGTTTAGTCTAATAAAGATCCATTTAAGTTGACACGGTAGCTAACAAATAGCAATACCATTAATGAGTTTAGGGATAATTAAGGATTATTTTGAAATAGGTTGAGTTAAATTTTAACATATTTGGCAATTTAAAAAAACAAATTGAAATAATTTTTCTACTAAAGTATTTTCAAGCTTATACTTAGGAAGGGTATTTTCAAAAGTTACTGCTATAAAAGCAGTTTCTGATTTACATTAAAAGATTATTTAAATATAAAACAAAAACCGGTTGGGATATCAATGAAATTCTTTATTCCTGTGAAAGTATATTCGATGACATTATGTATGGAACTCGAATTCTTCTGCATGGCCCGCATGAGCACGCTTGCAGACTCATGTCCAGACGTTGAACGCAATTTTCGACCGCTTTCAAGCATAAATCGGTCGATACCGCTGCAATTTCACGTTCGATATTTGTACGAAGTTCATCAATCATCGCTGGTTTGGTGGCGTAGACCATTGACTTGATGTAGTCCCACAGGAAATAGTTTAACGGCGTGAAATCGCACGGCCGAGGTGGGCATTCGCTGTGTGGCTTGTGACGCCGTCCTGTTGAAACCACATATTGTTCAAGTCCATTTCATCCAATTCGAGCTAAAAATATTCGGTTATCATTAAGCGGTAGCGATTTCCATTCACAATAACGTGCCGATCTTAATCATCACAGAAGAAGTACGGCCCAATGACGCCGTCGAAGAAAATTCGATTTTTTGCACAGTTTAACGCTAGGGAGCATACCTAAACTATATTTACAAAATCTCAAATCATTTCGTTACTACCGAAATTGAGATTTAGGCATTGCACTTGAGCAAATAAAAGGACTATTGGATACATAAAAACATATTTTTTCTGATTTAATGACTTTGGACGATTTTAAAATAAAGTACTCAACCTTCTCTATATTAATGCAATGATCCATGATAATGATCGCACAATAACAATAATTTTTTTCCGCGAAAATTAATATTTCTTTATTGGTGGTATAAAAAACTGGAAGGAAAAGATTTCAAATGTTTCGATCGTGGTCACACAGATTTTGATTTGACCCTGGTACCAGGCGGCACACATTGGTTTCTGCTAGTGCATACTGCGGCTAAAAATATAAGGAGTTGTCGCAGGACAATGACATTTGGTACATCATTGTTTTGGATTCCAATCAAGAAAAAAATGAAAAAATTTTTTTAAAAAATTTTATTTTACGCCCACCTCCCATTTTTGGTACATAGCATTTTTATGACATTATATATGTTGGTGTTAAATTTCAATAATATCCGCCCACTTTTACGCCCACCTCCCATACAACTAAATTCTCTTTTATCAAGTCTCTTTTAGCAAATTTTGTACATCTTCTTGACATTCTGACATTGTTTTTTTCAAGGGGGCAATTTGGGTCAGCTGAATTTTTTATTATCGTTTATCTGAGTCTTCAGTATTTAATTCGGTATATGTATGTCGACAGCGGTAGACAGCGCTAAAAAGATGCACCACTTTGAATTTGAAGAATATTGAAATTTTGACGTCCAAATTATGTTGTTCCACAAAATTTTTTATGCATTATTTTTTTCAATGGATTTTGATGCAAATTTTTTCTTTGATACATATTATAAATGAAAAATAATAACGAAGTTGAATTTCAATAGTTGTTTTATTGTATCAATAATTTGACTTTTGAGTAAATTTTTTGCTAATTTTGATGCTCTCTAAATTCACCAACTTTGGGTATTTCTGGACAAAAAACTAATGCAGATAGAATCCTAATACTTTGGGAAAATAATGTATAGATAGTTGGTAACAAACTGTGAAATTTTCATTCAAATCAGACAACATGAAATTTTTGAATTTCGGCCACAGATATCCCAATGTGCGGCATCTGTGCATGGCGGATTGCTTAATAACACCTCACGTCTTGCCACATTTGTCAGCAGCTTGCATCCACTTCCATTACAAATTTTTCCTTCGTGTCAGCCTCATATAGCACACCTATGACAATGTGGTTTCGGGCCACACCAATTTTTTCTTTTAGCTGCCGGTCCTGCCAGTTGAAGCATTAAATTGGACAAAACCGCTTTCATGCATGGACTTGTAAGCTCCTCAGTGATTGTTGGTTGCAGTTTCACCCTTTCGAACAGGTGGGCAGCACGACGCTTCTTCCGTTCCTTTGCTTTAGGTGGGCCATCGACTTAAAAGTAGGTCTTACTCTGGCAGATGCACTAGTAACAACTGAGCTTAGCTTAGCTTCAGGTCCTTTGTTAGGGATAGCCCTTCCCATTAGACTAAGTCTTTGTAATGCTCGCCTCGACACTAGTATCCATACGTTTTCTTTACTAATACCTTCTTTATACTGTCGCAAGCAAGTGTTGGTACAAGTTATTCATAGTTGATCGAAAACGCGTTGACGACGAATCACTTTTAGGGTGGCCGTCAACATCAACTGATGATCAACACGTTAATAAAATACAAGAATTGGTGCTTTGCAATCGAAAATAAAAAGTCAGAGATCTTACTGCTATCGTTAGAATATAGAAAGGATCAGTGAAAACCATTTTGAATGATCATTCGTTCCTAAGAAAAGTGAAATCACCATTTTATTTTGAAAATCGGCGTCGCATTAACGTCTGTAAAACAATGCTTTACCATAAAAAGGCTGTCGTCAAACATATTATTCCTGGCGATGAGTCTTGGATCTATGCTTACGACCCGGAAACAGACGATAAATCGGCCGAATATCAAGGTTCTGTTGACAGTTTTTTTTGAGATGTGGTGCTCCCTGAATTTTTTTTTTCGACCGGCTAAACTGTCACTAACGAATACTATTGAAGTGTTATACGTTATTTGCACGAAGCTATTCGTAAAAGACGCCGAATTACAGACCGACAGCTCTTGGTTTTTGCCACCGTCCACGATATTGCACCGTCGCATACTGCATTGATTCTTCGCGAAATTTTCGCCTAGTTTTCAAGCAATATGATGCCACACCCACCATATTCGCCTGATTTAGCTACATACGTGTGACTTCTGGGTATTCAGCAAATTCAAACGACCGCTATGAGGAAACCGTTTTGAGTTGAAATTTGAATTTAAAAACTGCTTCGATTCGATTGATTGGAAAAAACGTTGACACAACTGTATTTGGGCCAAGGAATATTACTTTAAGGGGGACGATATAGATTTTGAAGAATAAATTAAGAATTTTAAAATTATCAACAAAGGCTTACTATTTTTTGCTCATAATAGTATGTTTATCTTCTGTAAAACTATACCGAACTTGTTCATAAGTCGATAACTGTCTAAATGCTGGCTATTGTTCATAAACATCAAATCTTTCAAAATATGTATAAGCCGACGAGGATTGGTTGAATACATTTTTTGCTGATTAACCAGACTTCGCTGCTATATTTCGAAGTATCATGAAGAAGCTTTAATATAAATATGTCTGTTAGTATAAGAACAACAACAATATATATTATTGTAGTCCACTCACTTCCATTGCAATTAAATGGCAGGAACTGCGATTTTCAAGCAATTTTACAGTTTCTACTTTATAAATTCTCAAACCAGCTACACATTTGCCGCGGCATCCTGCAATTCTTTTCAATCAACAAAGCAGATATAGCTATTCTCTTCCTCATGCCATGTACATTTGTATGCAAAAATTAAATTGAGAATTTTGCAACATCAAAAATTTGATACAAACACTTGATTTATAATGTCACGTGCTTATATGGAAATCTCCATATCTTTATACATACATACTTACATATACATATGTATGAATACATGCGTAAAGAAAAAGACGGCCGGCTGCTACAAAGCCTATGTGATTTGCTTTCTTTGAAGAATGCGTAACAAATCGGTTTGGCTGCAAGCACGCCGGCATTGATAAAGAATACCAAAGAGATTTGCACAAAATGATGGCATTATTTGTTATTGCATATTCTAAGCGCTGCCATGCAAACATGTGCAAGTGTAAATATTTGTGTATGTAAGTGTCTTACTATGCTTTATGCTTACATCACGGCTTGCATGTTCACCTCCTTTACTGCACTCTGCCGCATTGTTTGTTCTCTGCCCCGCATATGCGCATACATATTTATAAATTTAGCTATACAAAACGCAAACAGCAAACACCAACTAATCGCAAAGAATGAGCTTTGAAGCAAAGCGCATGCAACATTTCCGCACGCCGATAAGATATCTCTCAAATTAATGATGCCAAAGAAAATTACGTTTAGATTGAAAAATTCGCCACGGACGCTCGGTTTGTGCGGCGAAATCCGTTGAAACGCTTTTAAGATAAGCATAATTTTAATTTAAATTAAAAATTAAAATCTAGCGCATAACTCCAAATGCGCGTATAGTATGAGAGAAACAGTCAATACCATTTTAGTTTGAATGAAATAGTAAATTATTTCACTCTGAACATTTTCATGTAAGAAATCTATGCCTAAAAAAATATTAGACAGTAAGAGTGCAGTGAGAACGGACTAGATTAGTGAAGTGATTAAATTTAATCTAATCACTTAAAAATTTCCGTGGGAACATAGTATTAAAAATACGTTTTCGGTTAGTCTTTAAAGGACCATGGAGGTATTAACCTCTTTCTTCACCTAATTTTAGGTTCTTCAAACAAATTACTATGTTCGAAAATAAGAATTGGCAGATGTTCTTAGTCTAATTCGAACAACTTGGCTCTGGATATGGCGAGGTGTATGCCGTTGTGTTGTCATGGTGGAAGTGAGAGCGTGTACAAATAGAACCGTTATTTTTGAAATCATTGTCGAGTCAACCCAACAGTTCGACACAATAAAGCCTTAAGACCGTTTTGCCAATATCAAGGTAATCGATGCAATCTTCTTTGAAGTATCTTTGAAAAGTGAAGCCCACTGTTTCGACTGTTCTCCCTCTCTATAGTGTGTATCAGAGAATCTATGCTTCCATACTATATATAACACAAGCGTTACTTTCAGATTCCTATTATACTAGTTATCTCACGCGCCTTCAATCGGCGCTTTACCATTGAGAGATCGTGGAGCTTTGCCTGCCTGAGCACCATCCATCCAAGCGCTCTTTGCTCATCACACAGTGAAAGTGCCTTCAAAAATCGGGAATCGAATCATCGACCAACACTTTTCCATTTTTGTGAAATTCCTGAATACGGCTGCTTCCGCATGCGTTCTAAACAATACTGTGAGCTCGATTTCTACAGTTGCCGTTCACATAAATGAACTATAACACGATAGTACATACTTTTTTGCATTAGTGTCACTATTGAGCGGTGAGGCTAAATAATTGTTGTTCTATCCCTATTTTCTCAATATGTTTTTATTATTTTATTAACCAGCTGCAGATATGAAAGCATATTTATTCCCAATATTCTATACATTTATATTCATTATATCTCGGCTTCACTGTGCTTGCTCTCTAACTCTTAAGGTTGCAATCATTATTATCAGTCTCATCATTTTGCTCGCTATCATCGCATTCATCATCAATTATGCGGCAAGCAGGTCGATTTTATAGACATACAAACAAAACTATACACACAGTAGTACATACAAAAATATCGCTATCAATCGCTCAGTGAGTTGGCTGGCACAATGCGGAAGACATCGTTTGCGTTCACAAACGCAATGCCTCAATGCATTTCTGCCACGCCGCCAATAAGAAACAAAAATAAAAGACTTAAGCAACGAACTTGAACACAACAATGTAAAGCAAATGAATTTTCAAATATGATTGCTAAGTGCCAATTACACTAAAAAGCATTTATTGCATTTACAAGCCCACAACCAAGCGGAGCGGGAAACGAATTTCGGTTAGTTGGTTTGTAGAGTTGAGGGGTACGCCAAATGAGTGAGTTCTCCGCCGTCGCTCCAATCGGCATTAGGGGCGTTTGCTCGTATATGGGCCATTGAATTGCACGATCCGCTAAATGATTATAGCCAACAACTTTCTGTATAGTTCAGGCCAGCTTCCTTTGCCAGCTATCTCTAATATTTTTCATCTCCTGTCTAAGGTTTTTCTTCTTTTGCCTATTTTTGTCTGCATCATTTAAGTACAAGTATGGTTATTCGTAAAGTTAAGAGCCTATTCAAATTACATGGTCAAACTGTGTGCATTTTGTGGTCGCCTTCGACGTCGCAGCGGTGGCCAACCGCTTTCATAGCCGGATAGTCATGATTGTTTCTACTTCAGGAAGTCAGAATCCATTAAGATTACCGAACGCACCGTCGGAGGCGTTCATACTTGCACAAATATGTTAGCTGGAAAGCATTTCGTCGTTATTCTTATTTATGATAAAACACAAGGAAGTGGCACACTATGGTATAGCAATGAAATTTGAGGCGAATCATAGTGCTCAGCGGCAGCAACAACAGCAACAACTACAACTCACCGCTTTCATATGGACAACGCGCCATAGTTGGCGTTGGTTGTCGATACTTTTTTATGTGGGTGTTAAATTGATGCTTTTGGTCTAACACATCATCATCTGCTTTGTCTTTTTTGTAACCATACTACAGGCATGTATGCATTTCTATGTAAGTTATACCATGTCACGGGCACAATGGCATGGCTCTAGCTAATGAATATGAGTTATAACTGCTAGTTGTGCAGTTATTAGTCATAATTGTGAACAGTAATCTTAAAAAGGCTTTATGGTCTTTATGTTGCGATTGATAGACCTTTCCACTTGCACATTGTGATTTATTGGAATTGTAATTTCGAATATTTTATTTTTATAGATTAATTTGTCATGTCAATGGTTTTATGATATCTTCGATTACATTTGATAGCACCAAATAAATAGTTTACGGTTTCAGTGCATACATTCAAAAGGTAAAAATTATCTATGTAGCGATGCTCCTTTTTTGGACATAAATTATAGTTTGAAACCTTTGGCAGTCAAATAATTTATTTATTATATGCAATTTATTATATTAGTAAATAACGGGTGATTTTTTTGAGGTTAGGATTTTCATGCATTAGTATTTGACAGATCACGTGGGATTTCAGACATGGTGTCAAAGAGAAAGATGCTCAGTATGCTTTGACATTTCATCATGAATAGACTTACTAACGAGCAAACGCTTGCAAATCATTGAATTTTATTACCAAAATCAGTGTCGGTTCGAAATGTGTTTCGCGCTTTACGTCCGACAAATTTTGTTCAGCGATGAGGCTCATTTCTGGTTGAATGGCTACGTAAATAAGCAAAATTGCCGCATTTGGGGTGAAGAGCAACCAGAAGCCGTTCAAGAACTGCCCATGCATCCCGAAAAATGCACTGTTCGGTGTTTTTTTGTACGCTGGTGGAATCATTGGACCGTATTTTTTCAAAGATGCTGTGGACGCAACGTTACGGTGAATGGCGATCGCTATCGTTCGATGCTAACAAACTTTTTGTTGCCAAAAATGGAAGAACTGAACTTGGTTGACATGTGGTTTCAACAAGATGGCGCTACATGCCACACAGCTCGCGATTCTATGGCCATTTTGAGGGAAAACTTCGGACAACAATTCATCTCAAGAAATGGACCCGTAAGTTGGCCACCAAGATCATGCGATTTAACGCCTTTAGACTATTTTTTGTGGGGCTACGTCAAGTCTAAAGTCTACAGAAATAAGCCAGCAACTATTCCAGCTTTGGAAGACAACATTTCCGAAGAAATTCGGGCTATTCCGGCCGAAATGCTCGAAAAAGTTGCCCAAAATTGGACTTTCCGAATGGACCACCTAAGACGCAGCCGCGGTCAACATTTAAATGAAATTATCTTCAAAAAGTAAATGTCATGAACCAATCTAACGTTTCAAATAAAGAAAAGTTATCAAGCTCTTAAAAAATCACTCTTTACTTATAAGGTTTATTGATTTTTTTATAACAGCCTGGTAGAACAACAGTTTGTTGGACTCTTTCTTAATAAGAGAGTTGTATTTTAAGCTTAAGATATATGTATATAAAGCGAAGGACTGACAGATCGCGGATATGTTTAGAAAGCGTAATACATTTCACATAGTTTTTGAAAAGACGTGCTGAAATATTGTTATATGTTGCTGAAATAAAAATTCATAAAATACCACTTCCAAAAAGCATTATGAAATTAGGTCTGAAAAATTATAAACAATACGGAAGAATAGTTAATCATCGAGATATAGTATATTTACTAGAGTGTGCCATTCTGAGGCAACCTTTTTTTTCAACTGAAAAACAGGCTTAAAACTTTCGAAAATGTGTAAAAAAAAGTCATTTAAAAGATGAGCTCTTAATATTAATATTAAGAGGTGCCTATTTCAAATTTTCTGTTTTCCATATAAATTACATGGAAAAAAAATCATTTTTTTTGTGGTGGTTTATTGTGCGGAGGTTTTATATGTGCCCCGATGGCTGCCAGTAGGGATGGTAACTCGATCCCGATTCTACTCGAGAATCGAGTTTTCTCGTAAAATAATCGATTTTTTCGAATGTCAAGAACCGATTCTTAATCCACTTCGACTACTGAAATCGATTTTTAAAAATCGAAATTCCACCAGTTATCTAAGCCCTGAGATCAAGCCCATAATACTCACTCTCTCGACGAACAAAAATACTTTATAAGTCTCTTATTATTCTTGTCTTATTATACTGCGCAGAAACAAGGATGATGACGAACCGACATGAGATAGCACTTGGAGCATTCTAAGGAACTATTCTCCAGAAGGCCTTCGGAGCTACCCGCGTAAGCGATAAATATCGAAGAAGACTCAACCACGATGTTTTTTAGCACTACGGCGACGGATGTTGTTCGGCCCACTCATAGGTGGACAACGGAAAAAGGGAACCTATGCGTCCACATAGAGCGACCTGTTTGCACTTCAAATGTATAACTGACGTGAACTCGGCAACTGGCTGAGCTCAGACCGAACTACGGTTGAAAAAGCAGAAGATTGCAGATTTCTTATCAAAAAACTAGAGAGCAGTGCTATGAGAAATTGCTTTGTATTCGCTAAAATAAAAAGAGGGTGTCACACGCTTCTGAAAACAACACCACAAACTCGGTTTTTTTCTCTGTTCAATAACAATCAACTACAAAATTACAAATAATGGGCATAGAACAGCAAAGATTCGCAGTTATACTGTTTTATTATAAACCTTTAAAATTTTAATTTTTTGTTCTTCCTTTTGACGCAAATTGTGTATTTTTCTTTCATAATTCAAAAACGAAATAATTCATTAGAAAATTGCCTGGTTATATGTATATGGTTAAAACAATAAAAACAACAAGTAAGGAGGGCTAATTTCGGGTGCAACGGAACATGTTATACTGTTGCAACTGTACAATCCTTATCATTATGAGTAAAGTCACGTATATGTATGTTTGTTGCGTAACACCAAGTTTTTGCCCAATTTTATCCATTTTAGGCACAAAGACACACCATTAACAGTAAAAAAACGCTCTCTCATTTTCATAGAGATAACTCACATGTTTGGCAACATGGAAGTTTGGAAATCTTGATATTAGGTTTTTTGGGGCTCAGGGAAGTATTGACAATTCAATGACAGTATTAACGATTCAAACCATTTTCGACACGCAGACAAACCATTGTCAGGAAGAATTTCAGTTATATTTCAGTTATAAGGACTGTCCCGTAAAAAATTGACCCTTTTATTCCTTACGATTGTGACGTACCTGTTTATGGCATTAGTCTCAATGGGGACTTGTTTTTTCTATATAATCTGACGATTAACAAAATGTATAACATTTGGTGTCAAGACTTCAAACTATTAAGATGTCTAGCAATCAAGAAAAAGTGCGCGAATTGGTTTTGTCCACTTACCTGGAAAATTCAGAATTAAAATATTCAGTTATAGCTAAAAAAACTGGAGCATCGGAAAGTACTGTCAAAAGGGTTGTTTCGAATTACAAAAAGGGTGTACCTACTATACGAAAAAAGGTTCGGGTAGAAAACCAGGTGCAGAAGGAAATTTGGCAAAAAGAGTGAAGGAAGTTTTTAAGCAGAATCCCAACACTTCAGTACGAGATGTTGCTGTTAAAGCAGGTACCTCTAAAAGTACTGTACAAAGGATAAAGTGTGATAGTAAGCTAAAGACATATAGATTTCAAAGAGTGCCAGATCGTTCCGATGAAAAGCAATTGGTTCCTTAAAAACGAGCTCGAAATTTGTATGAAGGATACCTAACAAAATTTGACTGTCGCGTGATGGACGACGAAACCTACGTTAAGGCAGATTTCAAACAGTTACCGGGGCATGAATATTATACTTGTATGAAGAAGGGGCAAGTACAGAGAAAATTTAAGGATAAGAAAATTACCAAATTTCCCAAGCAGTATATGGTTTGGCAAGCGATATGTACTTGCGGTTTGAGAAGCAGTTTTTTTGTAACACAGGGCACAATCAATTCAAAAATTTATATTAGCAAGTGCCTTCAAAAACGTCTTTTGCCATTTATACGCGAACATGAGGGTACTGTAATGTTCTGGCCTGATTTAGCAACCTCTCACTATTCTACAGCTACCATGGAGTGGTATGAAAGCAATAATGTCAATATTGTTCCAAGAAAAGCGAATCCACTTAATTACCCAGAGCTTCGACCCATTGAGAGATATTGGGCTCTAATGAAATCAAATATCCGGAAGAGTAAAGGTACTGCAAAAAATTTACAAGATTTTAGAAATAAGTGGCGAAGGTCGTACGGTACTATCGATGAAAACACTGTACAGAACATAATAAAGGGCCTTAAGAAAAAAGTAACAATTTTTTACAGAAAATAAATACTTGTTAAATGTTATTTATAATTTGTAATCTCTGTAGTACTCATTAATAAAAAATAAAACAAGGCTTTGAAAAAATTCTTTGGGTAAATTTTTTACGGGACAGTCCTTATATCTCACATCTCGCACATTTACCGATATTTTCGGTCAAAAGTTAACTATAGATTCTAAGGTCTAAATATTCGGTACCTAGGGGCTTCAACAGTTTTTGTTTAATTTAGAAAATTTTCGGTCATAGGATGGCATACGCTTAGAACATTATACGTGCAAAGTTGTATCCCGTTAAATTAATTGCTTCTCGATTTTTGCAGTGGAAAAGAAAGAGTCAGTTGCACTTTAAAATTGTGTTATATGGGAATCGGTCGCGACTGCATGTCGATCGGCCCCACGGTGTATTTTTTCTCACTACCTGACGCCTCTCGAACTATGTACTCAATATTATTATAAGTTTACAAAAATTGATTTAAGCAAATAGCCGCCTTAATCAATCGATTACGAAGCACTTTTATTCACACATGCGCACATAGCATGAATTGAAACAAACAAGCCCAGCTCGATTATATATTCGTAATTTTGCTGGCAATCACAAGTTTATATTTTTAGTTTTTAATTAAATATTGTTTACGTTAGCAGTTAATTGAAATCCCTTGTCTAAAACTAATTTCAACCAATTACCGCAACACATTCTATCTATTGCATATAGCAAATTTTTCGCATACATACGCTCTTCAATCTCATTAAAAATTAGAGTTTCAGTCGCCCATTTATCACACACAACATACTTATTTTAACAAACTGCGCTTTGACGAATCGCAAGTGCGCTGTGGTGTCGCTTTCGTTTAGAATTAAGTTGCATCTGCGCCTTTAGTAGTAAGTATTATTCAATAATGAACACATCGTTAACCGCTGGCAGCTTTAAAAATTGCCAACAAACTGCAAGGCATGCCGGCACATACTCTCTTACATGCATACATATATGTAGACATTACTAAACACGCCGCTAGTCACATGCTTACGTACTCGTGATATAATGTGATGCAATTATTGTTGCATCTTCACAGACCTACATGCACGCCACACACACATACACACGCACACATTGAAGCACGTATCACAGCGTCAGCAGTAATCAAACAAACGCCAACAATATTAATAATATCAGCGACAACAATAACAACAAGCACAATTGGCAATCAAGGAAAGCCGAAAGTAGCCGCTAACAAAGCCAAGCCAAGCAAGGCAAAGAAAAACTGAAACAATAAATATGAAGAAGAAAATATCACAAAGCCACAAAGGTAAAAAAACACCATAGTTGAGGCTATAACAATGCAAAGCAATAGCAACAACAACAACAGCGTTGTATTTTATTTAAGCGCATAGTCGCTGCGACATGAAAAACGACATTGTCACTTACGCGTCGTACAACCACGATCCACTCATCATTACACCTATCCACAATAGCCAGTCATGCCTAGTAAAAGTATGCGGACGGTCCGATAAATACTTAGCATTACCTGTCCATTGTGCCACCATGGCAGAAGGAATTTACTATCTTAGTACACTCTCTTGTCCAAATTTTCGCCGAATCGGACTCGTAGTTTTGTTTTGATCGCTAGTGGAAGAGATCATGTTCGCCAATTTTATAAAAATGGAAAAGAGCTATATGGGGCGGTCGATTATTGTTTCTACATCATGCGCTGGTATACATCAGATCCCTAGCAACAATCGAAACAGTGGTCTTTACCGGCGAATCTAGTTCGAAGAAGGAGGAGACTGTCATATTCACAAGGTATGATCTATAATACATAGTCTATCTGGAGAAAACTAAAACGATCGTAAAGTTCCACTATGCTGAACTATTAGGTCAATTCGACACCGAATTGTAAAAAAGTCGTTCCAGTTGGCGAAACAACACGATGACAAGGCATCGGTACATATCTCCGCTGTTTCCATGACCATATTTTACGACCTATACTATGAAGTGCTGCCTCATCCTTTTTCCAAATTTGAGTTCATGCGACTCTTTTGTTCTTTTAACGTGAAAAAGTCACCCACAGTTTAGGTAAGTTTAGATGGGTCATACTAAGACTGTTATGTACACTAATTTGTATAACCAGACGAAAAACTGCTGTAGTTAGATATAAGCTATCGGCAAAACGCCTTGAACATGTCACAAATCTGCTTAGGTGCTATATTTCTATATCCGCTATTTCACCTGGATATATAAAATTATGAGATCCGCGGTGCTTTTGCCTTAATCTGGCAAAAGTGGGACATTCGAGGAAGAAAGGAATCCTGATCGAACTGTATTCAGTTAGAACTGCTACAACCATTGAAAGGTGGACCTTGCCAAGAGCGAAGACTTCATTAGACTTCTTATGCTTTTTGCTGCTGGCAGTTGACCAACGATTGTTGATCTCGTCTGAGGCCCAAATGTTCAGTAGTGAACCACAAAAATCCAACGGATAAGAAACGAATGAGGTTCAGATCAAGTGCATCGAACTGATTGCTAAACTTATGAGATTATGATGAGAAATAAATCGCTATTTTTTTAGGCGAAATATGCGAAATACTTACTAGACCACCCTCGTTTATGGGCTATGGCTCAGCGCAAAGCCAAAAGGCGGAAGATTGCATACCAACATCTTTGTCTGTACATACACATGTGCATAGCGCTATGTAGTATGTGTTTATAGCGAATAGCTGACATAGTCAGCATTGCTTCGAAGCCAAGCTGCAATTCTGCAAAAAGCGACAAAGCGCTGCTCGGTAAACGTATGCTGTCACTTTAAAAATAATATTCAATAAATCAGCAGCTAGCAAAATATTCATGTGAAATCGCATTTCGCTTCCTTTAACTAGTGGCCAACAACAACAACAACAAGCAGCAACACCCAATTGTAATAGCCGCGACAACAAACAATTGCCACAAACCAACCAACAACCAACTATTTAAAGCTAAGGAAACACAAATGCCTAACGCTTAGCGCTTAGTTAAATACAGCAAACAAAACAATAGGCCTGTCCGCGTGCGCAGTTGCAAGCGACACATACACATCAACACATCACCAACGTCGACATCATCTGCCTCAACGTGCAGAAGGAAGCAATGCGGGGACAGTAATGTCAGTCCGTCAACCAAGCCGCGAACAAAGCGACCAACTTTCCGATATGCCATAAGACAAGAGGAAAAATCGAAGCAGCCTATAATATATGGTACATTGGAACATCAATTCATGCTCGTCAATGTTGGCATAAATACTCATACTCTCGCACTCACATAATACCACCAACACTAAATAGTTTGCGGCATTTTTGCATTTATGCATGTCCGTTTGTATGTATGTGAGAATGCAGCCGAAGAAGTCACATCTGTCGTCGCAGCCAAGTGTGATGCCCCAAAAAGGAGTAGTAAAACTTAAATGACGTACTCTTATAGCTGCGCATGCGCGTTTTCTCCCTCTACTCACGCTGTACGAGTACATATGTAAATAGCTCTGCATACATGCTTCATTGTAACATTGCAGCGAGTATTCAGTGCAAGAATAATGATTATTCGAAAGCAATGTATTTTACTATTTGAAAGCACATATTCGTTTAAAGTGCTTTGAAGGCGATTAGAAATGCATACAAAAGTACCTACCATATTTAAACAGTGATAACCCAATGAACCAAAGAGGAAAGGAACTATTGTATTTTAATTAAGTATATGTCGACTTTCAAGTAACATTTTATGTTTAATACACGTAAGTATTCTAAGTGAAAAAGTTGGAGATACTCTCGTTTCTGCAAGCAAAGTTTTCAAGCACTTTCCTAAGGATCGGACTAATCATTTCGACACATAGATTTGGTTTTAGAATTTCAGGGGAAATTTAACCATTATTAAACTGAGCATTTGCTTGACCATTAAGAGGTTAAACCAGTCTTCTTCTTCTTTACTGGCGTAGACACCGCTTACGTGGTTGTACAACAGCGCGCTACTTGTTCTTCTTCTTCGCTGTTTAGAGCCAACTAGAGATTCCAAGTGTAGCCATGTACTTCTGCACCTGATCTCTCCAAGGGAGTGGAGGTCTGTTCCTCTTCCTCTCCTTCCGCCGGCGGGTACCACTTTCAGAGCTGGAGCGTTTTCATCCATTCGAACGACATAACCTAGCCAGCGTAACAGCTATCTCTTAATTCACTGAACTATGCCAATGTCGTCGTACAACTCTTCATTCCATCGATTGCGATATTCACCGTTGCCAATGCCCAAAGAACCATAAATTTTCCACAGAACCCTTCTGAGGAAAAGTCAGTAGTATATTGAAGAGGTCGCGATAGGGAGTCACCTTGTCTGAAACCTCGTTTGGAATTAAACGGCTCAGAGGTCCTTTCCGATACTGACGAAGCTTTTGGTATTGCTCAAGGTCAGTTTACACAGCCGTATTAGTTCTGCGGGGATACCAAATTTAGACATAGCGGCATAAAGACAGCTAATTTTTGTGTTATCAAAAGCAGCTTTAAAATCGACGAAGAGTGGGGTGTATCGATCCTCTTTCAAGGGGTTTTCCAAGATTTGGCAAATGTTGATTTTCCAGTCAATTGCTGATTTTCCAGGTTTAAAACCACACTGATAAAGTCCAATCAGTTTGTTGACAGTGATCCTTAATCTTTCATATAATGCACTCCACAGCACCTTATATACGATGTTGAGGAGGCTTATCGCACGGTAGTTGGCGTACTCGTAGATTGTGGGGTCTGTCTTTTTATGGACTGAACAGAGCACACTTGAATTCCAATCGTCGAACATGCTTTCGTCCCTTACATCTAGTATAGTTCGAATTGCTTCTCTTCAAAGCTAACCTTCGAACATAGGTATTATAATATTTAGAAATTCGGAGGCAAATACTTCGGTAAATTGAAGGCAAATATCTTTAATTTGGCTCATTTCAATTGCTTGCTGGGTAATTATATTTAGATTCCTACTCCTCTAACCCTTTATACTCGCATTGCACGAGTATTAAGTATTGCATATTGTTTCAACTGCCGACGGTTGCTTTTGTTTGTTCAGTCCTCTTTCGCTGACGTGGAGGGTGATGTGTGGAGGTGTGTAGGCATTTCTGCATTGTCGATGACAATGTCACGGTTTGTCAGTATTTTACTTGAACTTGATGATACTTTGATGATGATGATTTTCGAAAAACTCATTGTGAAAGGAGCGCTAACGTCGACGTTTTGAGGTAGGTCGTCGACAGCACACAAAGTCACATATTCGTACATCAAATCTGTTTAGTGGATTTTATTCTTATAGTTATTGTATTTATGGCTTGGCCATGCATTTGCTCGAAATTCGGTAAAGTACAGCGAGAAAATATAGATATATACATATATATTGTATAGTATTGCACGTAGAGCGAAGGGAGTGTACTCGTGGTGTGGTGAAAGGATTCGATTCGCTTGAGTTTGATGCTTTACAATTTTGTGGCATGATTTATTTTAGCGCTGTTGTTGATCACCGCTGATCACTGATGGATTGTATCGATGCACGAGTGCATAGGGTGTGTGTGTTTCTCATTTTATTTATACAAATGAGATGTTTGTTGGTGGTGTTGTGGTGGTTCCATTTCTGGGCGAGCATCAAACGTCGTGCAAATCAAAAAGGGTTACATACATGCATGCATATATTTACGTTCTGTGAATGTGCATACGAGTTTATCAGACCACCAATGAACGTGCAATAGTAATTATCATTGGATTCATTAAATTACTTGCAAATGCATTCAAACCAAATACGTAGTTGTGTTCATGTGAAAATATATGTATATATATTTAATTAAATCTTGGCATTATAATTCTGTATGGTGGAAATTAATAACGTAGAAATATACCAATCATCATATTTCCTCTATATTATATTACTTAATATGCTGGAACTTTGGTTATATTAATTTGTTTGATCTAAGAATTAAAGAACAGCTGCTGTTAGTGATGACAACTTTCATTTAATTAACACTGAGAGTAAAGAGGGTAATGTAAAATATTAACAGCACATGTATGTATGTATCTATGTGGTGTTAGGTGGCTTCGAAGCTCTCTTATAAGATTAAAATATGCACTCAAAGTTTATAGAAATATGTTTGTATAATTTAAAAAAAAATCAGGGCAGGAAACTATCAGCCTTTTGGTGAACAGTCTAACTGAACCTCCGAGTGTATCTTTTCTTGGCAAAAACGCATCAACAGATGAAGGCGTTTGAAAACTTTGAGAATGTATATCAAACCAAGCACCTTAAATAAGAGAAGAAGTTCGGGTAGGCTTGACATAGACTGTGAACAACACTAAAGACTCGACAATTTTGAATACATATTACTAATTTTAATTAAAAAATTGGCAGTTCGATAAAAAAGGTTCCTAATGTTTTGTTAAAAAAATAAACTTTATGAAACTCACACTTTTATGAAAATACAGTTATAATACGGCAAAACCTGGAAAAGACCATTAATAAACAAATCGGCACCCATCACCATTTTGTCGATTTCAAAGCCGCATTGGACGACGTTGACTTGAGGAGCTGGACGACGCCATGTCTAAATTTGGTATCCCTGTTAAACCCATACGGTTTCTCAGAATGAGCCGTCAACGCAGCCTTTTCCAAACCTAGAACAAACAACAAAATACGTTGGTCTTGTGGAAGGCAATACTTATGTAGTAGGTTACACATAAAAACTCCTCGCTTCTTGAGAAATAAATCACTATTAAAAGCTAAAAATATGAAAAAGGTAATGGCTTTGTATATCTCGGAACCAGCATAAATTCCATCAATAGTCTAAGCCTGGACATTAATAATTCTTACACATTATGACTCACTTCCTCGACGAACAAAAATTATACTCTATAAGTATCTCTTTATTCCCGCCCTATTATACGGTGCAGAAACATGAAAAATGACGAATCAAGAAGAGAAATCAGTTGGCCATTCTAGAGAACTGTTCTTCGCAAGGTCTTTGCAGCCGTACGCGGAAACGATGAATATGGATGAAGATGGAATCACGAACTATATGAGCTCCACTGCGATATGGACATAATTAGGCGCATAAATATCGAAGATTCGCCCATATCATTTGTATGGAAGATAGCGACCTGTCTGCACTTAGCATATACAACTGGCGTGACCTTGCAAAGGATAGAGGCAAGTGCTGAAGTTTTTTTGCACAGTTATTGTGCGAAAGTGCAATAAATAAAAGGCGATAAAAGCAAAAATTTAACTCAGTTCGAACTTTGCATTTCCTTTCTACATCTGATTGCTTATTTTTGTTCTGAGGGTTCTCGCAAGATATACAATTTTTATTTTATTTTTATGGGTTCGCGTTTCTTTGAGAGAGTCAGTCTGTCAAGTAAGAGCGTGGTCGACTTTACCGACAGTTAATGAAAGATTTCGCTCTAATTCCTTCACGAGCCGATAGAGGGAAGCTTTATCCTTGATGCATTGTCAACAAAGGTTCAGTTGTCGTTGATCTTTTGAAAGAGAATCACGTTAAACGCCATGAGTGCTAAGTACGCGTCGCGCTACGAAGCTGTGTTCCTTTGCATCCACCCGAAAGATCCCAAAATGTCGCAATCAGCGGCTGTTAAATATATGAGAAAGTCGAAGGCATTTGTACTGAAGTGGATACAGCGATATATAGCGGCTAAAAATGTCGATGATTTACCAGAACGTGGTTGGATAGGATAAGTGATCAAAAAAGATGAAAAAAGAATAGTGAATCTGTTTTCCGGAATCCTGCTTTAACACTGCGGCTAGAACAAGCAAAATTAATGGCAAAAGGTTTAGATATATCCTACGAAACTATTCGAACCCTTCTTCATACTCATGATCTGAAATGGCCTCTGTTGACTTGTGACAAAGCGACTCGCCTGGGCCCATGAGAATATTGGTAGAGATTTTGAAAATATCATTTTTACTGATGAATGTTCTATATGGGCACGTCCTGTTCTCACGCGAGCCTGGTCAACTTCCACCAATAGGCGTGTTCAGCGGATCGTAAAACATGGAATAAAGGTGCATCTTTAGATCTGCTTCTCAAAGCAGGGATTCGGCACTTTGTACCTCTTTACTGACAACCTAAATGCCCAGAAAATGATAGAAATCTACAAAAGGCTTTACTGCTATCTGCCAAACGATGGTTCAACAGAAAAAATGAAGATTGGATTTTGCAGGAGGACAACGATCCTAAACACGGCAGCAAGCTCTGTACTCAGTGGAAAACTCAATCTGGCATCATTACATTGGATTGGCCGTAGCCGTCGCCCGATGCAAACCCTTTTGAAAATGTGTGGGCATATATTAAACAGAAGCTTCGTGGAAGACGCACATACATCTTTTGCTTATCATGTCTTCAGTTTATGTATACTTATTTGCAAAATGATTCTGTCCTAGACACTATAAAATGTCGAATATTTGGGATTTTTATACCAAATGTCAGCTGTTTTCTAACCAATCTGATACTCTCAACCAATCCATTTCAAAATTATTACTTTTTTTTTTACTTTTCCGCAGTCAGTTGCAAACTCGAACGTATTTATGCCAAAAAATTAGCTGATAGCCTTTCAAAGGGAGTTTAAACAATTTGTAGCCTTGCATTTGTCAAATAGATACAGAGCGAACCACAAAAAAGGAGAAAGAGAGAAGATCGCCTAAGTATCTCGAAAAGTGTAAGCATAATTAGATCATTTCTACGTAGAATAAGAAAGGGGTCGCTATAATAAAGATTCCAGCTTTACATTTGTATTCGTATTTTCAACATTTATTCTCTGATTTAACAGTATAGTGTCACATGTTGGCATAACAGATATTATTAACATAACGATGCTCTGCTGAAGTCCACAAAGCCATTGTTACACAATACAGGGAAACATACATTTTTTTCTAATTAAATTTCCTCTTCAAAATTTGCTCGACTAAATATTTGTATACCTCAGGTCGGGAATTTTGCTTTTGAGCTAATTGGATTTGCATTTGAACCAATTTTACTGTAACTATGTACATTACTAGCAAATTAGAAGAGCACAGCTTAATTTTGTGCGTAATCGTTTGCATACTTCATTGTAGTATGATATTAAAGTTACTAATTTGGTAGTTAGTTGGTAAGATCAATAGGAGAAAAAACGAGAGAAAAGCTGTTTCTAATCAAATCTGTGAATATCTATGAATACGAAACTCATTTAATATTAAATGCATGTGTATAGACTGCATTATTCGCTGAACACGTTTGTATATATGTATATGTTAATATCTAGTTTTTGTTGCAAATGGCAATCTGTTTCGTGAGATGCTGCGCCCTCAACATCTTCTAAAGCAACAAAAACAACTACAACATATATTAAGATAAAACACATTAGGCCATTTTGGTCAGAAGAACATAGCCAACAATAACTACAAACAAGTACAAGCAAAAACAACTACGGCATGCGAGCCACTAACATTTAGCCGAAGAAGGAGTGGGGCGGCTTCGATGCACACACATACTCACAACGCGAACGTGAAAGGCTTTTGCAACCATGCTGCAGCAGCAGCAGCAGCAACAAAAGATGTAACCGTGTTAAGGTAGGGGAGTATTAGACGTCAACCGCAAGCGACGATTCTAATCTCAACGGTTGATCATCTGAATGTGGTCCACACAATCGCGCTGGTACCACAATCTCCTCGCGAAAATTGCACCAACCATACTTATATTGTAGAGGGAGTGCCTGATGCGCCTGCACACATACAACAGCAACACTAATCCGCTGCTGGGGATCGTTTGGCTTACCTAAAGTCACTCACCATGATGCCAAGTTGCTTCCAGCTGGTATCCACTTATGTTTGTGTGTGTATGGCCTGTCCATGTTCGCTTTGATAAACTTTTTCCACTTCATTTACTCTTTATCTATTAGTGGGGTTACTTTTTTCTTTTTTTCATTAGAAGTGCATTCTATTTAAACATACATACATACATACATACATTGTCGTATTCATAGTATATATTTTGTGTCTGATAAATCTTTGCTGATCTCTTCATATATACTACGGTATACATATGCTATTTTTTTTTATATGTGAATGCTATAAGGCCATCGCGATTGGCGTTAGAGCAACACAAAAACAAAGTTTAGTTTAAAAGTCTCCAGAATAGTCGTAAGTTTGTGATTTCCTCATCGCTGTCACGCTGTTATTATAGCGCTAAATATGTATGTTTAGTAGATAATGGAAAGTATAGTCGTATGTATGTATGTATGCTAGTGTGTGAAGAAGTAGCAAATAAACACTGTCAGAGTGCTTCCTGCAAAAAGCCAAACAATAAATGACCATAGCAGAAACAAAAGGATCTTCTCTTGCTTTAATTTATATAACAATATGCATAAGTAGATGAACATCTACATACTATAAAGAAGGATGAAGCTGTGCACATTACTCTAATGCTAATGCTGGAATACTTATCAACTCTCTACCAGGTGGTCAATATAAATCAATTTACAATATTATATTTCAGAGAATTTAATGCGTTCCTTTAACAAGTTGCTTAGCATATAATAGTGACATCGTTTTCAGTTGAGAAAAGTCTAAATAATAATAATAATAGTATTAAATTATTTTAAAACATTTTCCGATACAATTTTACATTTACATAAATAAATGTTTCTTTTGACATTCCTAAGCGCGCATTTAAACATTTAACTAATGGGTGATCCAAGTAAAGCTACTTTTTTCAATAACCTACATATAGCAGCCATAGCTACTAGTGTACACGAAGACAAGTGGAGAGTCAATTCGGCGCTGTTCACAGAATCTCAGACTGACGTAAGAAACGATTTGGCACATTTTACATTGAGATCTTAAATTGAAAGTGTACAAAATACAGTTTGTGCAAGAACTGAACACGCTCGATCTTCCCAAGCGACATCGCTTCGCTCTATGGACTCTTAAAAAGTTCCAAGAAGATCCAATGTTTTCGAGACAAATTTTGTTCAGCTATGAGGGCCATTTCTGGCTCAATGGGTATGAAAACATTCAAAATTGCCACATTTGGGTCGAAGAGAAACCTGAAGAGGTTCAAAAGCCGGTGTAGTCATCGGTCTATATTTCTTCAAAAGTGATGGCGGTGATTACACTATTACTACTATTTGATACCTGAAATTGAAGCTTGTAATCTCGGCGACATTCGACATTCAACAAGCCAAAGTCACTTTCCACACATCGCATCATTCAATCGATTTATTGAGAGAACACTTCGATGACGCATGTCATTTCCATTTAATAGTCGAAATGCTCGAAGGAGTCATCGAAAATTTATCGTTTTTTCTCAAACAAGTAAGAATCCTCGAAATGGATCACCCTTTAAAATTACATAATTGCATACATGCCTTATTTCTTCAAGATATCTCGTAAAATGAAAAAGATTTCCATACAAGTACTTGATTTCGATCATTCGGTTCGTATTATTTCAAACCGATATCTCAAAGTCTGAGGAATTAGTTCGTTTATATACAGACTGTCGGATGAACGGACAAATCGACTCAACTCTCGCTGATCGTCTAGATATATGTATATTTTTATCTAGGGCCCTAAAAATAAGGATAGACTAGGTTAAAAGGTCGTTCCTTGCGATAAATACCACTAAGGATCTCACTTGCACAGCTAAAAGTGTTAGTGTTTAACTTATTTAATCTATCAATTGCTCTTTTAAAACCCTGCTAAATGAAGACTTAATAAGATAAAACACTCCCCTAGTGGCAATTTTTTGACATTATCCGATGTATAACGTAGTGATACCGATGAAGTTTTAGCTAACTGACTAAATGGAAATCCCGCTGGGCTGAAAAAAATACCGTTCGTTTAATATTTACATCATTCCATAGATACTTGACTATGTCTGTCGGTCTTCACACAGTTCCAAAGACACTCCGAACCTCCAAAGATATTCTATTTATGTTTTTAGCCTCAAAAAGTATACAAAATATTAATTTGACTACAACTTTCAAACAACACTTTCTCACAATTGCGTTGAGAATTTTGTTAATACGTAAATTGCAGACTAAAGTTCAAAAATGTTAAACAATACCCCAATTTGATCTAATACTGATAAAGCCATATTACATGCAACAATATAAACAATGAGATTAGCGTCCAAACCCTGTCTCGCATTCAAAGCGCGCAACCAACTTAAACAAGCCAGAAAAAACAGAAAATTTAACTAGTTAGTTTCATATTTCATGGTTAATTGCTAGACAATGAATCAAATAGGTTTACGCTCCTCTGACCTTTATTTAACTACTTTGTAGAGAAATTCTTTGAATGCGGCAAGAAAGGAACATTCCAAAATACTTAATGGAGAAAGATACGAAAGTATCATACATAGACCAATTAATTATGTGAACTTTACACTCAAGCGCACAATAAAAGCATGAATTCATATGCCAGCTTTTCCAACACAATGATTTTTAACAAAACTAACTTTTTTCAAATGAAAAAAAACACAAAATGTTAGAGATGCATTGTGTACGGGAAAATGCGATAGTGAAAAACTGTAATTATAATCAGGCGCGAAGAATTGCTCTGAAATGACCTTTTTCAGTTCCACCATTATGATTTTACAAAAAAAGAACGAGTTGTTGTACTGTGTTTTATCATAAAGGTGGCATCATAATTACGAATCTCCACTTTGAGTGCGTGACGTGGAAAGTGTGTAAACTCAGTGTGGGGTCCAGTGCCGCCGAAGCTTGGCTTATTTAACTCATGCACTTTATACATAAGTATGTAAGTATATATATAGCTATTATGTATGTATATAAAAGAATTATAGCTCATCATATGATTCTTGGTGTTGTTGTGGCTAAATGTACACAAATATTTTAATATCTACTAAATGACTATGCCATTTCTCTTGAATGCGTGAGATGAAGTATACATATACATATACTATGTACTTCATCATTCTTCCTACTAAGTTTCTTAATACAGAAGCGTATATACGATATTATATATAAATTTTGAAATAACGGTAAATAATCTTAGTCTTACAATATCTTAACTCTTATTTAAGGGCTTACATCCAGTTGGGAATTTCAATACGGTGATTGCGGCAGGATATTGCCCATAATTCCGGCCTCTTTTTTACTAGGTATTGCCTTCGCGAAAAGGCCGTATAATACTCTAATGATACTCATTGTTGATAGTTTGGCCGGTCGGATGGAATTCGGAGTACACCACACCTCGATAATCGAAAAAAAATTATAAACATAACCTTAACTTTTGACTGTTTAGACGTGGTTTTTTTCAGCTTCGGCTCAGCTTTGCCACCATATTCGGCCGATTGATCGATCTTCTGTTTCTAGGTCGTAAGCATAGATCATAGACTCATCGCCAGTAATTATACATTTCATGACATCCTGGTAGTCGGAAAGCATTGTTTCACAGATGCGACCCTATCTATCGCAAAAACTTAGTGATTTTGGAACCAATCGCTTTCACTTTTCTTAGGCCCACATGGTCTTTCAAAATAGTTTTCTCTGATAGTTCCGATATTCCAACGTTGCCAGTAAAATCTCTGATTGGTAATCGTTGATCTTCAAGCATCAATTCATTGATTTTATTGACGTGTTGATCATCAGTTGATGTTGATGACCATCCTGAGTGTGGTTCGTCGTCAAAACGTTCTCGACCACCATTGATTAATTTGCTATCACCGTGGTTGTCTCAAATAAATTCCAGCCGAGATACCCAATTTACGACCACCTTTTGCAACAATTGGATCCTTATGTGAGCAATAACGCTCAGCGCGTTAATTCTCTTAAAAATCGCCAATCGACTTAATCTGCGTAAACAAGGAAATAGTCCCGCGATGTTAAACCGCACGATCTTGGGGGATACGTCACAGGTTCACGCCGCGATATAATGTGCTAACCAAAAGTTTCCTTCAAAAAATTGATTGTTTCATTGGTTGTATGGGATATAGCGTCATCTCCTGAACCTTGTTGGAACCAAAGGTCGTGTACGTCAGCAACCTCCAATTTAGTCACGAAAAAATAATTAATCATGAGTTTATAGCATATCCAATGCTGATGCCCAATGATTCCTTCTGTCACACACCACACCACACCAAACAGTGGCTTTTTGAGGATATGCCGTCTTAGCAATGGCTTGTGGATTTGTGTTTGTTAACGTAGCTATTCAACCAACAGTGAGCTTCATTGTTGAACAAACTTTTTTGATGAAAATCGAAGTCGGTAGCCATCTCGTTTTGGGTCTTTACACCAAACGTGTGATACGCTTAAAAGTCGTTCGATTTCAATTCGTTTTTGTAAGTATAAAGTTCATAGGCACAGCTCCAGTTGTTGCGCGGCGGATTGTTGGATGAATTCATTCGGTACTCTGTTCCACGGTAACAGTAGCGTCTTCGGTATGCGCTGTACATGGTCTCTGAGGATGCGTATTATCCACTACAGTAAACGTGATGCGAAATCGATCCATAGTTGTTCGAACTACCAACTCCGCTGGCCGATTGTGCCTACCGAATATTGGACGCAGAGCGCAAAACGAACGATTAATTTGGTATTAGATTTGTACGATTTGCAAATGCTGTTCCGGAGTAAGTCTGTTTATTATGAAACTGAACTGAGCAAACTGAGTATAAATCAAGTAATAGCTGTCCAATAAAGTAGTAATATTGCCTAATTTAAAACTACACGTCTAGTAAAACACCCGTTGTACATTGTGTACATTCTTTCATTTCGACTCGTAAAACTTCAAACACCATTTCCAGAGTCTCTGACTTTCTCAAATATATCTTTCAGCATTTCGATTTTTTTAAGCCACTCTGAAGTGTAAATTTTATAAAAAAAAATTCATTTTTTTGGTAATCCACTTAATCTTCTTAATTGGCGTAGACACCGCTTATGCGATTATAATCCATTACTTTATCAAAAATTTGACTAATCCTTCGGTCATTATCTGTACAAGTGTTTATCTATAGTAATATTTTTTTTTTTTTTTGCATTTGAGATAAAACAGGAAAATCTCCCACCGCCAGGCATCATTTTGCAGTGATCCTCCTGTAGATCGACTATGTGATCAAGGGATCCCAAATCACTTAAAATTTATCGCCTATTATTAAAACATTAAATTCTTTATTTATTCATTTATTAAATACAATGAAGCTCTACAATAAAGATCTCAAAAATACATGTTTTCTGACTAGAAAGGTTTTCTAGCCGCTTAACTCACATCGAGTTTGACACCAGAAGTCCGAAACGAATCTAATGGTAAAACCCTTATTAACCCACCAAAATTTATGACAATTTTACCAAAATTTACCAAATATTTTTTGCAATTTGACTCACACGCTGATGCATACTGCCTGTTAACAGTCAACAACGTTATTTCAATGCACACCCACCATAACTTTAGGTGCATTGCTTAACGCTTAGTAACGTGCATGCAAAAGTATATAAAATAGTGGAAACGTTTCAAATTCTTTAGTCACAAAACTAAGTTCAGCGACCCCAAGCACATCGTGACACTTGAAATGGCAATTTATTTTCTTTTTTGGCATTTTTGTTTGTTATTTGCGGAAATAATTTCCAAATCGCTGTTCATTGAAACCAGTTGGTGTGGTCGTAGCTATGCATGTGTATATGTATATAAATTTGTTATGTGCTGTAATTTGAAATATGGTAATGTTGTAATAAGTGATGGATTTAGTAACAGAAGAATTCTGTAAAGAAGTTTATTGAATATCTTGTGCTCTCAAGCAGCGAAAATATGAAAATGTGACTGACGTATTGAATTAACTGATTTATGGGTGTACTTAAATTGATCAAACCTTATAAAGAGTTCTCCACTTAAATGAGTAGTGGCCACAAAAGTTCAATATTCTTGAGCGCAACATAAATCTGTCGACGAAGATAAAGAAATCGTCAGAGTGGACTTTTCTAAGCAAACATATACCAAAGATATATAATTTAAAATCAGAAAAGTCTAACGAAACCTTTACACGACTAGAGTAACTTTAATAATGGCCTGCATGGTCCAAAAAGTACTTGGTCAACAAAAGTAAAAGGAAAATTTGGAAAAAAATTGCAAATAATTCGTCAACATAATCTTTTAGTTCTATTCAGAAATTTCCCCGAGTTTCACATTTCATTTGAAGAAAACATATTCTGGGCTAACTTATAAGTTCCGAAGGGATCCCGATCACGAAAAGCCACAGAAACTTCTTCGAATTGTACTCAAACATTCTTTGACTGCTGTGAATTAGTCTCTTAATTATGATTTTGTCCAGAATAGATACAACCGACAACACCTCTCTCGTGCCTAATATTTCATGCCGTATCCACGAGGTGTTTTGAGATGCGTTCAGTCTCAACTATGGATATCGCAGACCTTCAATCGACGGTCAACCAATTCTCAATCGTACAGTTTTGCCACTTTATCGTCTGTAGTAGCCGCTTTGGGAAGAGATAAACCAAAACTTTTCTAAGTCATCCTCAGTTTAATTCCAAACAATATCATAAAATTCCTGTCGGCATTAGAACTATTTTTTGCATAATTTTTATATTGTATATTCATTCTTATGTGGCTATGAAAATCCGGAATCTTCCGTATACCATATACTAGTAGATCATCTAAATGAAATAACTGAATTGAAATTCCTTTTCCAGTTATTTGCACCTGTTCCTGTGTACAAATTGTACTTCTTCAATTTCCACGTAAACTTAACACTTAATACGGAAGCCGCTACTGTGTTTTCAATGTGACGACAATACTAGCCTAACAGCTGACTTTCTAGCCAATTACTTATAAAATGCAAATATTCACGAAGGCAACAAATCGATTCATTCACAGGCTTATCTAAATATTTTCCAGAGCTGCACCTCATTTATGATACACCCTTGTGATCTCACTTTGGTCTGTATACCATATACATATACGAGTGTATGCTCATCAGGCGTGTAGGCCTGTGAATAATACAATTGACAATCGTGTATTGCGAATGGCGAATAGCGACAACACGCATGCGTCCGTGCATTTCCCACAGTAAAGGCAATTTTTTTGTTTGCCACCTTTCGTTGTGCCACGCACTGACGAAGAGCAAATGATAAGGAGCGTATAGACTGCACTATGTGCACCGCGTTTTAGGTGTGTATTTACGAGAAAATATATATAAATGACTGCAAAAGTATCGACAAATGCACTAACTGTAAGCAGAGCGTTGCCGTGGCAAGTACACCATAGGTAGTTGGGGTTTAAAATTCCACCTGTTCGACTGTCGCCGGTTGCTGTTAACTACCTGCCAGATTACTAAGCGTTAGATAAAAGTAAAACAAATTTCTTAAATTCTGAAAATAAAATTAAAGAAAAAATCAAGATTGCAAGTAAATTTCCGCACAATGCGTTAGGCGTTGTTATGTTGGGTCGTAAAGAGCAGCAGAGCCTCCTAGCAAATACCGGTGTGCATATGTTTGTAGCTGAGTGTGCGAGCGTTTCCGCTGAATTTACACATATCGTTAAGCGGTGTAAATGGTGTGTTGTGTTGGGAATTCTATTGGGTTGGCAAAGTGCAAGTGGCAACAGTAGCCCGTTTGAAAGTTGTGTGTATTTGCTTCCACCGACTACTGTAATGTTTGTTGTTGTAATTTGGTAACAACATATGCTGGTTGGGCATTTCGAATTCGTTATTTTCTTCTTTTTTATTAAATTTAAACTTATATTTTCCAATAAAATTCTCACTACAAATGCTGTGCAAAGGTAATTGCTGCCAACTAAGCCACAATTAGGAATGTTCGTTTTTTTAATTAAACTTTATATAAAATTTACTAAATTAACTTTCCTTTAGAAACGATTTACTTTACTTTAGTAAGTCGGAAACTTGACATTCCGCTCTTAAATTTTTCTAAAAATTTTCGGGTTTTTCATTTGATTGGAACCCCTACCTGCCTTGCGAACGGTGGACGCTTGTGTCCAAATACGTCCGTAGAAATATTTTGATAGACTTTATTTATAAAAAATAAATAAATAAATTTTAGGTGGTTCTGGTGTTCGAAATTACATTTTTTAACTGCTTTCCTTCCAGTTAATCTATGGACCTTTGAATCAAATAATCTGAATATACACACATTTATAAATATGAGTATTTAGTACCCAAAGCAAGATCGAGTAGTTTGATAGGAAGTCCAAAAGCCCTAAACTCAAAAACTAGTCGTCTTCGATTCGCCATTTCTCTGCTGGCTTTAATTGGTCGTTGACCGCTTGTAAAAAGTTGAGTTTAATACGGAGCAGAACAGAGCAGAGTTATGCACCCACCTTTTTCAATGCTACCAAGTTTCGTATTAAATGACAAATTACTGTAAAAAATTTAAATATCAACATTTATTTTATGTTTTTTTTTGAAACTTATTACTTGAAATACAATGGAAATACACGGAAATAATAATGTATCTGCCAAAAAAAGAAGCGCGACACAATTTTGAATGACTTAGAGAGCATACTAAGGCAAGGCTGGTACTCCAGCCTTCTTAATAAACTGTGGACTAGAATTAGTTGTCGGTAGATTTACTAACGGTCGAAAAAATTAACAAAATCGCGACTTTTTTTAAGTTGAATTTTCCTCAAAAAAATTGTTTTGGCCCGTGGATTGGCCATCAAGATCGTGTGATGTTACACCGTTCGACTTTTTCCTGTGATGATATGTAAAGTCTAAAGTCTTTTACGACAATCCTGTTTCGATTCAGTCCTTGAATCAAAACATCACGCGTGTCATTCACCAGTTACCAGTCGAAATGCTGGAACGAGTCTTAGCCGCGGCCAATATCTGAAAAAGATAGTCTTCAAAAGATAAATATAATAATAAAGAAGGTTCTTTTGAATAATAATAAACATTCTCCATTAAATTTGAATTGTCTGTGTTTTTTCTTTAAATAAATAGATAACCTCGACATGGATCGCCCTCTTTTACCCAAAACTTAGGTATCTTCCAATGGGAATCATTTCCTGGGCGAAGTGCTCACATTTTCAGGCAACAATAAATAATACGCCATTTTTCCTGACTGTAAAAACCAGATATTCAAAACATTTTCAAAATATGTTTTCTGGGTAAAAACCTATACATATGCATATCAACACAAGCATAAACATATGAACACACACTAACATTTCTATTTGTCACTTAGCCAAGTGCGGGAGCAAATATCTTTCGATCTAACAATTTTCACAAAGCGTAAAAACATTTCAAGACGCATTTGTGCTGGTCTCAAACCAGGACAGTGACGATGACATTTGTAACGATTGCAGCAGAATGTTAGGACAACACGACATGCATATACCTATGTATGTATGTACCTATAAATATATACCGGCATCGATATATGTATGCGTACAGTCATAGTAGCAGTGATTGCCTACAAAGATGTATACATATGTATATGTAATATATACATACATTCATACTCACATACATATTTAAAACGCGCAATACAGGAAGCAACCACAGTGTAGTAGCCGTAAAGTAACCTCAAAGTGTTATGGTGCAGAGACCCTGCACGAGCTAGTACCGCAGCTGGCTTGCTGGCAGGTGATGCCAATCAGAGCTGAAGACAAAACAACAAAAGCGAAATCTCCAGGTTTCTTCTACTTCTACTCAAATGCAGCATAGTGAGCGTGCATGTATGTAATGGTGTTGGCATCGGTGAGTGTGTGTGCGTACACACAACATCAGCAATAACAAGTGCGTCCGCTCCTTTATGGGCCATACTTCTCATTTATACCATTTTCTTTATATGTATGTATGTTTATCATTTAATTTTATTTCATTGCAGTCTACTTTTTTTTTAATTCTGCTCACTCGTATTTTAACGGCAACGCCGTAAAATTTTGTGCGCGAACAACAGTAATCACCACAACTGCTATTTCCACACTACCCACTCGCATGTTGCTGCGCTGCACTGTCATGTTGCTGCAACATATCGATCTCCATATTGGTGTTTGTTTATGATTCGTTTGATGTTGTTGCTATCGTTCTGTTTTTTTTCTTTTTGTCTTTGTATCGTGTGCTGCTTAGTTAGTTATTTGGTAGTTGTTTGGCTGCTCACCTGGTGTTGGGGTTTGTTTTATTTATGCATTTATTTGGCATTTCGCGTTTTATTCTCAGGCGTTTTGTAAGTATGGTGTAGTAACTACAGCACTACTAGTACTATGTTTAATTTAATCTGCGACAATCTCTCACACTTGGGCTGCGCCAACAACGGCGACAACGGCAACATGCAGTTTCGGCCATTTCATTCACTTTTCAGTTGATATTTTTCACTGTTAAAAGTTAATGGCTTCCTTTGGGTTTCATTAGCGGATTTACAAGAGCTCTTGAGTACGTCGTATGCTGTGCGTGTCGGTGCGACTAAGTTGCAAGCATTGCGTTTATGTATCGGCAGTTAGACATCTGAGAATTATGATTTATTACAGAGTTTTTAACAGTAAATTAAAAAGTGTGTTGATTAATGACTAAACTAATAAGAAAATAAATATCAATTTAACACAGCACGACACATTGTGTCATGCATATGTACATACGCATCATTTCAAATAAAAGTTTCAATTATTTTAAAAGCTTCTTTTTTCATTTTTTATATACTGACAAATTTGGCAACAAGCTTAAGCAGTGTTTTGCCATCGTTTATGACTACGACATTGTGACAAACAAGTACTCGGATATTGTAATTAATTTTGTCACCTTCAAAGTATTTCCCACCAGATGTGCTGCTCTTATTCCAAGGATTTTTCCAGTCTTCAAAACACTTTTCATAAGCACTTTTTATATCTTCGACCTTGTAAAAACGGGTTCCATTCCGATGATTGTTGACTTCTTTACATGTCAAATTCATACATAAACACATATATCATCGGCATTTATAATGCTCTCCATGAATAGAGAACTGTTTACGGTACTTTAAAAAAAAAAAAAAAAAAAAAAAACAGTTTTATCGAGACGAGTCGATCAAAAACGCATTTCATACCCAAAATAGCCGCCAAAATCAATTGAAGGGACTCGCGAGAGATGTCGAGCTCTCTTACCATCTCTCCAAAACTTGCCAGACGATTTTCAACCACCACTTCACTTTTTTTTTTAATATTTTCTTCAGTTGCAGAAGTCGAGGGTCGGCCAGAACGAGGCATATCTTTAACGATCTCGGGACCCTTTTGAAAACTTTGTACAACTGTGTTTTTGATAAAACTGAATCACGGTAAGTCCTTTGCAACATTCGCAACGATTTCGCATACGAAATTTGGTTAGAAAAACAATGTTTGAGACAAATTCTTTGTTCGAAATTTTTATCCATTGTAAAAATCGCAACGCATCACTGAGGTGTACTGTAACTGGTTGACTGATCACCCTAATAATTGGCATAGTAATTAAGGACATTTCTACAAACTTAGCAAACACACATTTTTTGGAAATGTGTCATTCGAAAAAAAAATTCTTCAAAAACCCTTAAAGGTTTAAAACAATTGATGTCCCTTTATACTATTAGTTAAGTTACAAAATCACTAAATATGTATTCTTTAAAAGTATCTTTTAACTGATTTTCTAAAGACATGGCGTACATGTTATTGACTTTATACAAATAAGCATCTTTCTTTAACATATTCTGCAGCAGCTGCAACTCTGCATATTTGATTTTTTTTTCTGCACATAAATAAATGGCGGTTATCCTCTGCTAATACACACCTACCTAATACTTATATTTATGTATATATACATACATGTATATGCTTCTTATTTGTATTTGAAATCATATTCTAAAGTTATTGTTTCCTCTTTGAATTATGCTTTCAGGCTAGAAACGCTTTGGCAAGAACACCTGCTCGCCACGGTGATGCACTACTCTTCAGTCCAGCTAGTTACTCGCCCATGTAAGTAAGCAATGCTATAAAGCATAACTATTGAATAAATGTATATATGCACATACTTGTATGTAAGTATGTATACATGTAGTTGTTAACATGCTCGTAAACATGGAGTTTTGTAGAAATTATTCGTTTTATATGTAATTCGCTGCATAAATATTTCTATTAGACTGGATCGTTTCAAATTTGAAAGGAAAGCTGGAAACCTAAGCAAAAATACTGAGGAATAGTTTTTTGTTTTTATCTAAAAAGCCGTGGCTTAAAATTGCAAAATACAAATAGTTTTGTATAGATGTTACAGCACAGCTGATATACTCCCTCGCCTCCCTATTTGAGGAATAACTCTTATCAATTCTTCTCGGCGGGAGAGTAGGTAGGTAGTTAGGAATAAGTGCTGCCTTTTCGAGTTTAATAAGCGCTGGATGCGCCATTTTGATGCACTGTCTTCGGAGTCATCTCGTGCTTTGAATGAAACTAAGTATTCGGAGTCTAGTTTGTGTTAAAGCTGGGCATTCACAGTGATTTCTTGGTTCTAGTGTTATCATACTTGAGCCATATCTGCTTGTTATCGTGCAGCTGGTTATTGATTTCCATCTGCACCGAGCTATTTGTTCAATTTGTTCAAAGTGAGTAAAAAGCTTATTTTGGATCGCTCCCAGCGGACATGGTATTGACTCCGCAACGGATTCATCTAAAGCAGCTCCTACTTGGGTCAACTCTTCTACTTTTTCGTTACGGAATATTTTCCTGCGGCCGGGAAACTAAATTAAAGACAAATGCAGTTGGCCTGTCAGTAAGCCGAAAGTCTTCCTGCAATTTTCAACTACACTGGAATAAGAGGCGTCGACTAGGTCTACGTTATCTCGTCTCGTAGTTATTCAGTAAAGTACCTCAGGCCCTCTCTATACGTAATACTGCGGCATGGAAGATGATTTGTGAGTTTAGTAGTCGGAGAGAGATATTTCGAGATCTTCGAAGTATACACCTGCCTCTACTCCGCAGTTCATTTTCGACCCGTCAGTATAGACGCGCTAATTTACTTTGGGGCATTTGAAATCAAAAGTTATGTGTTCAGCATAAATAGAGGCACCTTAATGCACACATATGAAAACAATAAAAATAAATAACGCAAATGTAAATAAAAACAAACAATCATAATAAATCTTAATAAGTGAATATCCAGAGGATATAGATTTATGAATAAAAGAGCCAATTACAAGATTGAAGCAGCGGAAGTACGGTCAGCTATAGATGGAGCAAACTCGCTGACATAAAGCTATTGTGGCCATAATAAGGATAGTGGAAGTTTAAATTTTAGTGGCATATGTATGGTACGTGTAAATCCCAGCTGTGTCGAAAAGTTCATATCTTTTCTATTAGGGATCATTATTAAAATCCATATGCTTTGTAGTTCGAACTATCTTTCAAAATAGACCAAAAAATTTTATTAGCTGTCAGAAATAAGTTTGTCAAATATTCCACATCTTTTTTCATTATGGTAATTTGTGGTATTTTGAAAAAAAATACTAATAAAAGGAAATTTCTGGTATCAATCAAACACTTTTTTGAAAAAATGCTGTTGATATTAAAAGTGGCGTGTTGAGTTTTGTCAGACCTTTCAAACGCAATATCTGAAAACGATATATACCTAAAAGAGTCTGTGGTAGTCCGAGTCCCGCCCCAACGATATATCTGGTATCACAATTATGATTATAATAATATTTTGCTGCAGTGCTGCGTGTATAAACTTGGTCGGATCATTAGTTTGCGAATTATATTATTTTGTATGAAACAAGTTCTGGATAAAAAAAATCCCACGTGTTGATAAAATAATGCTTTTTAAAAGGTAAAAGTACAGTTAAAACAAAAACTTAGACTTGATCCCAGGAAAATCAATCATCAAAGTTTGGTATGGTAAGTTTAGAATTGGTGAAATGTGCACCGAAGAAAGTGAACGCGGTGGACACCCAAAAGAGGTTGTTACCAACGGAAACATCAAAAAATATCACAAAATTATTTTGAATGACCGCAAAGGGAAGTTGTTCCAGATAGCAGGCAATCTTAAGATTTAAATTTAACGTGCACATAATATCATTCACGAATATTTTGGTATGAGAAAGCTCTGTGCAAAGTGAGTGACGCGCGAGCTCGCTTTTGATAAAAACCAACGATATGTGGCAATGGATGAAACATTGCTCCGAGTGGACTACACGCGATGAACCCGCTCCAAAGCATGGAAAAATGCAACAGTCGACTGGCATGGTTATGGTGTCTGTATTTTGAGATGCACATGGAATAATTGGGATGAAAAGCGACTATTACATATCATTATTAGACCGTCGAAAAATGGCCGCATTTGATGAAAAAGAAAGTGCTGTTTCACCAAATCTATGCACTGTGTCACAAGTCAAAGAAAGCGATGGCAAAAATACATGAGTTGGGCTTCAAATTGTTTCCGTAGCCACCGTATTTTCCAGATCTGGTCTCCAGCGCCTATTTCCTCCTCTCAGATCTCAAATGAATGCCTGCTGGAATGAAATTTTCGGCAAATGATGAGATGGTCGACGAAGCTGAGGCCTATTTTGAAGAAAAGGGCAAATCTTACTACAAAAATGGCATCGAAAAGTTGGAGAGTCGTTATAATCAGTGTATCCCCACCGAATTTCGCCAAAAAGATGTATTTTGCAATGGTTGCCGGGAACTGTTGTAACATAGTGATCTGATACCGGCGGTTTCAACGAATGAGCAGCTCGTTGAGAAAAAAGGTATTGTACACGTCCTTTTTTCTAAAGGATTTCAAATCGATATCTCATTAACCAGAAGACAAGTTCACGTGTGTAGAGATGGGCAGTCGGACATGGCTCGACTCAGTTCGCCTCCATGATAATTTTTGTTAATATACTTATGCATGTTTTATAGGGTCATCGGCGCCTCCTTCGGCCTTGAGGAGCTTACTCAGGTTAAAAAAAAAATTAGAAAAAAATATTACATGTTATTATTTTAGTTTATTTATTTCAAGTGTTCAAACTGTGTTATTTATAAAAAATTTTAAATTTTTTTATCATCATTTTTAAAAATTTTCTAAATCTTTGTCTTCGTTTGGTCATCAACATACAGTTAGTTTTACGCCTGGTTTTGCAATAAATCTTGTTCTTCACTCACCATTGCAACCGCATCAACATTACAAATATGAAATCGACATCAAACACCTCGGGTTATCATGAAAAATATGCAATTGCAGAAAGCTTTTGCAATATTTCATAAATCAATGAGTGCATATGTACATAAATTTGCATGTTCATTCATATATGCATATGTATGAGTAATTCACAAGATTTCTTAAGCATGTGCCCTGCCAAGATGGTAAAAAGAGAGCAACATTAAAAAACAAACATTGTGAGTGGAGGAACAGATTAGTGGGAACCAGAATCTTAAAAATAAAAATAAAAAATATTCAATTACCATTGCTAGTAATATTATTATAACATTTTTTCAAAAATATGTGGTAAATTAAAGTAGTAAGCTCAAGCCTTGTCTTAACAAGTTATCATTGAGAAAATATAACAAATTTATAACATTACTTTTTAAATAACTTATATGTATGTATATAAATCATATAACATGACATTTAGAAAACATGCGATGCAAATACCTCGTTAAATATTTTGTAGTGCATAAACTGACCAGCGGCAATGAAGTAGTTTTGCGTAAACTAAAAATATAACCCTGAACAAATCAGTGTAACTCATTTTAATTTAAATATTATTAAAAACTAACAAGTACAGCTTTTTGCATTTGCATATACATACATATTAGGGTGATTCAAAAAAAACATTTTTTGTTTTTTTTTATTGGTACTCGGAAAAATGGGTTACTAGACACCTCTAAGAAATCATCTACAAATATGAGTTTTTAATTGTAACGGGAAGGTCCTCCGACTAACGGTTTTCTATTTTTTCTTATTTTCAGATAGAAAAATTTATATCTCGCTTCCAACTACTTGAAAAAAATTCGTGTTAATTAGGTTTTGAAGGAAATTGAATGCTCTAAAATATGGTCTCTTATGATTTTTTCGTAAACCCAACCGTTTAAAAGATATTAACAGTTAAAGTTTGATTATTTTTGGGAAAATTTTTTTATTTCTTATTAATTTTATAACTCAATGAAAAAAAATTATTATAAATAGGTTTTTGGACAGGCTTTCTTAGAGGTGCTTAGGAACCTATTTTTCACAGTACCAAACGAAAAAAAAAATTTATTTTTTTTGATCCACCCTAATATGCATTGATGTTTGACGATGAATATCTCGTAAACGCTTAACTTAATCGAAAAATCATAGTAGACCATTTTTATAGAGCAGTAAATTTCCTACAAAACTATGTGTTTCATCATTCATAATAATTTTTTTTCATTGAGTTATAAAATTAATAAGAAATAAAGAATTTTTCCAAAAATAGTCAAATTTCAACCGTTAATATCTTTTAAACGGTTGGGTTTACGAAAAAATCATAAGAGACCATATTTTAGAGCATTCAATTTCCTGCAAAACCTAATTAACACGATATTTTTTCAAGTAGTTGGAAGCGAGATATAAATTTTTCTATCTGATAATAAGAAAAAATAGAAAACCGTTAGGCGGAGGACCTTCCCGTTACAATTAAAAACTCATATTTGGAGATGATTTCTTAGAGGTGTCTAGGAACCCATTTTTCCGAGTACCAATAAAAAAAAACAAAAAATTTTTTTTTTGAATCACCCTAATACATATGTATGTTTTTATATATTCTACTGATGAGCTATTAACCAGAGTAGCCCTAGGTACTTTGTGAGCTGAAAACTCTTTGATCTGACTGAAAAATCGCCACGCACAGGATCTCTATCCTTCTATATTTGGCTTGGAGTACTAATCTTAACTCAAACACTGTCACAGTATATGGACTTTTTATACAGTTGCTTTCAGGTTATTAGTCTATAATATTCATCGGTGAAATACATTGTGACAAAAAAGTACCCGGAAAAAAAATATTTAATTATTTATTAATATTTATTTTGTCGCCTTCAAAGTAATTTCCATCAAATATAATACACTAACGATTTTTCCAGTCCTCGAAACACTTTTCATAAACACTTTTTGTGATGGCCTTCAGCTTCTTCTGCGAATTTTGTTTTATCTCTTCGATGGAGGTATGTCTTCAACGATCTGTCGACCGTCTTTGAAGACTTTGTAGCACTCGCAGGCTTTTCGTTTTGATAAAACTGAATCATCGTATGCCTTTTCCAACATTCACATCGATTTCGCGCACGAAATTGTTTAGAACTACAAATTTGGGAAAAAAATTCTAAGTGTTAGGAAATTTTTATTATCATTTTCAGTTTTAGCAACCCAGGTTAGGTTAGATTAGATGATCGATCCAGAGATCGCACTTGGACTGCTATATGTAGTGATATGTGAAGCCATAGAAAAGTAAAACTCCTGTGTTCGAACTTACAAGTTAGAAAAGCGTTTAGTGGCCAATACAAATTTACACAGGCGTCTAATTTCCATGCTCGCCAGTTTAGTGGAATTTCTGAAGGTATGCTTTCCCAAACGTTTAACCTTTGATCACTCAATTGACAGTCATGAAAGAAGTGTTGAGATCTGGTGATATTCCCAACTTTAGAGCATGGACGTGGATAGGGCAATGGCCATAACTAGGGAGGGGCCAGCCTTACTGAGGGCGGATCTTACGACCGCGCATATACCGATAGTGACCGAGCGCTGGCCAGGATCCCGCGAAGCCCAGCTATCTAGTAATAGAAAACACGAGGAGACAGGAGTACCCACCCGCTTCCATTCTACTGATAGCGGAGCTATGGTGCCTTTTCTTGCTAGATCAGATACCAGCTACTCCGCTGTGGGCCAATACTAGTCTTATGACAAAGTGACTCGATGCCATTGTTAACGAAATTAGGTATTCCTAAACCGGTCCTAAATGCACTGTTTGTGAGTTCAAGGCTAGTATCGCCGCCCTGCTATCAGAGTGAATGGGCACTCTCTGAAGTAGGCTGCAATCCGGAGCTGTAAATCTACCGCTATCTTAAAGGCTGCAGACTCGTCTTAGAAAGCACTACAATGGAGAGTTCCTGACAGTAAACCCCTCCACCAACCTACCCTCAAGCTTTTACTCATCCATAAAGAAACTTATGTCCCTCTCCTTCACACCTTCCTCACCAGTATGTGGGCAGAGAAAGAGCCGCCAGAGTTCGGTTTGATGCCCATACACTTTCCGGCGATATCTATGGTCACTATGTTCAAAATGGCATTAAGTGTTATAGTTGGAGTGGACCTTAGTACACCACACATGCTGATGAGCGCCGCCCAAAATTAGCCCAGAAACAGTCTCTAACACTGCAGTCGCAAAATGACTGTAAACTAGTGTTATCGGTTGCTATGATGGACGGATAGAGATGTACACTACAAAATCTGATCATCGATACAACTTTATTTTATGTTACAACAAACAACTGTTACATTTGCATATAAAGTTATGAAGTTATACTTTGTTGTATATTTGCTATTAAAAATTAATGAAAATGAATTGCGCCTTTAAAAATCAAAATAAATAATATTACGCAACAAATTGTGAATAACGGTAACTTACCACAAAATGCAAAACTTTGAAAGATTTTAGTTCCCAAGTTATAAAGTGGGTTACTATTTCATCACATTACGCTTTATCGACAATGTAAAATAAAAAATAACTGCCTTTCCCTAAACAAATTCGTATTTTCAGTTTTTCATTATTTTGTATTATTATTCCTCAGTTTCTTGTTTTCTTTTTCAATTTTATTTTTCGATGCATTTTCCCCCAAGTCGCAACTCACGCTTCTGGGAATTGCGCAAAACTACGCTGCCGCCGTGGTGTAGCACAGATCGCCATCACCAGCCAATAGATTACGCCAAGCGGCCGACCACATCTTGACGAGCGCGCTCAGCGGCGTTTGGCACATAAGGCTATAATGTTTTTATATGATTTTTCTATTCTGCATAATGTGATGCATCGTGCGGCGCTTGACGTTTGGAGCTTCTCATTGCAGTTACCCGCACCGTCTACCCACTTACACACACACACGAGCTTGTAAGCTTACTTAGGCTTATGCATATGCATCCAGGCGTGCGTGTGTGTGTGTGTGTGTGTGGTAGTTGGTGTGTGTGCAAGGCGGCACGGCAGCGGCGTCTAACATTTGGTTATGCTTCTGGCATTTTGCTACAGGTCATAGTTACGTTAGATTTTCTTTATTTCTCGGCTCCTTTTACGCTGACTCGTTGTGGCTAAGCATTTGCGCTTACCTTGTATTGTTTTTGTTGTTATTTAATTTTGCATCGAATGCATTGGATTGCGAAAAAGAGTTCGTCGAATGGCCATAACGATACTTGCAAGCGGCATTTGCGCAAAGCTTTGCCTACTTTACTGGACTTGCGGACGTATGCACGGACAGACAGGCAGACAGGCAGTTCGGCAGGCCAACTGACTCAATGACTGAGTCTGACTGAAGGGGCCGGCGCGTTGATGGCGTTGGGTTGATGTTGCATACGCTCGTGTGGGGTGATGACTGCGGTCACCGGCGTTTGTCGATTTCCTAATTTTTTTCCTTCGCCTGCCTTATGCCGTGTCGCTGTCATTTCATGTGCCAATTTAGTTCTGTTTGGCTTATTTATACCAAGGCAGACATTTCTTCTTCCAAACAACAACAAACGTACATGCATCTGTCATCCATATGCACGTGCATACACATACATATGCACGTGAGTGTGTCACTTGCAAAGTACGCGCATAAAATTTTGCTTCGCAATTTGATTAGAGCGATACTGGCTGTAATGTTGATAATAATGATCAAATTTTATGTCTCTCCTTTGATTTCATTTTTGGGCAATAATTGAAAAACGGTGCCAGCGCTAGCAACTTTCCACCATTGCGCTGCATATTGTTGACTTTTTTGTTTTTGCTTTTTTTTTTGTTTTTTGTTTTTCAAAATTGCTTTTAGCTTATTGTTGTTGTGTTGCCAACTTGACTGACAGCGCATTTCTCGATTGTTTGTTTGTTTGTTGAATTTGTTGATGACATTTTCTGCAGCGTTATTCAATTAAAATGCACAGTTAATGAGTTTTCTGTCAGTATTTGAGACGCTGTCGAATATGCAATTACAATTATGAAATTTGTTTTTGTTTTAGGCTAACCAATTACTCTCTAGTTTATGGATAATTTGATTTAAAGTTGCAAGCACTAAAGTTTAAACGAAATGTACTCCGAAACCGCTCTTTTAAGTTAAGCATGTAACCCAAGGCGAGCTGTACAAGCCAGAGATATTACGAAAGATTTTCAAAGAAAAAAATTATTAAAATGAGTTATTCATCGTTGCTACCGCGCAAAGGACCACAGGATAGGTTAGGTTAAGAGCTGAGAGAGAGAGAGAAAGTGAGATTTCACTTGAGCTTTAAAACGCATATATAAATAGTCATAACACCATCACAAAACCCTTTGAGCTAAACGCAAAATTTATTGAGACGGTTAGTATAAGTTTCAGCTATGTCTCTTGGTTCGCCGAGATGTTTCAGACTGGCAAAGGCTGGACAATGGCGGGCAAAGTGACTGTGTTTTTCCACCTCACTTTTCTTTATACAACTTTATTTTCGTCCAACACAATTTTTAGCATTACCGCATGATTGCATATTGGATCAACACGTTTCCTGGGCTTCGGTGACAACTTACCTGAACCTTATCACCCTAACGGGAAAAAGATAACCTTTACAACAAAAACAGAAATCTTCTGCAAAACCTTTCTCTCGAAAACTCCTAACATCTACTCCTCAGAAATTGGACTTGTGAAGCCTGGTCTTTCTTCGTCGAGAGAGGACTTTACTTTTCAAATGCTTACTCAGTTTGAAGTAGCACCTGCTGGCAAGAGTGACGCATTGTTGGTTTTGGTTGGTTGATGCGACATTGTTGTAGTGTATGACGACGATATTATCAACTACTTCAAAGTTATGGCTGTCCGCAATGACGTGTAAGCCAAGTCGCGAATGCGATGATTGCTTGTTTGATGAATAGTTATTCCTTATCTAGTCTGGAAAAGTGAGAATACCAGTCATACTCATAGATCATTTCATAATTTTCACAATGCCCCACAAAAAACCTTTTTTTTTCAAAACTTTGGTACCAGTTTTCCAGGTGTTAGACTACCGGTTTGATTCTTTCTCAAGTTTTGGCAAAAATTGTTGGATCCTTATTACTAAAATTATTACATAAAGTTAAAAGGTAATTCTACTTAGATTCGGTATTTCTTACCCCACCAGTGATCGTTCATTGAAAGCTGGTAACAACTCTAAAATATTTATCGATGTGTGAAAATGCCAAAAGCAGAAGACACCTTGTGGTTACAATAGCTTATCCAAGTAACAAAAAATTCAAAAGTGTTTCCCAGAGACTCCCAAAATCAATTTCAATACTATTATATTATAAAAAGCATAAGTAGGATATGAAAGTTCGAGAAGCCCGGGAAACTTTAAGCGTTGTAAATTGTGTATTTTCACCAGCTTCTCTGGTCTTATTTGAATTGCATTCCTAAAAAATATTCAGTTTTTGACCCGGAAAATTGTATACTTCATAGAGTGCCTCTTCGTTAGTTTCCTGGTCTTCATTAAACTGTATTTCTTAAATTGTCCAGTTAAGGGGGTGTAGTTAGACGTAAAAGTCAAACAACTCATTGAGGATAAAAAAAATCCAAACAAAATTTTGGATGACCGTAAAATGAAGTTCAACAATATGGCCGAAAATCCATCGAATTAAGGATTTGGGGATATTGTTATGAATATTTTGGTATGAGAGAGCTCTGTGTAAAGTGGATACCGCTCGTGCTCACATTTCACAAAGAACAGCGAATTCAGGATTCTGATCAGGACTTAGACTCTAATAAATGCAAATCGTTCAACTTTGTTACGAAATTTCACATTCTATAAAAATGTCACCATCACTCATGGTCTTCATAATCGGCCTACTGAGCATACTATTCGCAACACCCCGTCTTAAAACCCGGCATTCATTATTGAGGGATATTCGACCGAATATACCACATCCAGCACGCAATGAAGAAAATAAAGCAGCCGTACCTGTGAGTGTACACGAAGACCGTGGAGAGTCCATTCGACGCAGCAACTCGGACTGAGGTATGGTACGAAATTTTCGATTTTTAAATCGAAATCTTGAATTGAAAAATATAGTTTGAACAAGAACTGAAGTCGCTCCACCTTCCCAAGCGACATCTCTATGGCCTCTTGAAAAGTTCCAATGGCATCCGAAGTTTTAGAGCCAATTTTTGTTCAGCGTTGAGGCACACTGATATGTAAACAAGCAAAATTTCCACATTTGGGAAGAAAACAACCTGAAGAGATTCAAGAGTTGTCATTTCATCCAGAAAAAACTACCGGTTTGGTGTGGTTTGTGAGCCGGTGGAATCATCGTTCCATATTTCTTCAAAAATTATGCGAATGAAAACGTAACCGTCAATGGCGACCGTTATCGTGCCATGATAACCGACTTTGTGATGCCTGAAATGGAGCTCAGGATCTCAGCGACATTTGGTTTCAACAAGACGGCTTCACTTCCCATACATCGCATCAATCATTGAGAGAACACTTCGGTGCGCAGATAATTTCATGTTTTGGGCCGGTCGATTGGCCACCAAGATAGTGAGATACATACCGTTAGACTTTTTTCCGTGGGGATATGCAAAATCTAGAGTCTATGCGGATTATACAGCTTTGAGTCAGACTTTGGAACAAAACATCATGTGTGTCAGTCGCCAGTTACCAGTCGAAATGCTCGAACTAGTCATCGAAAACCGAACTCAACGGATGGACCATCTGAGACGTAGCCGCGGTCAACATTTGAAAGAGATAATCTTCAAAAAGTAAATGCTAAAGAATATTCTTTCGAATTACAATAAACATATTCCATTAGATTTGATGTTTCTGTGTTTTTTCAAAGAAGTAACCGGATCAAAGTATTGCAATACCTCTTTCTACCATTCCTGCTTTTATCTATTTTTATAACAAATAAACTGTTTTAATCTCATTTATCATTTGTTCAGTGATAAAAGTACTTTCATTACACACTGCAGACAGTTTCTAAACTAATAAAACGAAGCTTACAAAACTCAAACTCTTAACTTTCAAAAAATATAATCCAACCACGAGTATTCTCTCACGAATGTTGTCTGATTTAGTCTGCAAAAAGAGATCCATAACGACGTGTTAGTTACAGATGTACCTGACATTAATATTTACTTATATGTTCACGTACGAATGCACGAAGGTAGCATATGTGTGTAACTATCCATAAGCCACGTTCCATTCTCCAATCCTTGTTCGCCAGCCACCATGCCAATGACCAAATAAATATTTATTTTACCACCTTTTTCCGTTAAATTCAAACACCCACTACGATTATAGCGGTAATCTTGTGTTATTCATTACCCACCGATATCATAGCACACACATACTTACAAATATATATACTCGTATTTGAATGTTTCTCCCAACAGCGCCGGCACACCACGCAGCCATAGTGCCATAGCCGGCTCCGGCAAGATAGTTTACACATTTGGCAATCCTACGCTTATCGGCACCGCAAAATGGGCATCCACTCAGCAAGCGAAAATCCAAATTAAACAATTACTGCGCCACAACGGTGCAACGCTTGATGAGCCCAAATCCAATTACATGTACGACTGTCTGCGCGAGAAGTGTGATATCGCAGCTGATCGCATTTTTCACATCGGCAAAGAGTTGTGTAAAAAGGTGTTTGGCGCAAACGCGGACAATTATGAGCTGAGTCAAGTGGACAACCATTCGCAGGTAGGTGGTAGAGTGTACTTGTAAATTAGAGTGGGCGTACAGTGGTGAGCGTACGCGCGCTGCTAGTTCCCGTTGTTTTCTAACGCCTAGTGTTGTTAAGCAGACATTATCCAACATGTATTTTTTACCCACATAGGAAATTACGAAGACAATTGGCACTATTTGCTGTGATCACGAAGGTCCCTTAGATCCTTCTTCGACTATGTTAGCCGGTACTGATGAGGCGCGTTGCCTTACTGTACGCTTGAACTTCTCCAAAGCTAAATCGGTAGCGGTTTTTCCGGGGCAAATAGCGATCGTGTCGGGGAAAAATCCCAAAGGCGATACTTTCATTGTGGATGAGGTGTTAGCCGAGCGACAACTTAGTCCGCCTATAGCGCCCAAACTTACAGATCCATTGAGTTTTGTCATCGTTGCCGGTCCGTATACACATGACGATGATCTTGCTTATGAACCATTGCAAGATTTGATTGCGTACTTAAAGGAGCACAAACCGGATGTGCTAGTATTGACTGGACCGTTTCTGGATACCGAACACAGGTTAATCTCCGAAAATGTTACGCTGGCCGAGTCATTTGAATCATTCTTTGAGAAAATGATTACCAGCATTGTGGATGCTATTGGGTGAGTAACGTAATGCTAAAATAACGTATTTGTATTTATTTAGCTACAAATAAATATCTGTAAGTAATCATTAATTATTAAGTGATTCCCAATACGAGTAAGGTCAACGGCTTAGATTACGTTTAGGTTGTACATTAAAGGAGATATTCCGAGTTTGAAATATTCGGCATATTTTCACTTTAATCATACAAGTTTAGGCACCGTTTTCTTGGTTGCTATCCTCCAAAGGTATTTCTGGTTTAACAACAGATACCATTTCACTATTTTCGCCAGGGAAGAAACCTATCATACGATTTCTTAAAGGACTTTCCTTTTTCGCATAGCTCCGCTCGTAGTGGTGGGGTCTACAGCGAAGAACGGCTCCGGATCAATTGCCTTGGTTTCTGCAGCTTCTTTCGGTGGAAGATAGGCAAGCTCGTTGCTCTTCTTGCCTTTATGCCCAGGAATCCAAGCTAATGAAATTTTTTTGTTTATGACTAGCCCTTCAAGCATTTTCATGTACACCAGTACCATTATTGTTTTGATTTCAACGGACGAGATTGGCTGGATGTGCCGCTTGACTATCACTGAGAAAGGTTTTATCTAGAATAATATCCAAAAATCTACTATTTATAGCCTTAGCATGAAAAATGCTTGGAAACCAGCCGCAATTCCGTCAGTCAGTTTCACGGAACTTTTATGTTTCTTAGTCTGCAAGAAACCATTCATCCAAATGATTCCTCCATTCCAAACTATCTCTATAATTCGAAGTCCGATTGGATTTCAGCTGTAGGTTAAATAATGCACCATCGAAAGTAGGCATAGGCATGCCCAGCTCACCATCTAGTCGTACAAGGAACGCGTCAAGCAGTTTAATCTCTACCGCTTTCCATTTCTCCTCTGTGATCTGCTCAAGGGAGTTGCTTTGAGCGATGAGTGCCACATCTATATGCCTCTTGGCTATCTCGCTGACCGATGTTGCCGCTCTGAAGGTTGAAGGTTTCTCTTGATCGAGCCCGACGTTTCGCTTTACAGCTTCGTCCTTATTCCTCGATCGGTACGGTGGCACAATTGCTTGACTTTCAACGGATTTCTGTCTTTTGGCTCATATGCTGTCTAGCCTTTATCACCGACATAACACCTTTGGCATCTTCCGGAGAGCTGTATGGTCGTTTCAAGACAAGCCGAATCCAACAAAAATATTCGCGCCCGAAGCACTTGACATATCGCAACCATACAATTAGAACAACACAGAACAGTAAATTCTGGGTAGAATACAACCAGCTGTCTGTCAGGAAAACCAACCGCCGAAGTCGGATCACTCTTCACCACAACAATGTTAGTGTGAGAGCTGAAATAATTGAATTGTTGAGCACTAAAAACATCGATATGATGAGTCATCCTCCCTATAGTCCTGACTTGGCACCGAATAACTTCATTTTATTCCCGTTCGTAAAAAAAATTAAAAGGGTAACGTTTTTCGACACCTGAATAGGCGGTTGATGCGTCCAAAAGGCATGTTTTGGAGATACCTCTATCAATCTGAAATATTTTACACATTCTATTTTCCCCAAGAAGTTCTTCATTTATCAGAACCAATATGGGACTTCATCTTCTTACAGCTTACGCGGTTACAGCCGAGTTTACAACAGCCAAGATCTTCATCTGGTCTTTTCAACGCAGTTTTCCACTTCCTCTGCTTCTCCTGGCGGGTACTGCGTCGAATAATCTCAGAGCTGAAACGTTTTATCCATTCGGACGACTTGACCTAGCCAACGTAGCCGCTGTCTCTTAATTCGCTGAGCTATGTTAATGTCGTCATATATCTCGTACAGCTCATCTTGCCATCGACTGTTTTGTTTGATGACAGGAAATATTTCATCTTACCCTCGAAACTGGAGAAACCAGAACTAACGATTGTTATGGCCAATGATATCGATGTCATCGGCGTACGCCAGCAGTTGTGCTCTCTTTTAGAAGATTGTACCTTCTCAATTCAGATCTGCGACTCGAATTATTTTCTCCAAGAGTAGATTGAAGAAGTCGCACGATAGGGAATCCCCTTGTCTGAAACCTCGTTTGGTACCGTACGACTCGGAGAGGTCCTTCCCGAACCAGACGAAGCTTTGAGCGTCACCAACGTCAGTTTAAATAGTCGTATTAGTTTTGCAGGAATATCAAATCGGACTAATATAGCATACAAACTGATCGATCAAGCTTTGCTATGGATTTTTTTTTATTTGTCAAGGGTGTTATAGTTTCGAAGCCATTGAAGTTAATATTTTTTCTTGTTCGTCAGTTATTTTGATTAAAATTTTTTAAAGCGTATTAATTTTTTATTTGCTTTATTTTTATTATAAATTTTAACAGCAATTCGACAACAATATTGATTGTCACTTCACATAAGGACGCCAACGCCGATCCTGTCTATCCTACCATGTCAGTACCGTTACGAAAATCTTTTCCCAATGTGCATGTCTTGCCCGATCCATCGATGATTGATTTAAATGGCATCGTTGTGGGAATGACCTCCACGGACATAATGCAGCATATAATCGCGAATGAGCTGGCCTTGTAAGTGCCATTACACTAATATTTTAAGAAATTTACAGTTTCAAGTTACATTTTCTTACAGCAATGCAGGCGATAAGGTAAAGCGCGTCGTCAATCATCTGTTCAATCAAGGTTCCTTTTACCCGCTGCATCCGCCAGCCTGCGATGAGATCAGCTTTGACAGCTTCTTGGCGGCAAGATACGCCAAAATTGAGCAAATACCAAACATACTTTTGTTGCCGAGTGATCAGAAGTGTTTCATACGGGTAAATATAGTAAAGCAAATTTGTTGCAAGTCTTGAGTTTGATTAAATGTTTATATAATTGCAGGTGGTAAACGGTTGTTTGGCTATAAATCCCGGTCGTTTGGCCGACAGCAATGGTGGCACTTTCGCGCGTTTCGTTATTACGCCGCCGGCCAACAAGGATGAGACGAACATTTGCAACTTTGTGGCCTGTCAAATACGCAAGGTCTAGCACACATTTTATACAGCACATGCTAACTGTACAATGTTTTTTCTTAAGTAAAAAATGCATATTTATTTTTTTTTCATATATAATTTGTTGTAATACAAAAACAGCAATGTTCATGAAAATGTTTGTTTAACTAGAAATAAAACATACACATTCCTCATTATCGCTTCAATATGCTTATATATATTTATTATAAATTAACAGTTGTATTTGTTGTTAATTTCCAAAGGCACTTGGAAAGTATTTTTTCTCAGCTTCGACAATTTCCTCTAAAATGTCATCGATTTCCGTGTCCGGGTAACGTTCCACCCAGGACTTGATGTAACCCTCGTGTGTGGCGTCATACGTTTTCAGTTTCACTTTCTCACTCTCCACGTCCGTGTTGGCTTGCACCAAAATTATACGCGGTTTCTTATGCGCCAGACAAATGTCACGCCATTTCGCCCATGGATGCGAGCCGCCTTCACTGACCTCCGAGTAGTGTTCATACATTTCACTTGCCGCGGCGATATCAGCAGTCGATTTGTAAACTTGGAGTTTCTTTAGAAATTCTTCGATGGCCTTTCGGCCAACAGTCTGAATTTTTGTACGGTCCACTGTGAGACGTAAATTTTTACCATCGTCTGTCTCCTCGACGGTGACAAAGCCTTCACCCGCCTCCAGCAAAACCTTCATAATAACGAAGCGTGCGCGCGAGTGCGCTTGCATCCATTGTTTGGATTGTGGGTTGTACATTTCCAAAGCAACACCCATACCATTCCAAATTAAACTCAACCAGTTAATGTAAATGATTTTCTCCTGCTCAACAGGGTCCTTGAAACCGAAAATCTCCAAGATATCTGCTTGTAGTGAAAGATACGAGCCGACTGCTTCGGCGCGACATTCCTCATAGGAAGAGCCGATCGCGCCGAATTTCGTATCGTAGGTTTCGCCGGGTAAATACCAAGTTTTGATGGGCTCACCAGTAATGAGGTTTTTCGTGTTGTCTTTGTCAAAATTGAACTGACCGTTCTCATCTATGCGGAAGAGTTTACCGCTACCATGACCGAGCAACTCGTGCAAGCCAACTTGCACCTGAGGAGTAGAGACGTGTAGATTAAATAATTCTATTTTAAACAGGAAAACCAAGAAAGCTTACCTCGAAAGACTTCACTTTGTACTCCTTCATCAGGTCTTGATCTTCATCCGAAAGGAATGGAATGGGATCTTTACGGTTAATATTGGCCAACACGTTGCCAAGGGATACGTTTTTGAAGCCTTCATCCTGGCGGATTTCGTCATCTAAAAATCAGAAGCAAAGCAGAAAATTGTATATAAATTAGTTTTGAAATTTGTAAAAACTACATACAATTTGGAATGTTGATTCCTGCTGGTACACCACTACCAGCAAACGTCAGCACATCCAGTGAAGTGAAGTCTGGTTTCAAATACGTGTCTTTCTCGTAAGCTTCAGTCCAGGGCAAATATTCCAACAGCTTTTCTGCGCGTGCTACCAGTTCGGCGAACTTCGCAGAGCTTTCCTTGTTGACCATTGCCACAAAGCCCTCAAATTCGGCGCGTCCACCTGCTGGATCACGATATGTTTCAATGAAACCAATATAGGTTTCGATAACAGGTCCCTTATCCTTAATCCACCATCTGCAATAATAAGCATTAATATATTTGTTTCGAGTAAAATATGACGAGTTTAATAGGTACCTGGAGCCATCCTTATGATCGGCCAATGAGCCCTCTTGGAATGACTTAATATAATGTTCAATCATTTTTTGCTCATTTTCATTTGCCGCATACTTTTTCGCTTTCTCCAGATTTTTATTGACACGCTGTAAGAGCTTCTGATAGTCACCACGTGTTACACGAAAACTATTGCCATTGTAGCTCTCCAAGGGCAGAGTTATGCCATCCTTGTCGGAATTATCCACCGAACCCAACTTAATATCGTAAACAGTTTGGCCATTTTCGACCACTTTAAATGTACGACACATATAGGGTTCAATGCGCTTTGATGTTAACCACTCATTGACAATGTCGGCATCTTCTTTCGTACAGTTATCTGACCAATACGTCGTTATGCCGTTGGGTGCAAAACCTAAAACCTCATCGCGCGGTTTCAACGCATAGATGAGCGGAGCGGCCTTCTCATAGGCGGCTGATACACGCTTATCACTTGAATAGGCAGTTGATGAGCGAACAATCGTCTCGAACTTTTTCGCGTCCAAATTCGGAATGATTTTGCTGTCGCCCATACCTTTGTAGTTACCGGCATTGGCAAAAATACCACAAGCATAAACCAAGAAGGCCTAAAATAAAGCAGAAAGCTTGTTAGCAACACCACTCAATCACAATGAGCGCAAATTACATAACCTTGATTTTGAAAAATTCTTAAAAATTGACTTACGGTGAACTCATCTTCAGTAATGCCATTAGACAAAACCTTTGCTTTCAATTCCTCCAATGGTTCGGCAACAAAAATGCGGTGTAGAAATGAGAAAATTAACGGTGCTTCCGGACTAGACTGTATCAGCGCTATAAGACCACCGTCCCATGAAGCTTTACTGAAGTAGTGAGCGTAGAGTTTTTCCTTCTCAGTTAAACCCAAGAATGCATTTTTGCACTCCAAATCAGCAATCGGTTGTGTATTGGGCAAAACAAAATGTGCTGCGTTGGCGGAAGACATGGTGCGTATAAACGAAGTGTAGCTACTGAAATAACAAATTATGAATGCATAACAATCAAAAAGTCTCGAATAAATGTTTGGTATAAAATGTATAGAATAAATTGCGAATACCTTAAATTTAATTTATTTGTACTAATATTTGAAGTCTGAGATAATAGTAAGCTATTAAGTTTTCGAGCGTTCCCTGAATTTCCCACATCACCCAAATTTCTGGTAGGGACAGATAACTGAGTACCAATTCTGCGAATTGTTTTGTATGTCATTAAAGTTCTGCTAACGCTAAGCATTTTTGAGTTTTTTGGATGTCTAATAATTTCAAATTTTTATACTGAAAATAGATGTGTGAATTAAAACAAATTCAATTGTACTTTGGATTATCGGAAGAAGTTTGTACTTACATTTGTACTCGTTTTAGAAAAATGTCTATATCTAATTGGGATTTGTGGAAAATTTTGAAGAGAGCATTAACTGAAATTAGCGAAAAAGTTCATGTTAGCAATTGTGAAACGTAAGAAGAATTAGATTTAACGATAGTTGTTCAATATGAATTGAATGCGAATAACGAATGTAAGCAAATGTCTGTTCGTTAGTTAATTAGTTAATATTTTGGAACATAGTTGGAATTATGAATTTAAAATTTATTTTAAAACAGCTTTGAAAAGAACTACGTTTTTATGCAAATCAAAAAAATACACCAATAAAACTTTAGTTTAGTCGTGTTATAACAACAACGAAGGTGTACGTAATTGTAGTACATCAGAATTTGTTTATCTTCTGTTATCAGTATTTTCGCTTGTTGAAATAAAACCTATACACAAGTGCATATATCTTTTAAGTTATCTAAAACGCCATATTTTTCAAGAGATTTTGTATTTATGTTGTATGTATGTATATACTTAGTAGACTATTGCAATTCATTTAAGGAACCGACAGATTGGAGAAGTGCATTGTTTCTTTGCGGGTATTTACATATGTATGTATGTATATGCACTTTGTTAAAACATATCAATGGGTTATTTTTCATTAGCAAATCTCTATAATCATGCATATTTCTAAATGGGTATAAATTATTTTAGCTTATGCTCGTACAGCATTGATATATTTTCTATAATTTATCAAAAAATAAAATGTCATGATACAGGAAAATACAGTTCGGTTTATAATTTCGATATTATTTATAAAAGCTTAAATTATAAATATGTATGTATATAGTTACATATATTATGTATGCATATGTAACATATACGTGTTGTGAGTTGCATTTTGAGTTCTATAAGTGCCACGCGATACACATTAACCGGCTAATTATTGAGTCGGCGAATATAAAGATGTGTATCCACGTAAAAAGTGTTTATTCTTTCAGAAGTTTAACACATTTATAAAGCTAAAATGTTTTTTCATTTTGTAAAATCAAGAAAGCGATAACTATTTTATACACTAGTAATTTGCTCTAATTATTATATGTAAAATTATATTATTTTTTGGAATTTATAAAAGCATATTACCTTTCTAATAATTTAAAAAATGCTTGGCAATTTAACTTTCCTTTTAATTCGCGTTTAAAAAATATTCATTCACTTCCACAAATACTCAATTGAATAATAAAACAATGAGCGCGGTGACTCGGAATTTTACAATGAAATGAAAACAGCTGATTCAACTAATGTTAGAGTTCCCGAGTTTCTAAGAAATGTATAACAGTTTTGATAAACAAATTAGCTTTACAGTACAGCATACTGAAATATTCCACTTAAGCAAATGTAATATGTGAAGTAAAATTTTATTTTAATGACACGCTAATGTAAAAATTATTATTTTTATTTATTTATAATTCATTACATGCATAACCTACCTAACTATAGCACAAATTAAACTCATGGTGGAATCACAATTCATTTACAATATTTAAACATAAAAGCACAATATGGTTCATTCAATTACTACAATAAATTAGTTGATATATAAAGAAGGAATTTAAATGCAATGAGGCATCTTACGACATCATTAAGTATCATTAAGCATATTACATCTATAGGTGTATTTATCACAGAAATTATCTGCCTTTCTATTGCAACTGCTCCATGGCTCTAAGTGCAGACTCTTCATCAATGTCCGGAATTATGGATTCAAACATACTTTTTGGAAAAGCTACATTTCCGATCATGACAACTTCATTCGGATCTAATGATGGTTCTAGGCCATCAATTACATCATTGTTTACAGATGGCATACTCATAAGAGTTGGTGTTACAGTTGGTATGCCACTCATACTTATTGAGGCATTATTGGCATGCTGCTGTTGAACTACTACTTGAGCTGCAGCGGCAGCTGCGGCTGCTTCCAACTGTAATTTTTGCATTTGCATCATTAAACGAGCGTTCGCATCCAAGTGCGAATGTCTAGCCCTTATATGCTTGTCTCGATCGCCGCGTTGACGAAAATTCTTTGTACAAAACAGACAACCAAATGGTTTTTCACCAGTATGGATTCGTTGGTGATTCTTAAGCGCATCTGCACGATAAAAACGTTTACCACACTCTTCACATTCATAACGTCGCTCGCCCCGATGTATAAGACGATGCTGGTAGAAAACGGAGCCAGTTAAGAAGCGTTTGCCGCACACCAAGCAATGATAAGGACGTTCACCAGTATGACACTTGCGAATGTGATCATTCAAGTCGGGACGAATGGTAAATTTACGTGTACAACCGGGTTCTTTGCAAGCAAAGGGCTTTACCCCTGTAAAAGTTTAGTACAATAGTTTTTAAGATAACAGTAAATTCATAGATATTTTATAATACGCTTACCTTGATGAAAACGCAAATGCTGCCATAAGTGGCTGGATTGGGTATACGATTTCCCACACATATCACATAAGTATTGACGTGTTTTACTAGATGAACCAGTTCCATCTTTATCGCGTTTATACTTCTTATAATGCTTTTCTTCATAATGGGCCACACATTCTTGCGCAAACTCAAATACTACATCGCAGTACTCACAAGGTAGCTGTAGTACACCAAGGCATTTATTCAAACGGGGAAAGAAATGATAAGCAGTGTATCTGTAAAAATAAAAAAGGTAATTTTTTTATGAACTGATGCGCATTACATTTAATATTTACCTATGCTCATGTAACTGATCAAGGGATTGAAATTTATTCTCGCAAACATTACAAACAAAATAACGCTGTGTAGAAGCTTGATGCACCTTAAGATTCTCTCGCATAAATACACACTCAGCTTGCCAATGCGCACATATTTCTTTAGACGTGCGCATATGAATATCGCATGAAAAGCATTCAAAACGTCGTTCAGGCAAATGGCAAGCCGAATGTACAAATAAATAGGATACTTCTGAAAAAACGAAATCACAAAATTCACACTGTAAAATGCAACTTAAAATAACCATTTTGAGGTAAACAGGTGGTTTATCTCCATGAACTGTTAGCGGCCCCGCGCAACTATTGGTCTGTATTAAAATATTTATTTAATTTTTTATTCATTATCTATACCTCATTCTTTAAAAATTACTTACCTCCATCTTCAAGAAATTCATAGCATCGTCTACATAGGATTCGTACGGAATTTCAGCACAATTATCGAATTCTTTTTCTTCCTGCATACTTCCGGGAAAGTGAGAACATAAATGTTTGAACGCTGCAAATGGCTCAAAGAAAACTCTTCCGCATAGTGTACACTTAATGACAACTCGCAGCCCATTAACGCTCTGTAAGGAGCTACTTTGTGATGAAGCCGTTTTACCACCTGACGAAGCGCCTGGTGTTGGTATAAGATCCATTGCATGTTTCTCCATATGCCGCAAAAGGCCTGATGCATGCACGAACTTACGTTCGCATAATGTACATTCATGAGGACCATCTTGCTTTTTGGTAGCAGTATTCGATAAATTCGAGCCTGTCGATGTATTTGATGTATTACCCAAAGTACTACTCGAATTACTTGTATTGTTATTTATTGATGCATTAACGTCATATTTAAGTTCATCTTTTAAGAAACGCCGAATGCGTATCTGATTTTCGCGCAATAACCGAATGCATGCCGGTTCCGGTGGCAATAGAGGTTCTTCCTTGATTGGTTTATTAATAGGTGTAGATGCAGCTGGGGGGACGATAAGATTATGGTGTTCATCGTAATCACAAATGTGAGATTGAAAAGATATGATATCAAAGAGGCAGTTGCAATTGGAACACTTCACAATTCGATAAGCCGATGATGGAACATCGGGCGGAATATATAATTTAGTATCTGGAATTGAGAGTTTTTAAAAATTATTAATCATTGTATGTATATTTTCGTAGATCTATATTATTAGTTTTTATATTATGCACACATACCAAGCGGACTACTTTGAGGTTGTGTCTCCAGAAATTTCAATAGTTTCAATTCTTCTTCTGTTGCATCGAATGTCCCCGTTGTTTGTTTCACTGTTTCATTAACCATTACTGTTGGCTCGGGGATTGGTGTGGCAAATGGTGTTAATGGCACTGTGCCCACCAAATCCAAAAAAGCCGGCTCTGCGCCTCTACCAGTAATATTACTCAAATCGAGTACATCGTTTATATCGAAAGGAGGAATGTTTGTTGTTGTTGGTAATTTGAAGACTGATTCATAATTTTCCAGCCTTGATTTTGTTAAATCTTGCGGTTCCTCCTCTGTTATGCAACTAAGACTTCCGGAAGGAAATGTAAATGTTGCCGATGAATCTATAACGGACTTTTCTCTGTAATCAGAATTAAATTCTTTTAATTGTGCAAAAAGTTGTTCCGACAGCCAGGCGTCAGAATTTGTGAATTCCTCTTCACTTGTATTCATCATAATTAATTTATTTCAAATTGCAACTCATTAAAATATATTCGATGTTTTATCGGCTAAACGCTGTTTCTAGATACGTATATTGTTTTTTCCAAAAAAATATGGCGTCTTGACAAATTTAGCAAGCCTACTATTTGTATGTTACTCGATAAAGTTTATTTTGAGTGCACAAATATCTAATAGTGTTAATAATACAAAATAATGAGAATGAAAAGTATTTTGTGTGCACATAAGTACGTAATAGAAATATTTTGAATCGTTATAATTTAGAAATACATAACAAAAACTAAATCGTCCATTCAACTGTTTAAAAAATCTGTGCACTACATCAAATCTTAGGTTCGTAATAAAATTAATTGTAATTAAATAAAATTACAAGTTACAACTAATTTTTATTTATCATTGCAAAAAAATATATAGTTTTTGCTACATAAATTTTTAATAAAAAAAATCAAACAAATTCTCAAACAAAAAGTGTTGTTTATGATGAAAGAAAAGTAATAATATTATGTTTATAATAAAATTCCAGAAAACTTCTATCAATTGATTTCAAAAATATATTAACGCGCTATATATTTGAAGGTCGATGTATCTCATAAAGTTGGATATGTGAAAACATGTCATTATCACGGAAAGCACAAAAGAAAATAGAAACACCTACCAAGTAGGAATAATTTGCGTACTCCACAGGAATATATAATTCAGAATAAGTGGATCCATTGTTCAGATAAAAATGTATAACTTTTAATTTTAAATTAATAATAGTTCAACTTCATATGTAAGTATTTATTTAATTAGTTACTGTGTATTTAGTTACACAATACTTAGTTGATGCACAAATGATCATTTTCCAATTGGGATTCTCGAGGTAATTTTATTTGTTTATATCACTGACAAAACCAATTGGGTAGCAAATGTGTTTTTAAGCCGACATAGCAAAATAAATAAATGGGCTCTACGTGTGAAGTGATTGAACATTACACTGCAAATTAACAACACACATTTCCTTTGCTGTCTTCTATATATACTGAAGTAGAACCGCGTTAAGTATCAGAGCTAAGGTACTATAGTATAAATGAAACCTGACATTTTTACTTAATTAATTTTGTTGATTCATTTTGATGCTTTACTGCAGTGGGCATGAAATCTGTTTAGTATTTGTGAATGTCATTTCAAACTGAACAGTGTACCTCTTAAACATTCGTTAGCGATTTGGTCTATTATAAAGATAAGTAATTCTGCAATCTTATCTTTTGTAGTGCACTATTACTACCGTGAAAAGCTGTATCGTTAAGCAAATATATTGCAATCCTTTTATATTACATTGCCTTTGGAAGTGTTCCTGTGAAAAATAGCACGTGCATTATGCAACGCATAGCTGTCATTGGTGGCACCGGTATGACCGGTCAATGTGTAGTTGATTACGCACTACAAAAAGGTAAATAAGTTTTGTGTGCAAGTTTGTCTACATAATTGAAACTTGTTTTTTTTTACTTTCAGGATTAAAGGTCCGTCTTTTATATCGTAGTGAGAAAACTCTTCCCGATCGTTTTAAAGACAAAGTAGAACTAGTTAAAGGCGATGCCTTAAATTTAGAAGACTGTAAAAATGTTATTGACGGTGTTGACGGCGTTTGCATTATTTTGGGAACACGCAATAAGTTGGAGGCTACCACCGAATTATCAAGTGGCACGAAGAATTTGATTACAGCCATGAAAGAAAAAGGTGTTCGCCGTTTCTCCGTTGTAATGTCATCATTTTTATTCCGTCCACTCAATGAAGTGCCTGGAGTATTTCATAAACTAAACGAGGAGCACAAACGTATGCTGGAATTGACAAAGGAGTCTGGTTTAGACTATGTGGCTATCTTGCCACCACACATATCCGATGAACCATCTACCGATTACACAGTGTTACATGACGATGCACCTGGTCGAGCTATATCTAAGCATGATTTAGCAAAATTCGTTGTTGATTCATTAGAACAAGATGAACACATTGGCAAAGTGTGTGGAGTAGCAAAGAAAATAACGCAGTAACAGTATACGAATAAAGCCTCTATCTGTTCGCCGATATAATAATGTATTTGTTTGATTATACATTATTATGCAAGCGAAACTGCACAAAAGCAATTAACATACACATATGTATCTTTATATATACATATTTACCGTTGTATATTTAAATTATTATGGATTATGGTAAAGCGCAGCTATATAGAATTAAATAAATTACGTTTGACCTAAAACTCGTTTCTTATTTGGTCTCCTACCTAATTTGTCCGATAGGCGAGTTATTATCGAACGTTTTTGGATTCAATTAAATTCGCACATTTATATTTACGATTAATTATTTTGATAAGATATAAAAATTATAAATATTTGTAGGTAATTATGTTTTACATTTTTATTTTTTTTTCTGGCGGAGGTTTCATATCGATACCCTCGACCTTTGGCTCAATGCCACCTTGCGCAGTGTTAGGTGAAGGACTTGCCTCTGAGGGTACCGCACCATTATTAGAGGTAGTTGGATTACCAGCAACATTATTTGCCTCAGTTGGATTTACTTCTGCTGCTGTGTTCTGTAACTGATTTTGTTGTAACTGCTGTTCGTTTTGCATTTGTTGTTGATGTATCATTGGCGGTATCGGAGGTGGAAATTTGCGCAATAACTCTGCTAAAAGCATGTCAACCCTTTGCTTTTGAAATATTGTTCCGCTATCGTCTTTGTTCGATGAAGGGTCCTTTTTGTTACCTTTGGATTTATCTGAAACTGTAAATAAGACAAACTGTAATATATTTCCAAATTTTTGTGTAAACATTAATGCATTTACTGACGGGCTTTATTAGCAACGAAATCCCATGTGTAGCCTTTATTTGGATGATAACGGGAATAGCTGCTGGCTTCTTCGAAAGCTGATTGCAAATTCGTAACCGTAGCTAACTAAGATTTACTTTAACATTAATTACTCATTGTTAAATTGACTAGTTCTTACGATTCTTGAATTAATTACGCTTGCAAGATCAGGTGCTTTATAAACCATACCACCTATAATGTAGTAATCTGCCATTGGTGTCGCCTCTGTGGGACTATGCCGATGTTGCTTTCGTATAACATATAATATAGGTTCGGCAACGTGAAGCAGGATATATTCTACACCAACCATATTGCTATAAAGAACCATATTAAATGTAAATAAAAATTATATAATTTAAATATCATACTTAAGATGCTCCAGGCTCAACCGTTGCATACGAATAGTTTCATTATTGCAAACCCTGTCATAAAAGGGATTCGATTTGCGACAAAAGTAATCCATAACAGTGGCTGGACTCAGTGACGCCATCATTTGTGTATCGTGCCACGATACCCATAGCTGATTCTCTTGTGCTATGGGCTGGGGTATCTGTCGTCCTGGCAGCATTTTCAAATGTTATAATTTTAAATAGCACTTTCCACAATTGTTTCTTTTTTTTCGCCGGTTGTGTCTTTGCTTTTTTATCACTTCTTCCTTAATGGCTAATTGCACCGCTTCAGGGTCAAAGTGATGAACTTGAACGACAAGTGTCACTTCCTTTTCTCTCTATTTGCACAGATGCAAATTGTTTATGTTTTATTTTTAGTTTATGTTGACTTATTTTTAATACAGATTTATTTATTGTTTGTTGTGTAATAAATCTATCGCAGTCGGTCAGTGAACGCTGGCACAAAACGTGAGGGCGTTATAGCAAATAAATTTATCAACAGGCACGCGACACAAATTCAGGTGAGTCACTACGATATACTTTCACTTTTGGCATTGTTGTATGTCTCTCTTGTGTATTGTTATAAACCCTCTGTTGTAATTTTTTATTTACAAACAAAATTCGTTGTACTACCAAAATTAACAAATCGAAAATTGTCAATAACAAATGCGCGAGTTGAAAATGTACTTGAAAACAGCTGTGAACTGGGTTGCATTGTCAAGAAAAAAGTGTAGTAAAAAAAAAATATGTGTTAACGCAGCTAAAATTCATGATTAAGAATTTAATAAATAGACTTTTTAGACGGTTACACCACGTTTATGAATTAATTTCCTAGTAGTAATCATGAAAGAATTGTAATGTATTTCCTACTTTTGTTTAATTTTAATAAATAAGATTTTGACGCTCGGCAATACTGGTCAGTGTTGAGTTCAGCGAAATATGCAACCAATTGTTGATAGATTTTTAGAAGAACGATAAAAATTTCAAAATTTTTTAATTAACATTATTGTTAGCAGAAACCAAGTTTTCACTCATAAAATTAACTTATACACAGTAGCCTTATGACGTCAGAGTGTTTAAGATTTTCATTCGTTGGTACAAAAGTAAATATTTTCAATAACAATGCTTGGATTCTTTAATAATGCTTCACTGTACAGCACTTTTTCACTTTTGGTTTTATGTTCCAAATTCGCTTGGTTTGACGAATCAGCAACTCAAAAGATAATAAGAAAAACATTTTTGACACTACTCTCCCGTTATTCTTTATATTACTTTACCTTCCTTTTGCAAAAATCTATTTATAAAAGTTTGTTTTTTATTATTAATTTGGTGATTTGGCGCCAGCTGAAATATATTTTTCAGCAAAACTTTTACGCAGATTTATTAAATGCAGATCTGATTGAATTTGTTCAAAAAGCTTTGAATTAACATATCAACGAATATTAAAGATAAAGATATTATTATACAATACATAAATTGTGCGAAATATCTAAAATATTAATTAAAACCACTAGTGGAACCATTGTCAAAATTAAAAAAAGAAAGGAAAATAATAGAAAACAATAGTTGGCTATTCGCTAATTAATAACATACATAGGCATTGAGGCAGTACCAATTTGGGCAGTTCAATCAGTTCGTTCTTTACAGTCCGTCGTGGCGTTTCTAAAGAAGAGCAACAACGAAGAAATCACATTATGGTAAAAATCAATTTAATAATCGTTTTGTGTTTCATATTTTGTGTTGGTAATTTAAAGTTAATTATTGTTGCGAATGTTTATTATAAATTGAGTGTCAAGTTTAAAGAAGTTTCGCCATTTCAAAATGTTCAGAATTTGTTGACTCATTGCCAGTTGAATGTAGCGTCTCCACCTATTTTGCCACTACCTTAATATTACGTCGGTGTGTTATCTCCACATGGAAGTTAAAAGTATCAGTTTAATTTCTTATAACATTTTTGGAATAGAAGAAATAATATTATGTAATGTAGCGGGTTTGGTTAAGCCACTTTAACTTGTTTACTTGATCTCTATTCAAGGCGGTTGAATAGAACCTTGAAATTCACGGACAACCGCCTTGCGCTCCAACAGATTGCTCATATAAATATTTAATTCTAATGTGCTCGCAGAAAATATATGTAGAAAATGTCGGCATATATATATTTTGTGCGAAATGGTTTTATTTTTGGAATTTTGAGTAAATATTACATATAGCATAGCTTATTGTTTAAACTGTTTATTTTGGCAATAGGCAAATGAAACATTTTTATGTTTTGAAAATACATATTGAACGTTTAAAGAAATTTCAAAATTGTTATTTTCATACATTGTTTCTGTTAGGTGTTTGCCATTTGTTTTTGTCGTAAATGTGTTATTTATGTCCCTATTACATTTTATCTGCTTACAAAAATATCCGTATTATATGAATTGTAGAATTTTAGCAACGCTTCACTGCCTTCTACAGTGGTGGAGATTATCAAATTATATAGCCTCTCTACTTACACCACTATTAAACTATGCGCTTCATTAAGTCGGAACCGTACTATGAGGTATCCATTACACCTTATTTATTTCATAGATTTTCTTATTTATTTTAGTATATTATTTGTAAATATGATAATTGCATAAAATGAATGGTTGCGATAATCAACAAATTTAATTGATTTCAGGGTCTTCCACCATTTAATGTGTCGGGTAGCCCCTTCAGTGTTGTTCCTATACACAACTATCCCGAGCTAATGAAGAAGACATGCGAGCTGATTAACTCTGAATGGCCGCGTAGTGAGACGGCTCGCATGCGATCGCTTGAAGCTTCCTGTGATACACTTCCCTGCAGCTTAGTTTTAACTACGGACGGGATGAATCGTGTTATAGCTCATTGTAAGTTAAGCCAGATACCGTCCAAAAAGATGGCCTGCTTTATTGAGTCGGTGGTGGTAGACAAAAGTTGTCGTGGACAAGGTTTTGGCAAATTAATTATGAAATTTGCGGAAGACTATTGTCGCATCGTATTGGATTTAAAAGCCATTTACTTATCAACCATCGATCAAGATGGCTTCTATGAACGTATCGGTTATGAGTACTGTGCGCCCATATCGATGTATGGGCCGCGTCATTGCGAACTGCCTAGTTTGGAGAATGCCAAAAAGAAATACATGAAGAAAGTCTTATAGATATCAATGCCAGTATTTTTGCGTCAAACAAAAGGAATTGCAAAAATTAATGATTGGGATATTGGTGAAATTACGAAGAGAATGGAGATCACTTCAAGAGGAGGCAAGGTTTACACGCTTTACAGCTTTTAAAAAGTTAAAAAGATAATATACATACATATAATTAGAAATAACGCTATATCGAAGAAACGCACAAGCCTTTGTCGATATTAACAAATTAAATTTGTTATGATTAAAGGAAATGAACTACGGACTGTAATATAGAAATATTTAGTTGTTAAAAATAAGATATTGAAGTGAACGTTGCGCCAACTCGGTGAACTATCAGTTATCTCTTCGAATTTTTCGCTAATCTGCAGCTAAACGCTTTGATATACTACAAATAATTCCATTAATATGCATAATTACAAATTTTTACTGATATTGATTTCCAAATATTGCTTTTTAATTGTATTTCTTTTTATTAAAGTTTCAGTTCATCTGCTTTGATATGCTAACAAAAAAGCTTTTGTTTTGCTAGCTCTTCATCAGCATTATTCTTTCTGGCACTCGCTACATTTATTATTGACTTTTGTTTTTTTTTTATTATTTTGAAATAGACTTATTTTTATTTTCATAAAATTTAATCTTTTATTTTTACAAAATCGCAAGATTGTTTAATAATTAATACAGCGCAGATGTGTTGTAAACGTATCAAAGCAATTATAAAATATATTGAGAGCGAATCAATCTGCCACATAATATCACACGTTAAAATCTTCCAACAATACTTAAACATAGTGTATGTATGTTTGTAGTTTATATATACAGTACATTCTTTTGTAGATATTGTTTAAGAATGTAATTGTTAACAATGCTTTGTAGGTTTAGTAATACATAAGTATTTATATTAAAAATCCAAACTGAAAAGTGAAATGAACACAACGCCGCATACATGTATGATTATGTAGACAACAACACAATGAGTTTATTAAATATAAAACACGAGTTGATGATAATTGATAACAATAAATAACATAGTATTTAAATACAAATTACTATTGTATATATTTTTTTATATCAAATTGATTGGTAAGCAAAAAAAGTTAAATATTAATTTACTAATTGTAGAACCAGAAAACATTCCTAAAGTAAATCCGAGGAATGGTGTCCAGTTGACAGTCCCTGGCCGTATAAAAATCAGAGTCCGCTCCGGCTAATTAGATCCGACTGTCGTGGGAATGGTTAACTTATTAATATTCTACTTTGATTTATACAAAAACACCGAATTAATTTTCCGGGTGGATACATCATTCTGATATTTGTGTCATTCATCAATACACAAGATACTACAAATGGGACATGTTTTGAGCCACTTAAAGATCATATACAGCCAAAATTATAATTTTTCTGGCACAGAAGAGCGAGATGACCTGAAAATAGCATACGAATTTCATCTATCAAGTTCAAGTTCGCGGCGACATAAAACACCAGCCATTGCCGATATTATTTATAATGTAACCTACAAACACACATATATGTGAGTATGTATGTTTGACTTTCAGTTGCATGCCTTGCCACAAAGTAGACAACAAAAACAAAAAGCTGAAGAATATTTAGGTTTGGCGAAGCAGACGATGTAAGCACGACGGTGTAAGACAATCAACAATTCAGATTAGAAATTTGGACGTTGATGAAATGGTTGTGTCTGGTTATTTTCATTCTCGTCTGCCTATTGCTGCAACAAACAATATGATGCAACAAAAGCACTAAAACCACTTACATATCTGAACGTAGCACTGGCGAGATGTGTAAAGTACATATAGAGGTGCTGACGCTTATACGCATATGTATGATATATTTAAAGATGTGTAGTGATGCATCTGGCGTAGTTTCTGGCATGCTACGTTAAGCGTTTAGAATGTATAACGTGTACATGTACATAGGATAATGTGTACGTTTGTGTAGACTCGTGAAAAAATTTTTAGTGCTCAAAATTTGCGGCACGTTTCATTTTTATGTTTACATGTTGAAACACTTGTAAATTTGAATAGAAAATGTGAATTCGCATTTTTGGCAATGACCACCAATTTTCCACCGGAAGGGAAATGATCACAAAAATTTCCGCATTAGCATTGTCATGTATTTGGCAATTTTGATTGGGCGAGCATTCAAAAATCTGAATTTATTGTGTGGAAAAGGGAGGGAAGATCTCAGCCAATTAATAATTTTAATTGCTTTAAATAACATTTGTCAACGATTAATGCTTAGATTGTCAGACTTTCGAGTGCAAAATTAAATGCAGAAACAAAAACTGCATCTTCCAGAAAAAATATTAATCGAAATATCGTTAAATGTGGTCCTATTTCTTAAAAAAAACCTTAACTACGGTTGCAGCTTCACAAATATAAAATTTTAAGACAAGATCTGGATTTGATAGGCCACTTTGACAATAATCCACGTCAAATTTCGAGAAGACATCTCGTCAAATAAAGAAGTTGTTTGACCAAGGATTTTTGACACCGATCAGTTTGTATGGTTGGGTAATAATCTGTGTCATATTTCGTTAAGATATCTTGTCAAATACAAAAGTATTTCAATAAAATAACATAATTTTGTTTATGCTATAGTGGTCTGTTAACGGCGGTTGCGACAAATGAGCAGCTCTTGTGGAGAAATGGACGTGTTTAATATTTCAGATCTATATCTAAATTGTTCATAATATAAGGGAAACGATTCGATTTTGAGTATTTATTGATATTTATGTAGATTTATTGATATGTATTGAGAGTTACAGTCAGATTAAAAAAAAATTAAAAATCTTCACGTCTTACAATACATATCAAAGTATAATTTCACAGTGAAATTATGCACTAAAATTTAGTTCTTACATGTGAAGTTATGCACATAAATTAATGAAAATCATGAAGTGTGGCAATCTTAATTGCGTTGTTATGATTACGTTTAATTAAATTACTAATAAAAACAAAAAAATCAAAAAATCGAATAGACCAAAGTTTTGACAGAAAAACTTCGTGGCCGTGGCGTCAAACACATAGCAATTGTTTGTAAATAAAAAAAAAGAACGGAAATTAACTACAGAAAAATTAACATAAAAAATAAATATATAAAAATTGCGAAATGCGCGTCTAATAAAAGAAAAATCGCTTTACTGCGTTTGCTTTGTAGCCGATGTATTCGCATTTGTGGCAATCTTCCGGGCATCGATTTCGTCGTTGCTTTTTGGAGTTTCAGTATTTTTAAAATGCACCGTCATATTATGCTGAATATGATCCATTATACATTTAAATGACATCTTACAGATGTGACATATAATGGCTTTATTCGGTGTACGATGTATACCAGCATGAGCTGTTGTTTTCTTTACCATTCTTGCTGCGGGTGGCGCCATCTCTGGCAATAAACCGTCTACTGCTGCAGCCGCAGTGTTCGCTATTATGGTAATTTCAGCAAGCGCTAAAAAAATATAAAACATAATTTAATTTTTAATCATACTGTATTTAAAATATTTTTATTTTACCTTTTTTATCATTTGTGGAATCTGTAGAACTTACAGAAATGCTACTCAAATCTGAGTGAGAACGCTGTGGCGGTACATTCGTCAATGTATTTTGTATTTGTGAGTTTATTTTAGCACCAGAAGTGTTTACATGGAAGACCGAAGGCAATTGAGCCTTTTCAACATGATCCATTTCATGGAATTTTAACTTGCGCTTATCATTTGGTGGTATTTTTGGACAATTTTGCAGCAGGTGTATGTGTAAAGCACGAAGTAGTACAAACTTTTTATCGCAATATCTACATTTATTTCCATTATTTGAATGTGTAATTGATGAAGTTGTACTCGCAGCGCTTGTGTTAGTTTTCTTAACAAATGCTGGTACACCATCACCTTCATGAGAACGTTTATGTGCATCTAAGAGTGACTTAAGGCTAAATTTACAACCACAAACTTTGCAAACGAAAATGCTTTCGGGTTTCGCGGTTACAGTTGGCCGAGTTTTCGTATTCGATGCAGTTAATGGTGGAACGTTAGCAGCTTTAGCCGGCACTACGGGGTACATGGACTTTCGATTGGCCGGTCCTTGCTTAGTAGATTCAATGACTGGCTTTTGTGTACATTTTGTATTTACCTCGGTTTGTACTGTTCTACCTATTGGCAACATACTTTTGCGATTGTTGTGTGATAGCCCTGTGGGTATGGTACTTTTTCTGTTTTGCTGCGTGTTGGGTAAAACAGATCGTCGAGCTATTTTACGTGCGGGACTGTTTAATGTGGTCTTTACCAATACCGACATACGTTGAGTAAATGCAAAAGGACGTTTTTCACCTTGTGATGCTACACTAGATGGTAGCATTGATGAGCGTCCTTTTGGATTATACGAAATAGACTTACGCGTATCCGAGAGAGATGTTGTTTTAGATTTATCGTTCTCTGTGATTGTAGCTTCAGCGAATTTCAACACCTTGTTCATCAATTTTGGAATTTCCTTAATCTCTTTGTCAATATTTGATTTTGTGCCAATATTGTTTAGTGTATAACGATTATTTGGATTCATAGAAATTCTTGATGGACGATTAGCTTTGAGATCAGGTTCGCATAACGGCTTCTTAATCAGTGATTTCCTTTTGTTTATATCTGAAACTATATAGGTGTTTATAGTAATTTCATCAAAATTATACAAGAGACTTATAAATAAAATATAACAATTTGTACATACCTTTAATTTCTGGTTTTTCTGGATCCCGTGGTAGTTCGTCAGTTATTGGTATTTTACTGTTGGTGGCCTTTGGTGTTGTTTCTTCAATGTTTGGCTCTTCCTTATGTTTACTTGTATTTATTTCGTCAACAACTGATGTTTCTTCTATTATTGTCCGTAGTGAGGCTTCGTCGTTTTTATTGGATATTGCTGTTACCTTTTTAGCAGGTAAAGCATTTTCCTTATCTGTGGCATTAACTTTTTTGTCATCCATATCCATAAAAGCAAACTTTAGATCCACACATCTTTCGGCGCCGGAGCCGCGTACAACTTCAACACTACGTAATAGCTGTTCCTTGGTGGGTGTCGAGCTGACAACATTATATTCTTGCAAAATACGCTTTGGTAAAGCAGTGAGCTTTGAACACGAGTCTATATCCTTAACTGATTCTAGGTAGTTCAAATGCGAATCTAACGCCTCCAGCGTGCTATTCTGATGAATTTCCTGAGAATTTTCAACAGTTGCCTCCTCATGGTCCATGTTTGACAACATTGAAAGATCACATGTAGTAGCTTCCAATGTTTTATAAGCTGCACTTGAAATGCTTGAATCAAACGACAAATACATGGACACTCCGGTAGTATTCGCTTCACTAAATGCTTGCCTAGAGATATCCATTATGCGTTTTTGTTTTAATGTACGTCAGAGTCACAATTTTTTCAAAACAGATTCGTAAAACTATAAATTTTTGAAAATTCACACAATATTAATAAACAACAATTTTCCCAAAGCCCGCTAAGAATGCATTTATTTTTTCATCTTCTTCTTCGGTTTTATCAAGGCGTTACTTTTTAAAAGCCGCTTACCTGTCAAATATCTCTACCCCAGGGTTGCTTCGTTGATCCTTTTACAGTTGCTTTAAAAGGTGTGTTTATATACGAGTATGTATTAAAAGATAAATGAAAATATTAAACTATATTCATAGTAGTACACTCATTTCGAATTATATTTAAGAAGTTGATTTACAATATTTTCTTTTTTGAATGGTCTAAAATTTTTTCAACCCTGGTGGTGCGCTGTTGCATGTAAATTTGTTAATAGTAATGGAGCAAAGAGATTTGAGAGAAATAAATTTGTATATTGCATATATACTCAAAACTGTACAATATGAAATATGAAATAATATGAAACACTCAATTCTGTATAATATGCGCAAAAAATTAAGAAATAAATTTGTGCGAAATGAATAAAAAGTGGAATGTATGAAAATTACAAAATGGCAACATTGTGTGCTGCCACTTTCGAAATATGTTTTAAAAGTTCACCACACCCTTTTCAACATTTCGAAGCTCGACGGCCATATTTCCTTTCTTTTGGATTCTTGAAGTGAAATAGCCAACATGGGTTTCGCAAATCTTTGGTATTCTCATCCACGTAAATACGGCCAAGGCTCAAGATGCTGGTAAATATTTTATAAATAATTGAATAAGAAAGGAAAATTTCATCACCGATGCAAAATTCCAGCATGTCGCTAAATTTTAACTATGTGAAGTATTTGAGGTTATGTCAAAATACATAGTCAATGTGCCTTTGGTGCTGAGGTTTTCATTTTTTACATTGAGAATATGCTGGAGTTTTGGCAATAGTGTGCCCCCGGTTGAGTACGGAAATCTCGTAAAATTAATCATTTATGATTTCCTTAATTGAGGGTGGCAAAAGTAATTTGGTTACTGAACGATTTTTCTACTTGGTTGCTTTCATGCGAAAGTAGAATTGGTACAGTAATCTATACAGAAACACTTGCACAAATAAAACATGTTTACATATGTCTCTGAATAACACAAAATATTGTTCCTAATACATATGTTTTAAATTTTTATAGCCGTTCCTGCTCTAACCGACATGGTTTGATCCGCAAATATGGTCTGAACATCTGCCGTCAGTGCTTCAGAGAGTATGCCAATGATATTGGCTTCAAGAAGGTAAGCACCAAAACCATTTGATTTTACTTAACAATAAATAAATTGTATTGTATTTATCTACTTACAGCTCGATTAAATTGAGATAAATCTCATCAGATGACACCAACAATATATTGGGTCATCGAAATATTTTCACATATTAATACAAGTAGTTTGTTGGAAAGACAAACTACATGAATTAATATGTGGGCAACAACAGCAACAGCAGCAACAACAACATCATTTGAAAGTTTGAATAAGAGGCAATGGAATTGAAAAACTAAATGGTTTTTCAAGGAAGTGAGCGCGAGTACAAATAGTTATTTACTGTGAAAGTGAAATCACTTATTTGAGCTTTCCGATGAAAATAAAACATAACAAGAAGAATTATGTATAAATTTTTTTATTTCAACACAAGTTATAATGCCAGCATAGTGTGATGCTTGAAAAAGCAACAGTTTATTATAGATATTCAATGGCACACGTTTGTGTAGCTTTTCGTAATTCTTTGAAGGGTGATGTCCTAAAAAGACAATTTTACGAAAATCTCGGCAATTATTAATTGAGTTACAGCTTGGTATCCCATGAGATCATTACAATATTTTTATTTATTGGTCCTAATTTAAGTGAACATTACGTCGTGTGCGATTGTATTACCATTTTATATTTAGTAAAAATTGCTTTGGATCAAGTTCTCTCAAGTTTTTTGAAATGATTGATGCAGCAAAAATGCTATTACAGAAACGAATATTTACGTATTCAGCTGGAGAAAATAAAACTCTAGGAAGTTACATATTTGCTCGTATTCCACCATTAGTTCAGAACATAAACTACGTCAATTCCAACGGCTCGTTTGGATCGGTGAGTTTTGGAATAAGAACATGAACTACGTCAGACGATTCTAATAACCGGCATTGACTTGGGTTTCGTAATATGTTGGACACTTCCTGCAATAATAGGATGCACATAAATTTAAATGTACTTCACTTTTTTTAAAACACCAAAAACATGACCGAATTACATTATTTGAAAATTGATTTTCCACTTGCATCATTTATGCTTAGAGATTGTTCTCACATAAAAGTGGGAAATGAACTGGTCTACAAAAAATAAAAGGAAATTTTAATTAAATAGAGGATTTTACAAACTTTTAGCATCTCATATTTTCATATAGACTTATCTATTTTTAGATGGCTAATAAATGAAGTATGTGCATCAAATCATGGACACCGGTCGGTGTATGTAATTACAATTAGTATGTAAACGTATTCTGCACCCGATTATAGTGTTATTTTTTAACAGTGATATAAACAAAGTAAGACATGTTTTAACTAATCTTCCTTCCGCACCACCGTTTTCCGATCAAATTGACCGAATTTGGCGGCGGTTCAGAGGTGTTGAGCGAGTACTCAGAGAGTTGACGTCGTCCGTATGATCTCAAATTTAAATGTATGTACATATGTATGAATAAGTTATGGTGGTTTGGTATGTCCAAAAAGTTTGAAGTTAAGTCAAGTTTAGTTTATAGTTTCAGTTGCAAACGAACCGCGACCACGAAGCAACGATTTCTGCGCATGCGCACAGATCATTTTATAAAAGCGAGTCACTAAATCGAAAGATATTGCAGTAGACGGTCAAATGAACATTTACAAGAAATGACTGCATCACAAAACATATTAACAGGTGCTAAAAAGATATAACAATGGAAATATATACATACATAGTTGTATGAATCAAGTTTATAGATAATCAGCCATTGTATTCTGAGCAGCAGTGCAACGTGCACGACAAAGTAACAAAAGTGTCGGTTAACGTGTTTAATATTTGACTTCAATTTGGTTTAATTTAATCCTAATTTTTCACGTTTGGCTATTCGATTTGAAATGACTTGCTAATTGTAGTTGAGGTCAGTGCGACCTTAGTTGGGTCTTTGGGCCAGATACGTTTAAGAAAACCAAAACCAAAACAAAAGCAGACATATGTGAAAAAGTAAACGAAAAAAGTAACCGCTACACTGCTGACTTACTTACGGGCAAACATAAAATAAACCATAAAGTAACACAACACACAAACAACAACATTCGGCAAGTCGACTGTTGAATGGGAAAATGAAAGTACTACCGATATTGCAGCCAAATCGGCTATTGTACCTCTACTTCACAGTCATTGTTGTTATCGTTGTTGGGGATTATGCAAGTGCGCTGCAACAGCAACAGTCAGAGCCACAGACACGGCGAGAGCAAGATCGGCCAACAACTACGCCCAGTAAACAGCAACAACCTGCACATGCGGAAGTAAACCATACCGCCAATAAACCGTTGAAATTCGGTACAAAAATTGTTGATTATGCTGTTGCTAAATTGAATGCTAACATCACAACTATTAATGCTACAGATCGCCAACAATCCGCTGATACCAGAAATAACAAGCAAGAAAACGAAAAACTACAAACGGACATACAGTTAAACAATGCCGCAGACATTGCACCATCACCAAGGGTAGCACGTCGCTTTGATGGGTCCACAGCGCCAGCCACACAAATGATTGGTGAAAATGACGTGCCACCGGTGAAGAAAACTCAGCGCACTGGCAGCACATCGGCAAATGCACCATCGGCCGCGCTACCAATTGCCACAGCGACGTCCAAGCCAAAGCGTCGAGACGGCAATAGCTCGCGTTCGAGCTCACGCGATGGCAAATCCGCTGCGGTTGCAGCAAGTCAACGTTCCAATTCTTTTGATTCCCAGGCGCAAAGTGCACGGCAGTTGGCAACTAACCGTGCTCGCAATTCGCATGCAGCCAATGTAGCGAGCCAGCAAACGAACAGGGGGTCTGGTAAGAAAAGCAAAGTTGCATCACAGCCAACGTTGACGCCAGCGGTTGTGGCTAACAGCCGGCGGGAGGCAAATAAATCGCGCAAAGCCTTAAGTGCAACAACGGTATCAGCACCAATATCCTCGTCTACACCTGCGACCGCGACTGGTAAGTTAAAGATTTGAAAATTGAGTTTAGGAGTTGAAGTTGCCTTCCGCTTTGCTGCGTAGTTATACAAGTATATTGAGGTTTTTTCCAATAAAATGCAGTCATGTTCCGAAAATGTTCTTAAAATTCTTCCAAAATAATTTTTAAAGGTCCTATAATAAACAGTTATTATATACATATGTACGTATATGTCCTGAGTCCATTATATATTTTAGCAATTTTTCATCAATTTTTTTAATCAAAATTACTGTTAAGTGCACTCATAAACATTCATGTAGCACATTTAACTACTTTGTTGTTCTTAAAAAAATTTATGTTTGTTAAATCGTTTATATCTATGTAAATATTTTTACGACCTTGCAGAATCTTGTGAATTGGCACAAAGACCTTGCAAAACTGGTACAATAAATATATTTCACACATTTTCCATTTAACCTTCAACAGGTTTTGGTTTTTGACATGCAACGAACTCTTCGAGAATCCCAAAAGGCAGTCATAGTTTGCGGCAAGTTACAGTGGTCGATTCTTGCAGAATATTTTATAAATTTTTTTACGAGCAAATCTTTAAAATTAAAAATTTTAGAAATCATTAATTTTTTAAAAGAAGTTATGATATAATTTCTTTTTTGCAAAAAATAATGAAACCAGAAATCAAGATAAAACATTAATTTCGTTTGTCCCGAAGCCATAATACCCCTCAAAAAAGAAAACACTCCATACAACAGTTGATTTTGTTCGATTATATAGGAGCTATGCTATAGAGGTCTCAAACATTCATGCAGTTTTTCGCGAATACATATATAGACAAGCAGGTATGATAAAATGAAATCAGCTTATTATGCTGATCATTTGTGTATATATTTTTTAGAATATTCAGCAATTCCCTCTGCGTATTACAAAGTTAATACATCCTGTTCAGAGTATAAAATCAGATAAAGCTCCATTTTGATTTTGTGGCTTTTACGAGCTTTTAAGTTCTAATATTGTTCGAAAGAACTACTTTTCAAATGATAGTTGAAGCCAGAATGGCTTCCTGAATAGTTTCGCAAGCATCCTTCAAATTCGGCAAAATGCTTAAAGTACGAAATGTTTTCAAAAAAGAAAGTCTTTCACTTCATTATATGATGACTACTCATTGCAAACAATCCTACACGTCCTGTTTTTTCTCTCCGGGTTATAAATAACTTCTGTTAGTGCCAGATTATCTAGGTCAATCGAAGTGTCGATACATTAAACTCTATACTGTTACGAGTTATTAGTTTTACCCCTCTTGAGTTGAAGAGTCCAAGATATCGGCTCATCACTGCCAACAGATTGCTGCTAATATTTTTTCATCTTTGTCGACATATTTCAAATTTTTGTGTCAAATATAATAATATAAGAGGCGTTGTAGCTGGTATTGTTTCTTCAAGAGTGATATTTATTTTGTAAGTGTTTAGGATGAATTCATAGAAAGATTGAAATTTGAGCCATGTACTGCGACCTATGGTCTTTTGTGACCTCTCCTGTTATCATAACACTTCGTTTAATCCAGTCAAATCAAAAAGGCTTAATAACGCTCCTGTGTTAATGATTATTTTCTCACCTGATTTAATTTCCCAATAATTGTAATCCTTTTCCTTGTGATTGCGATGCAATGTAGGAGTATGCGCTCTGGTGTCTCTGTTCTTCGATCTTAAAAGCATAAAATGATGCCTCAACTTAGCGATTAGTTTATTGAATCGTTTTGTATCGAACTCTCCCAGAAAAAGCCTCGATTGTCGAAGTATAGGCACTTGTTCGTCAAGGCGTTACCATCCTTATCGGATTGGTTGCTGCAGATTCTAACTCCAGGATATCGGTTTGTCCATGTTCCAATGACGCCTTCATGCTTATGACGAGACTAGAGAATGATAATACTTTCACCATGGAGGTTTTTCTAAAGAATTATGGAATTTTAAATTAAACTTGATTCTTTTACTTTCCAGTATACAAATCAAGAAGCAATCAATATAACGGGATAAACTTTGCAATAATAATTCCTTTAAGTTATGCTACCTTATGACCAAAAACTGTCCACATCCAAGCAAAACTGTTGAAACCACTAGATATCGAATATGTGGACCTCAGTATCTACAGTTGACTTTTGACCGTAAATATCGGTCAATGCGTGAGGTATACAATTGAAATTCAGAGGCCATCCTTTCCTGATAATAATATCTCAGTGTATCAAAAATGGGTTAAATTGGGTCAATACTTCTCTGAGCCCCCATATACCTAATATAAAGATTTTCGAACTTCTGGGTAACTTTATATTGCTTATGACGGCCAATATTTCAGTTATCTCAATGAATATTACAGAACGTGTTTTTCTCATGACATCTCTGTGAGAAAAATTGATACAATTAAACGAAAATTATACCTCGTTCCCATATAACTAGTACCAGGATTTTCGAACATCCGGCTAATTTTGGTCCATATGATTGGTAATTGTATGTGAGATACCTTAATGAAACCCAGGGAACATAGTTTTAGGTGGTGACATGTTAATAGTTAATAGAGAAAATTCGGTCACTGCTACCCCCAAATTTTTTCCTGAAGCAATTGCTTGGACTTTGGTTTTCTTACATGTTTTATTATAAACTTGACGTTAAATTTGTCTTCAATTTGTTATTTGAGTTTAGAAATTTAAATAAAGTTTCTAACTAAGATTTTCGAATTATTTGTAATCCATTATTTACCACCTTTTTACTGGCATAATTTTTCACTAAGGAATATTGTATTATTGCCCACAATGCTTCAGTATTATTCATCAAGATAATTTCTCGCTGAACGGGTTCTCTAAGTAATAAACAAAAATGCAAATATGAAAACTCTTAATGGAGCTAAGCCACCTATAGGCAAACTTGCATGCAACGAAAAGAACAAAACTTAAGACTTTGTGAAGAAATTTACATATTTACACACACACGCCAAAGAATGCTTGGTAATATTCACACTGTGAGGCTAATAACGAATTGACATAGTTCAACAGTTGCACCGCCCACAGCAGCGCAAGGTGAAGCAACGCAAAATGCAAGAAAAAGCAGCATTCTGCGGCGAGATCTGCGCTTTTTGCTCAGCGATCGCGCTTTGGGTGCAGCTGCTGGCGCTGTGACGGCCATTAAACGGCTGTATATATGTATGTATGTAGTTATATATTGATATGTGTGTTTGAGCGCTGACAAGTTACCGTGTGAGCTAAGGTTGGCCTGCATTTGCTAAACGCGCGTACAAACACACACACCGACGACTGACACTGACCTAGCTGAAATGCTAAAATTGGTATTAAAGATTTAAGTTTGATTCAGTTAGTTTTATTTTTCCTTTCCATTGCGCTTGTTTCTCTACTAAAGCACTTGTACTCAGCATTTGGTATGGTCTATAAAAATATCTATGTGTGTGTGTGTTGATGTGACTTGTGGTGCGCATGGGCAAGATCGCAACTGAACTGTTTTGGTAAGGTAAATGCTTTGTTAAGGCGATAAATGTGTGTACGCGTTTGTTGTTTTCGTTTCACAGCATGTTTGAAAGCAATGTCCATTGCGCATGCGCAGCGGTGCGAGTGCCATTTTCCATTATTGTTTGCCACAATTGCTGTTTTGGTCTTTACACATTTATTATCCAGTAATATAAAGTGTATATGTACATATATATGTATGTATATACATAGTATATTACGTTACAATTATATTGCAACGCAACTGCACCCAAGCTTACTTACCGATGTTTTACGAGCATTTAAAATTGTTAAATGCGCCTGCGCATGTGCCCCAATTGTGTATAATTAAATTATCTGCCCACTTTCAAAACTCATGCCATTATACATAGATATATACATACAGTATATGTCTATAAAAATATATGCCTGTACATCCCGTGTGCCATTACATGCAATGCATGACTCTCATACATATTTATGCCATAGTGTGCCTCTTCACAAATGAAATTCGCCAGCACTCCATTGCTAAACAGAACGTGAAGTTTGCTATTTATTTTTGATTAAGCGAAAAGCTCTTTTGTTTGCTGCAAAAAGTAGTGCAACAGATTGTGTTGCAAAAAGTGAGTGGAATATATTATACATAGCAATTTCGAAAAGTGTTGGAAATTGCTGTTTGGAAATTCGAAATTTACCATACATAACTCATTAATTGGTACAAAATAGTTAAAAGTGGTTTTAAACGCCTAATTGCAACTTTGTATAAATATTTCAATAATACGCCGTGGCGCACCTCTAGGCATTGTGATATTGCTTCTATATACAAAATTAGCAACATACAGACTTCTGTATTTACAAGTATATCTATATGTATATCGTTTATGGCGTCTTTTACATCTTCTCAGTAGTTTTTAGACCCGTCCACTAAATATTGCACAAAGTATTATTGTTTTCAACGCATCATAATTGCTTGATATGGCATAAGTGGCTGAGAGGTGTGTATAAAACAAGTAAGGCAGAGCTAAGTTCGCGAACATCTTATAATCTTACAGCTTGCAAAGATTAAAGCCAGAGAAGTATCTTCAGGTACATAAGCCGTGTTAGTTTCATGGGGCCTAGGGCGAATTTTCACCCGATTTTATTCATTCTAAGCACAAATATGCGCCGTTCTAAGAAAAATACGCTCTCTCATTTTTATTAAGATAACCCACAAATGACTGATATATGCAGCATAAAGTCACCCGGAAGTTTGAAAACGTTTATGTTAGGAATATGGGGGCTTTTTAGCACACAGACATACAAGTACTATTATCAGGAAATGATTCTCACTGAATTTCAATTATAAATCTGACACATTGACCAATATATTCCGTAAAAAGCCAACTATGGGTACTGGGGTCCAAATATTTGGTACCAAGGTAGAATATTTTACCTGACAACGTTTGCAAATCGTACAAATTTATTATTAAAAAAATGGTTCGGTTTCCATAGGCCATTTAAAGTTGACCCATCTGGCAACGCTGTAACTTTTAACAGCGCTGACAAATCGGCTAATGTCATACCGCGTTAGAAGCGTCATTCGAAGACAATTTATACCATGGAACAGTACACTCCAAAAGAACGCGCTGAAATTGTTCAGCTTTATATTCAAAATAACTTTTCAATTGTGTTAACTCAACGTGCGTTTCGCAAAAAAAATAAAGTGAAAAGTGCTCCAGTTAAGAACACAATTAAGTCTTTATACGCAAAATTTGTGAACACCGGTAATCTCAGTAATGCCAGACATGCATCCAGACAACGCACAAGACGTTCTGATGAAAATATCGAAGCTGTACGAGCCAGTATTGAGGAGACTCCATCGACATCGAGTTATCGCCGCTCTCAGGAATTAGACATCTCTCGCACCACTCTCCGACGCATAATTCATAAAGATTTGAAGATGTTTCCATATAAAATTCAAATGGCACAAAAACTAAACCCAGCTGATTATCCACGACGCCTTAATTTTGGCAAATGGGCCATCGAAAAAATTGATATCGAAAAATAGTGATGTTGACTGGCCACCGAGATCACCAGATTTGACGCCACCAGACTTTTATTTGTGGGGTTATTTGAAATCCAAGGTATACGCTAATAAGCCAAAGACCTTAGCTCAACTGAAAGCCAACATTCGACGTGAAACAGCCGCCATATCATCCGAAACATTGGCCAAAGTCATGGAAAATGTCGAAAAAAGAGTGCATTTAGCTGTCAAAGCTAAAGGTGCCCATTTACGCGATCTAATTTTTAAATATTAGCTGAAACAAATCCCCTTGGACCAAAATAAATTATTTTTGAAATGAACAAAAAACATTGTTTTCTTTTGTTCTTTTTTTTTAGAAACAAATGGGTCAACTTTAAATGGCCTACCCTGTATTAGGAATATGGGGGCTTTTTAGCACACAGACATACAAGTACTATTATCAGGAAAGGATTTTCTCTGAGTTTCAATTATAAATCTGACACATTGACCAATATATTCCGTAAAAAGCCAACTATGGGTACTGGGGTCCAAATATTTGGTACCAAGGTAGAATATTTTACCTGACAACGTTTGCAAATCGTACAAATTTATTATTAAAACAAGTAAGGAAGGGCTAAGTTCGGGTGTCACCGAACATTTTATACTCTCGCACGATAAAGTGATAATCGAGATTTCATTATCCGTCATTTACATATTTTTTTATTTTGCTGTAAAATTAATTAGAATGAAATTCTGAGAGATTTACCGATATTTTCGGTGAAAAATTAGGTTAGGTTAGGTTGGGCACTGAGTTCTTCGTGTTCGATATCAGGGACCTTGAAAAGTTATAGTCCGATCACAACAATTTTTCCACAAGGGATACCTCAGCTCACATACCGTATTTGAGTAAAGTTTTATTCCGCTATGATCATTGGTTTCTAATGTATACATTATACAGAGAAGGCATTCAAAATAGCGTTATATTGGAAGAAGGCGTGGTTGAGAACCGATTTCGCCCATATTTAGTATATGTCTTCAGGGTGTTAAAAAAATATTATATACTGAATTTCAATGAAATCGGTGGAGTAGTTCCTGAGTTATGGTTTTTGGTTCATAAGTGGGCGACGCCACGCCCATTTTTAATTTAAAAAAAAAGCCTGGGTGCAGCTTCCTTCTACCATTTTTTCCGTAAAATTTTGTGTTTCTGACGTTTTTTGTTAGTCGGTTAACGTACTTTTAGTGATTTTCAACATAACCTTTGTATGGGAGGTGGGCGCGGTTATTATCCGATTTCTTCCATTTTTGAACTGTATATGAAATGCCTGAAGGAAACGGCTCTATAGAGTTTGGTTGACATAGCTATAGTAGTTTCCGAGATATGTACAAAAAACTTAGTAGGGGGCGGGGCCACGCCCACTTTCCCAAAAAAATTATTTCCAAATATGCTCCTCCCTAATGCGATCCTTTGTGCCAAATTTCACTTTAATATCTTTATTTATGGCTTAGTTATGACACTTTATAGGTTTTCGGTTTCCGCCATTTTGTGGGCGTGGCAGTAGACCGATTTTGCCCATCTTCGAACTTGACCTTCTTATGGAGCCAAGAAATACGTGTACCAAGTTTCATCATGATATCTCAATTTTTACTCAAGTTACAGCTTGCACAGACGGACGGACAGACGGACGGACGGACAGACAGACATCCGAATTTCACCTCTACTCGTCACCCTGATCACTTTGGTATATATAACCCTATATCTGACTCTTTTAGTTTTAGGACTTACAAACAACCGTTATGTGAACAAAACTATAATACTCTCTTTAGCAACTTTGTTGCGAGAGTATAAAAATGGTTCGGTTTCCGGGCAACCATGGAAAGGTTTCGCACTACGTTTACTCTAGGGCGCCGTACAGTTCCAACCGAAGACTCTATTGCTACTAGGGCGCAAAGTATCGAGGAAGATACGAATGAGTCCATCCGCCATGGCACGCAATAATTGGAGCTGTAACTATTCACTTTTTGAAAGCTTGTGCGTAATGACCCTGGTTAGCGGGCTTACGAAATCCAACTCGTATATGAATTGAAGCCGAACGACCATCAGGCGCGTCGCACGTTCGTTGAATCGGGCCAAAATAAATTGGCTCCTGGTTCCAAGAAGGTCCACTTTGGTTGAATAGGTACGTTAATAAACAAAATAGTCGCATTTAGAGTGATGAACATCCACAAGCCATTGGCTTCATCCTCAAAACGTCAGTATATTATCGGCCATAATGTTATAGTCAATGGGGAACGCTATATATCATAAAGCCAACAAAAAAAAGAGGACATTCGGGGCGTTACTGCTGACATACGCCCCAATTGCTGCGAAAGGTGGTTTTGTTCTCTCGTAATGGAAAAAAACGAAGCAATATTTAATGCATTTCTCAAAATATATATTTTTGAGATTAATGCTTCATAATTCAGTTCATAAAGATCCGAGCATTAGAACCAAAGTTACAGCAGTCAACAGCGCGCTCTTCTCTTGTGCCCCAAGTACGTGCTTTAACTTTAAACGTGATTATATCAACCTGATGTTTTTCAAAAAGTCCCTTTGCGGTGAGCAAGGTTTCTCAAGGATATTTGCGTTATCGCATAATTTTTTGCGGACTACTTAGAAAACTTAATGTTTCGTACTTGAACGAAGTAATGTTCAATGTTTTTTTTAGGATAAAAAACTGAATTTTGAGACCTTCACAAAACGAATTTTCAGTAAAATCATTATTATCCTTCGAACCCATACCGCGTTCTAACTAAAGAAAACTGTTATTTAAATGCGTCTAAAAAAAGAAATGTATCAGCTCACGTGTCTATCAATTGTTTTGAAATTTTGGGGTATATATGTATATGTACATGTTTCGAGAAAAAAATAGGATCAAGCAAGATAGCCGACGGCGCTAAAAAAGATCTCCCACTGTTGCAGTAATTCCGGCCTTTTTCGCAGATGAAACCTAAAAATAACAAATTTTCGTTAAACCTGAAGGTCGTTTTTGGCCTGACAAAACTCAGTTGAGCTTTGAAACCGATTCTGCCATTGAATGTAGAATTATATAGAGAACAGGCAGAAAATTTGTCACTTGACTTCGAGTTATCTTCTTTTTATTGGTATAGACAACGCTAACGCGATTATAGCCGAGTTTACAGTAGCACGCCAGTCGTTCTTCCTTTTTCTTCTCTACTTGGGCTTTCAAATGGAGTGGAGGTCTTCCTCCCCCTGCTTCCCCTGGGGGTACTACGTCGAATACTCTCAGAACTGGAGTATTAGCATTCACTCGAACGACGTGACTTAACCAGCGTAGCCGCTGTCTCTTAATTCGCCGAACTGTGTCACTGACGTCGTATATCTCGTACAACGCATTGTTTTATCGACTGCGGTATTCGGCATTGCCAATGCTCAAAGGACCATAAATATTCCGAAGAACCTTTCTTTTGAAAACTCGTAAAGCCGACTCATCAGATCTTGTCATCGTTCTCAGTTGCTCACTCTGTCCGAAGTAGCACCTGTCGGCAAGAGTTTTTCTGGTGTTAATGAATTAATAAAAAAATTAAGGAGTTGGAAAAATAATTTTTTAAAATTTCGGTGGGTGTGAATAAAGGATAATGAAGATACAAAACGATTGCTCGTGAATCAGACAAATAAATGTGGAATTAGCCTGACATTTGCCTTTTGGCTGAAATTTTATATATCAGCAACCAATCCACCAATTCGATATACAATGTAATGTTTTTTTCTGTTTTTTTTATTTATATTTTAAATATTATTATTATTATTATTACTAAAAATGGGTGAAATCGTATAGCAAGCACTTCTATCCTCATATCTCAGCCACTTTAAATTCCATTAGATTATGCAACTTTATAAAATTATTAAATTAAGCCCCAATGCAGTTATCTAAATAAATTTTGGCACAATTGGTATCTTCATTAATGCCGTTTCACACAAAATCCAAAAATCGAAACCAAGCAATGCCTTCCCAATAGTCTCCTTGCCTGCTTTGTTTCTTATTTGTGTTCCAAAATTTAGAAAGTATTGCATACAAATTCAATATGAAAAGCCTTGAACCGTTATATTTAATTTATAACAATTATGTAAATAACAATAATTACATAATTACTATCATAGTCTTTGCCTTCTGCAATGAAATGCTCAAAGAAAATCAATTAGATACCGGTTTTTAGATAAATTCATAAGTACTCGTAGCAACTATTGTATTTTTCTTGGTATGAAAAAATTTTCTTGCCTATACAACGGACATAACAAAGTCTGTAAATATGTATGTATAACAATACTACATTTATGTACAATGTATGTACTGACGATAGTTATGCTATTGAACTTGACATTTGCTCATTAAGCTGCAATGCATTTGCACTAATTTACTTAATTATCGTCTTTAAGAGTCATAAATTTAAGTGGAGCATATGCTTATGTGCATATCTATATGGATTCATATATATATGTATATACAGGCGTGCAAACAACGATAAGTGATTATTTGCATAAACTAGAGCGGTCCAATGATTATCCGACTTATGACAGTAAATTTATTAGGAAGGTCTAATACGTCTTATCCTACAAAAGAAATACGAAAAATGTTGGGAAGTTTCGATTTATATCTTAACACGGTCCTCATTTAACTCGATACATTTGACCTAGCGATTTTCGAACTTCTAAAATATGGGGTCTTCGACGTTTCTTTCCTCGTGATAAACTTATTATATCCTTTTCAAAGTATAAAGATGATATAAATATGCAGAATACGGACGGATAAATCTTGACGGTGGTGGAGCACCTTTTCTACGTCAAATGACGGCAGATACAACCTTTTTTTAAAATGGTCAAAATAAAACTAGTGGTCTAACTAGGCTGAAATTTTGACAGTAATTGCTTCCGAGAACATACGATAGTAAATTTCTGAAAGAATTTTTCTTGGGAATTTCCTATTACCATAATCCGTAAATATGACTTTAAATCAAATATGGCGGTCATTAAGTGATAGATATTAAAAGCTTAAGTGCCACTCCTAACCTGTTTTAAGATTTTCCGACTGGTTTACTTTATTTTTGAAATTTTATAATTCTGTCCACTCATAAAATATTCAATTATTTTTCATTTTCATTACAGTCCGCGCTCCAGTTGTTGCCAACAATCCACTCAGTAATCCTTTCAGTTTTTTCTCTCCCTCTCTTTGGGCTCTGTCCAGTCCACCCAAAGCATCGTCAACAAAAAAGCCACCCAAAAAATATACACCGCCACCAGTAACAACTACAGCAACAGTTAAAGACAAGAAAAGCACTCTTCAAAAAGAAAAATCGACGACGTTAACACCGTTAGCTTCTAATCAAATTACGACGACCGCGCTGCCACCCAAAAAAAGCACCACCGATGGACCATTTCGTATAGCATTGCCAACATTTAACTTTTTCGGCAATCAAGCTCAAAGGTCCCCTGAAGCGGTTGGCGAGAAGGATAAACGCAATACAGCACAGAATCTGCGTAATCTCTTCGATTGTCCACGCGAGAGTGAGGTGCGCTTCCAGCTATTTCCCAAAATTTGTAAAGTGGATGGAGATTGTGCCGTTTGGAATCGCGATGAGTTGTGTTGTGAAATATTTGGCGCAAAAAGTTGTGTCTCAGGCATAGCCAAACCGCTTGAAGAGACTTCACATACCCGTAAGTAATGTACTTAGATGACAGCAAACTGTTTGTGATAAATTTTTCAAGCAAAAAATATTTTATAGCCATATTGGGATTGATACCACGCAAATGTCCGACCCGCCCACTAGCCGAACTATGGTGGCAAGTTCAGGAATGTGAAACCGACACGGACTGTTGGCCTAGAGTTTGCTGTCCTGATGGAAATAAACGCTACTGCAGAACTTCACAGCCGGAGCTGGAGACAGTACCAGTACCGGTGAAACGTTCTTTCAATTATCGTAAGACTTTCGTTGAAACGAATACATTTGCAATAATAAAGCTTTAACTCTGCCCCATAGTCTCCGAGTATATTGAGTGTACACCACCGCCGCCACCCATCTTCGATTTACATCCAAAGACTTGCGCTTCTACTTTGGACTGCTTCCCGAATGTGTGTTGTCAAGAGGCGGGTTTGCGACACTGTCGTCCGCCAAAGAAATCTCTTCTTACTTGGATGGCGAATTTCCTGAATGTGGACTTCGTTAAGCGCCTGGCCCAAAATATTGTTATAAAGTGAGGCGGACTGTTCTAGGGTTGCTCTTATTTATTAGTGTTTGTGTAAATTTAGCGGAAAGGTTTTCAAAGGATACATACATACATACATATATGTACCTTATTCGCGGTCAAGTGTAAATACACATAAAAACATACTTACATGTAAATACATCACATACATACATACATTTGTACATAAAATATAATAAGAAATTCGTGATTACATACGTATACATATTTATAATTGTTTGTTGTATTATATAATATATGTTAGTGGATACATATATGTATACATATATGAACATGATTCCATGCTAATGTTGTTGTTGTTGTACGTTTTGGTGATATTATGTTTTTTGTAATAAACGTTTTTAAAATATACGCTATTTTGTTCTAAATGTAAAAGTTAAGCTAATCTACTAATAGCTCCTGATCGGTTTGTTAAAAAAGAAAACGGATATAATTCAAAGTTCCTAAGGCGTACATCTCATTCTTATTGCCTTCTTTGCACTTTGTTTTCAAAGCTTTAGTTAGTAACACCTGTGACCAATCTATTTTTAATAAGGACAAAACAAAAGCGATCAGATAAGTAGTCAAGAATATTACTTTTTTCCACTCAAGTTTTTACACTCCCATCACAGTGGCTAACACCTTTCAAGTTGGTACGACAGTCTTAGCCTTCTCCGGAGCAGGTTGGTAGGGTGAAGATCTCTATTTGGTTGCCCTTTGGATCTACTGTTTCTGCAATTTCATTGACGGTCACGAAACGACACAGAAACTCCTTGGTATTGCGCTTAAACAGCGTCAAAACCCGCTGTGAATGGGTCTCACAGTTGTCTCTGTGGTCCGGTCGTCTGTCAGTCTTCTTCCATGGCAGCTGTTTTCGGGGCAATGAGATGCACGACGCATGGTGTATTAAAAACCAACGTATGACGTTGAAATTCCTGAAATTAATTTTTGACGGTCGCCGCAGAAGAAAAATAATCACAGTCTGTACCGTCTAAGCGCTATTTGATTTGATTTTTCGATTTCCTGTCCAAAAATAGGAGCCTCTAAACTGCGTGGAAATGGTAAAATAGAACTACTAGTCCGATTAGGTAGACTGCAATTATAAATATGTATATGAAAGTAGATTTGACTTAGATTGGATTTTGACGATCTGGTCTACTAGCAAAATGGTGTTCATATGTATTAGGGTTTTTTTTTGTGAACTATTCATTTTTTTCAATCCCATCATGAAATTTCCTTGGAAATACCCCGAAAATTCGCTGAAAATTTGAGCCCTTAACTTTAACATTAAGGACTGGACCAAGGCATGTAAAAATTTTCCATTAAAAATACACGACAATCGTGGTTTTGTACATTTTTTTTTTTGAATATTCTACAAAAGTGCCCATTGCGACAAAGTCGAAACTTACATCGACGACCTAATTTTTCCACGAAATTCACATTTTTTGTATATATCTCGTAAATGACAAGAGCTATAGAGAAAATTTTATTTGCTACAAAAAAGATCTAATGACAAAATCGCTATCATTAATACTTCTCGAGATATTCGGCTTTTTTAATAAGGCTTTCTAGAATTTTCATAGATGGTATGTAATAAAAAATCTTCAATTAGAGGGTTTGTCCAGAAAGTAATAGGACTGAGTCGATTAAAAAAAATGTATTGAACCAATCGTTACAATTCTTTTCAGAATACATAGGCTCCTTCTGCGTCCATGCAGCGCTGACAGCGCGATTTCCAAGCACTGAAGGCGTTACGGAAGGCATTCTCCGGAATAGCCTTGAGAGCCGAGGAGCATGCTGCTTGGATCCCCTCTGTCCTCTCAAAATCCTTGCCTTTCATCGGCCTTTTGAGGCAAAGAAACAAAAAAATGTCCGGTGGCCACATCTGGGCTGTAGGGCGGCTGCGGAAACGTTGGGATGCCACCTTAGGTTAGGTAGCTGTTCACAAGAAAAGCAGTGTGAACCAGGGCGACTGCGATGTTTTGTCGGACCCGGTTGAGGACTTCCACGTAAAACTTGGCGTTGACGGTTTGTCCAGAAGGAACAAATTCATGGTGGACGATGTTTTTGATGTCAAAAAAGATAATTAGCATCATTTCCACTTTGGATTTGGTCCACCTCTCGGCCTGAATCATATCAAACATCTTTGTTGCAGATTTACCGAGTTCCACACAGAATTTAATCGTGTAGCTCTGCTCTAACGAACGCTGCCTTTTCGGTTTACACAACTCATAAAAACACGTTGCGCGAAAAAGTTTGTCCTGACTCCCTAGGTGCTCGAAGACAACCAGCCGCTCGTTCGCTAGCTTGGAACGCCCTCTACCGAATCCAGTCGGTGCGCGCTCGCTCTGAAGTACAGTTTCGGCGGAAGAAAATCAGTCCTATTACTTTTCGGACAAACTCTGTAGATGTGCGAAAATCCTGCCATTAGTTATATGGAGTCCAAGGCAAGTTCTCATTCAATTTAATTAAGGTACCTCACATATTTGCCGATAAATGCGGTATGGACATATTCGGTTATTGGGGACCTGAATTAGGTACTGGAAAGTGAAAAAATCAGATGCAATTTAAATTTTTATCTGAAAAGTAGGAGTGGTTTTTTCCTGATTTCATCTATTTTTGCACTTTAATAAAATAATGTCAAAATGACTGAGCGAACTTTATTATTTCAGTGAAAGTTTTAGAAGATATGTATATTATTCTTATTAGAGAGCGAAGCCACGTCCACTTAACAAAAAAAAATCAACAATATGTGCCTCTGCCTACCAAGTCTACAAAGATTCATGAAGATATCTCAATTTTTACTTAATTACAGCTTGAACGGACGAGCGAATGGACGAACGGACAGACTGACATTGCCTAGGAATTCAACTCGTCTCGTCATCCCGACCATTTATATATACGAGGTTTGACAATTAAGTAATGAGACTGATTTTATTGCCGCGCTTGTGGTAAACCTGTGACCTTGAAATTTCCTTTCTCTTTTCTGGCATCTTGCTAGCCATGGAATCGTCCAAAAAGAATTCGTTCCAAAGGGGAAAACTATGAATCAAGTCTACTATTGCCAAGTACTCGAAAGATTGTGAAAATGAGTCAACATGGAGCGCCTAGATATCGTTCGTAACTGGATCCTTCATCACGACAACCCGCCGTGCCACACCGCCCTTATCGTGTCTCAGTATTTGGGCTCTAAAGGGATCGGCGTGTTGCAACAGCCGCCTTATTCGCCCAACATGTCACCCTGTGACTTTTTTTGTTTCCTGAAACAGAATCGGTGATCAAAGGAACCTATTTTGAGTCGATAACGGACATCCAGGCGGCCGAGACGAGGGTACTCGCTGACATTCCAGTCGAAGCGTTCCAGAAATGTTACGAAGCATGGAAAACGCGCTGGAATCGCTGTATAGCTGCCCAAGGGGACTACTTTGAAGGGGATGGCAGAGTTGTAGAATAATTTTCAAATATACGGTTTTTATGGAATCGGTCTCATTACTTAATTGTCACATCTATTGCTATGAATAAAACTATATAAGTAATTTGCAGCAACATGTTGCAAGAGTATACAAGAAATTAACACCGGAAGAATTTTTTATTAACAAAATGTTGCTTTCCATAAATTGAAAGTGACTTTCAACAGCACATCTAGTGTTATATTGAGAGGGGTTATAAAAATCGAAACCTTCAGCCACCAGTTTACAATATTTTTTTAAGTCTGTTTTCCGATATAAAACCATTATTCCTTTTGAAAAATGCAAATTTTCAAAATAAACATTTATTGTGGGCAAATATGCACTGCATACGCTTCATAATTGAAATATCTAATGTGTAAGCTATAATTTAATTTACATTACTAAAAAATGTGGTGAATTTAATACTAATAATTTTCTTTTGAATGTTTAACAAATGGATGTGGATTCGATAATTCATGGTTATTAGCAACACATTCCACTTTGTGCTACATAGTGCAAGTAGCACTCAATACTGCCACACCAATTTATTTGCCGCAACAACCTTTGCCACTGCCACATTGGCAGGATCCGCTGCCGCAACCGCAACTGCCTTGGCCTTGAGTGCCACATTTACAACCTGAAAGAAACATTTTTATTAAAAATTTGGTACACATAAGTATTTACATTACGAATATAAGATTTTAAAATATTAACTGTTTATAAAATTTCATTGATTGGTCACTCACCAGTTCCACAGGGGCACGGCATTTTCACTATATTTTATTGTATTTTTTTTGTTATTGGAGAAACTCTTCAGCACTGAATTGCGATAAGAAAACGCTTTGTACTTTGTTTAACGCAAACGTTCGCTCACTGTTCACCAAAGCCGGTTGTGTTATGCTTTTATAGAGGCTCGTTTTCTACCTTCTCAGAACTTACTCTTCTTTCTGGTTGATTCGAGATATGTATGTCGTCGTTTCGACTCCGTCTTTCACGTCTTACCGTTCGATAACACTTTAGTGCAGTGTGCAAAGTGACAATTGAGTATGTACATGCATACATACTTATACTATATATTTGTCTGATAGCAACTGAGTAGTCTGCGGCTTATTGGTTCGTGACGTCGTAGTTAATTGACATACGCTCTCGAAATCAGGTATTTCGCGAGACTGAGTCAGCGTTTCTCAAACACATGCGCTGAAATGACACATTGACTTTGAAAACAGCTGTTGATTTCAGTAATATAAAAATAGTAGCATTAATTTGCTATAATCTAGGCGGATAGCATTATTATTTTATGACTAATTATTGTATAATGAAGGCATCATGCCTTTAATGGGTTAAATGGGTTTCCTGGGGTAAAAAACTGCTTTTTCAACAATTTTTTTCTCTTATAAAAAATTAAGTTCTTTAATAAAAATTTCACTGTTATAAACATACACTATTAATAAAAAAATAAATATTTTATATTCGGCCATTGTGATGTCAATTCCGAGAACACCTCGGAAAAAATATGTTCCCTTGTTTGCAGGATAACTTCTTACAGAATCATCTAAATTGAAATACGTGTTTTAGTTAAAACTTTAACTTAGAACTTGGGTGAAAGAAAAAAACTGGAAATTGGACTTTTGGCAGACATTTTTACCAGCAAAAATTAAAAGTTCAGTGAAAGTTTCTCGACATTTTTTTTCAAATAGGTGTAATCGAAAAAAATCCTTCGTCTATATCTTTATGACTAGTGTCTTATAGACTTGTGTTGAGTAGTTCTCTAGAAATCTTTCCAACCGACTTCAAAAACACAGTTTCGGGAAAAACGGGTTTAAAAAGGGCGTACTTAGCCTAGCTAGGCTCAAGGCTGTATCTAAGAAACTATTACTCGAATCTACTAGAGTTGTTGTAGAAAAAGACTAAGTATTTGGGTTCAAGTAATCGAGGATGAGAATAGGAAGCCTTTTCTGAAAGTTATAAAGCTGGTTTGAAATATTAAATTTGAATATATTTATAGAGACAGTTTGAAAAACTGTACTCATCATACTGATCTAAAAAATCTCACATTATTTTTATCACACGTTTGGGGACCGCTGTCGTTTGATTTGCACTCTCTCCTCAATAAAGCTTAATATAGTACTACATGTCGTAGATCATGTCAACGATTTGTGCCGCACTATCACTCAGGTATATGGTATGTACATATGTACATATGTATGTCAATATGAATATACATACACTGAGAGACAAAAGTTTGGCACAGCGGATTTTAGTATATTCAGTTTTCTGTTGTTTCGTGAATGTAAAAAGTAAATTCAAATAAAGTACTTACGTTGTCTGTCTGTCTGTGTAGCTACATACATATGCACATACACATATGTATGGAAAATGCATTATGTACAAGAGACTGTTAGTTTGATTAGAGAAATCTTTAATAATCAGCTTGGTAATCAATCAATCAAGATCTTCTAGATCAAAAAAATATATGTAGGTACAAATCACTCGTTACTATACGTATGTACATATGTACATATGTATGTTATTTATGTCAAAAAGCTCGAATAGAACATTCTACATAAACTTACAAGCAAATTTACGAACTCGAGCAGTTTTCTATGATAACGCTGCCTCAAGACTTGCAGCATTTAAATACCGCGAGCAAGAATACATAAAATGCACTTCAACAATGCATAGACATATACATATGTATGTATGTATAACTACTATGTATATGAGTTGTGCATTTACATTCCCTGAAATTCAATTGAAAGAGTTTTCTTCAATTAAACATGCACATTTTTTTCCTTAGAGGTCAATGAAGTTTATTTTCATCGCTTTTTGTTTATGTAAAGATAAATTGACATACATAAGTTGCTATCGTGTATATACGTAAATAAACAATTGATGTGATGCATAATACTACAGTTTGTCTGCCATGATTCTTATTTTGTTTCTGCTTTATTTCAGCTGGACATTACTTTTTGTTCGTGGCACATTTGCATGACGGTCCGCAAGCACAGCGTCCGCTCTGGGATTGTGTGGCACATTTGCAACCTGTAAATTAATTGATTATTTCCATTAAATTGTACGGATAATGAATTTTTATGGAAAAGTATAGAATGGCAATAAGCCTCATAAAATAATCTTTGTGTAACGGGAAGTTATGGATAAAAAAAAAACTTTTTATGAACTTAGATGTCAACCCGTCTGAGATTTTTTATAGATGTGCATGCATATATTATTCTTCAATAGCCACAAAATATATACTACATATGTATGTATGTACATATTACATATGTATATACAGTTCTTCAATTTAGCGATCGAGTGTGTACAACTTTTTAAATAATTGTTTGCTGCTGATAAATAAAATTTTGTACTGCCCTAAGGGTGCTGTTAATCAGTGGCGGATTCAAAGGGGGGAATGGGGGACATTTCAAGAACACGTATCCCAAGCGTACCACCGCATTAGTAACAAGTAAGGAAGGGCTAAGTTCGGGTGTCACCGAACATTTTATACTCTCGCATGATAAAGTGATAATCGAGATTTCATTAGCCGTCATTTACATATTTTTTTAAACGTGATACATCAGCTCAAATACCGTATTTGTGTAAAGTTTTATTCCGCTATCTTCATTGGTTCCTAATGTATATATTATACAGAGAAGACATCAGATGGAATTCAAAATAGCGTTATATTGGAAGAAGGCGTGGTTGTGAACCGATTTCAGCCATATTTCGTGCATGTCATCAGGGTGCTAAGAAAATATTATATACCGAATTTCATTGAAATCGGTTGAGTAGTTCCTGAGATATGGTTTTTGGTCCATAAGTGGGCGACGCCACGCCCATTTTCAATTTTTATTAAAAGCCTGAGTGCAGCTTCCTTCTGCCATTTCTTCCGTAAAATTTTGTGTTTCTGACGTTTTTTGTTAGTCGGTTAACGCACTTTTAGTGATTTTTAACATAACCTTTGTATGGGAGGTGGGCGTGGTTATTACCCGATTTCTTCAATTTTTAAACTGTATATGGAAATGTCTGAAGGAAACGACTCTATAGAGTTTGGTTGACATAGCTATAGTAGTTTCTGAGATATGTACAAAATACTTAGTAGGGAGCGGGACCACGCCCACTTTTCCAACAAAATTACGTCCAAATATGCTCCTCCCTAATGCGATACTTTTTGCCAAATTTCACTTTAATATCTTTATTTATGGCTTAGTTATGACACTTTATAGGATTTCGGTTTCCGCCATTTTGTGGGCGTGGCAGTGGGCCGATTTTGCCCATCTTCGAACTTAACCTTCTTATTGGGCCAAGAAATACGTGTACCAAGTTTCATCATGATATCTCAATTTTTACTCAAGTTACAGCTTGCACGGACGGACGGACGGACAGACAGACAGACATCCGGATTTCAACTCTACTCCTCACCCTGATCACTTTGGTATATATAACCCTATATCTGACTCTTTTAGTTTTAGGACTTACAAACAACCGTTATGTGAACAAAACTATAATACTCTCCTTAGGAACTTTGTTGCGAGAGTATAAAAATAGTTAGGTTCAACGGCAACGGTTTAAAGGTGTAAGTTCTTCTTCAGCTTGCAGTGGCCAGTGTAAAATGCGACCGGTAGTCTGAGTTTATCCCTGGGGAGGTTGTTTTGCATATTTGCACTTGCTGAGGTTATAACCCCCCATTAACAACTTGGCATGCCGAATGCCATGTAGTTGTTGCCAATAACTCGCTCTGCCTACTTCTTCTTCCTTGCAGATCAGCTCCTTAATTGTATGGAGACCTACCCCAGTAGAGAGTTCAGGTCCTACCCTGTTAGTGGGCGAGCTCATTAGCCTGTTGGTTCCCGGCTGTACCTGTGTAACCGTGCATCCAGATGCAACGTTCTCTACACTCGTGATTTGATCTCATTGGAGAAGATTGTTTTAAATGTCGCTTGGCTATCGTTAAGTGTGGTTATACGTTCGTTGCGATTGTTGCTATGGAGGTTATACCGACTTATGGTAAAGACTTCTGCCTGAAAAATGCTTGGAAAACTTTCCACAGTTATAGAGAGTTTGGTGCGTGGACCTGCGACTCCTGCACATATTCGCTCCGATGTTTTCGAGCCGTTGGTGTACCGCTTTATTATACTATCCCTAAACAGTAGCTCGAGAGTGGAATCATTCCATTCAGCCTTGCTGCCAAGTATAACCTTGAACTTCCTGGTGTAGTTAACACTTTTGGTAATGCTGTTCCTTGGGAGAAATGTCAATGATATTGTACCAATTAACGCTTTTAGCCGCTGAGATGAGATTACCTTACTTCTGCCGCACCCTTCTGCCGTCATTTGTAGCAGTATGTGCATTGCTACTTGACCGATCACTAGATGTAGTGGTGAAAGCTCTAGCATGACTCTAAGTGCTGCCATCGGAGAAGTGCGCATTGCACCCGACATACGAGTCGATGCAGCTTCGATAGTTGGAGCCCTACAGAAGTCTGCGATGCTTTGAGGTTTAGGCCACCGCCTCATATGTGATTATCGAAGAAAAAGAAATTAAAGTTCTTGATTGGGCCTCGCAGTCACCTGGCGTCAACTCAAAAGAGCACCTTTCGGGAAAGCTCGAAATGTCCTAGTCAAAATCCCAGAACCCTGCTCTGTAAGCAAGAGGTGGCTAAGCGAAATATTGAGCTTAAACTTAAAGTATTGTTCGAATGACTTTATCTTTATTTTGGTTCACTTTCACTTTTTGAATGAAATACGTTTTAGTTTTTGAAAATGTTAATGTGTTTTGTTTGTAAAAAATGTTTCGATTTGATTTTGCTTTTGTTTTGGCTTTTATCCATGAATAAGTCAACACTCCGCAAAAATTGGATCAATTCTTTGAAAAACTGTATGTACTAATATAAGTACTTATATACTCACCACTTCCACAAGGACAGTTCATTTTAAAAACTTTCTTAAATTAAAACTTGGCTTGACTTAATATTTTATCGTGACCAAAGCACTTGAGAAGTAATCGTGTACTGATTCGAGAAGTTAAATCCAATGCTAAAAAATGGTTTTGTCTATAATAACTTTATTTTGTTTATTTATGATCTAATAAACAAAGAGTTATTTATACTTAAGTTACTCTTTTCTACATTAGAACATAAGAACCCAGTTAGCCCTTGGGATATTGTTGGAAGAGATGTACGAGTAGGCTCGTATGGAAATGGTCGAAACGGGAAAGCAAAAATTAAAATGAAGGAAGGGTTAAATAGTTCTAACAACAAAAGTTTGAAGGCATTCGGCACGCTTTTATTTTTTCTTGGAACTGTTATATGAAAAAGTATATTAAAATTAAAATTCCGAAATTCAGGTATGTTCTCATTTATAGAAGATGAGATCAAAGTAGTTATCTTACAATAGTTGTAATTCCAAAACATATATTTTTTTGGTATGACTTTAATTCTTTCAGCGGTATTCAACTATTATATTCACCAGTTGTGATCTTTTTGAGCAACGATGATCAAAAATACGACCTAAAAAAGACCTAACCTTCAGAAGACACATATACAACAATTGGTTCTTCTGATATCGTGTTCTGAGTGAAGCAAATTTTATATTTGGTAAAAAATTGGAATTTCGCGGAGAAACTACCGTGTTATGGGAGTAGCGAAGATGATAAGCTGCATTGTATGAGAAAAGTAAAAAAACAAGATTTCGGATAACCGTAAAATGAGGTTGATTAGAAGAACGTGCTGGACATATTGGTGATGAAAGATTTGGATATGTGAAAGCTCTGTGCAAGATGGATGTCGTGAGCTCACTTTATGTGAATTATGCTATGCATTTACGGATTTGGACCACAGTTGTCTTTCCTATCCCCAGACTAGAAAAGAGCAGCCCCTGGTAAGAAATTGGCGAAATCGCGGCATAGTTCGAAGCAAAAGAGCGATCGTATTACAAATGTATCGATAATTTGAAAGACCACTGTAATCGGTGTATCCGCCTAGACTTTGCTTAAACAGTTAATTCACTTTAAAATAACACGAATTTTTAGCCTGCCTTTTATAGTATGCAATTGCAGGTTCACTGTCTTCCTATGCTTCTGTCTCAAGAGACTAGAAGATTCCCATTGATAAACTTATCTTAAATGCCTAATAATAGACAGTACAACAGATAATAGGGTTTGCGACGAAATCCATACTGTATGCAGCTTTACTGTTGATACTCTTCACTAGAGTCGAAGAGCGAAAATCGGGTACCGGGGAAGATTGCGTGAATTCTGAAAGAAAATATCTGCAAACCGTTGACGCAGAGCACTGGGCCGCTCTGGAACTCCGGGACTGGGAGGAATTGTAGACGATCTCCCCTCCCTCACTGCACCTTTCCACCAGTATTTCAATTCCTTGTTTGAGTAAATGGGTTGTAAGCAATTAAATATTTTCGGATTTTATAAATAAACGGTCTAACTATTTTTGGTAACAAAATTTAAGTAAATTGCACTTATACATATATGTATGTAGGAACACATACATATGTATGTACATACATACATATGTAGATGTATGCATAACTTTGTAATCATTTGTATCAGCACTTGCTCTCGCCAACTAAGTTCGAGAGTTGCACAACAATTTACTATCAACTCTCATTTCCCGACTACTACCGAAAGCGTAGTGTATAAAGTGAAAGAGACGAATTAGAGGAATTTGTTTTCATTTTGTTATTTATTGATAAAGAAATGTGATAGGCTTATTTTGGTGTCAAGCACGCACATTAATGTATAAACGACTATTTCTCATTATATGTACATATGTTTGTGTATAATTACGAGATTAAATTACGAAAATAATTTAGAATTAACATACGAGTATGTATGTATGTAGCTTAAACATAATAAGGTACGGTTATCGGATATTTGCACTCCTCTACTGGCCACATTTGCAGCTTGAGCCGCAACCGCAGCTGCCACTTTGTGATTGTGAGCCGCATTTGCAAGCTGAAAGTAAAATAATTATATTTACAAAATATTTCAACATTTAATGGATTTATGAGCTTTTCCTTCATGCTACGTATGTATCTATATAAATGTATGTAAATGGGTCACTTACCACTTCCACAGGGACAGCATTTGCACGCCGCACCACAACCGCAATTGCCAGTCTTAGGCTCCGAACCGCATTTGCAACCTAATGTAGAGGAAAGCACGTTAAATAGTAAACAACAACAAACAAAAAAGTCATTGAAAAGTAAAGCATAAAATGTGAAATGAAAAAGTTGCAATAATTAAAGCGTTATCTGCTTTAATATTCACTTACCGCTTCCACATGGGCAAGGCATTTTGTTGTTTTAATTTGTTTATACTTTTTCCTACACTTAAAAAAAATTGAGAACTTTTTAGCTAATATCAGCTAGTCACTCTGTTTTGGTTATCACTCAAGTTTAGCTTTGTAAACGCCAAATGTTGTTACACTGATCGACTCGTTGTTGCTCCTCTCGGTTTTATACACATCAAAACACTCGAATCGCGGCTCGTCTGTAGGAGTCATGTACGTGGTGCCGTGTGCAAAAGCTGGCCCGAAGTCTGTAGCTGAAGTGCGGTGCGCAATATGTTTGCCTACAGTGCGGGGTATGTGACTATGTGTATGCATATGAGTCAAATATACGTTAGCGTCTACATAACTGTATGTGTATGTGTGTGGATTACGGGTACGTAGCTTTTCGTTTGGCTGGGTGGTGTGCACAAGCGGGAGCGTAATTGTATCAATTTAACATTGTATGTATGCGTTGCCAGTAGGAATTTTTCGTAATTAATTCGTAATTTGTAATATTGATGATTGATAAATATATAATTAATTATTATTGGAAATTGAATACTTGGTACGTATGTAAATATAACTCGGTGAATAATAATTAATGTAAAGCTGGGTGGGTCTCCTGGTATGCCCTGTAATTGCAAATGAACTTAGAATATTTTGCTTTTAAGGGGTTAGGCCAACAAAAAAATAATTTTGGTTTAAAGTATGCTTTTGAGTTGTTTAAAAAAGTTTCCCTTGTTTATCCGTTGTACTGTGGAAGTGTTCGGGTGAACCAGCTCCAGCATATAAAATTTAAAACGTGACTTTTAAAAAACAGAAAATGCAGCGGCGAAGATACTCCGAGACTATTAAATTTATTTTCCTAAAATTTTGGTGGTAGTTTCACAGTGGCAGTATCTAGTGCAATTTTGTAAATTTTTGTTAATTTTTCAACTTATAAAGTTAAAACCAACGTACTTTATTAGCAAGCCATTATGGATTAAGCTTTAATTGTTCTTTTTCAAGTAGCACTGGCTCCATAATATACCCTGGTCAGTTGAAGTTCGCATGAAAAATAATATTTCGTAGATTGACCCAATGGCGAATACGAGTATTTTGTATCAAAATGTGAATATAAAAGTTTTTTATATAGGCTCAAAAACAGGTTTAGTAAAGTTTGAAAGAGAAAAATTCGATTCTTTGTTTTCTTAATTCCAGAATAAATTGTCATTCGGCGTTTCAGCGCTTGAAAGTCGGATTCAATGAAAGTTAATTAACTTATGGAGAAATTAATGTATTGATGCTTATTTTATATAGTTTTCCATATGGCCCTTTAAACACTAACCTTCTGCTGTACCGAAAATAAAAGTGAAAAAAAGTCAACTTCGCTTTGTTCCCCAACAGTCATTAAGTTCCTACTGGGTCAGTGCACTTGAAGTGGCAATAACACAAATACATACATACGAGTAAGTACACTTGCATATCTTGATGTACATATGTATGAATGTATGTATGTAAAGATCGTAAAGAGGGTACACTATGGGTCAAGCCGTGTGAAAAGCCTTCAGAAAATCATTTGCACACGACACCAAAGAATGTTCTTCTTATTTAACAAATAATGCACTTTTGCGCGCAACACCAACAAAATATATGAAGATACTTAGGCGACTTTTGGACAATAAACCCATAATTGCTCTTCATTACGGTTCAAATACTTTAAGACTATATAATAGACGCATTAGTTAACCACAACAACAGTCTTCATTTGAGGTTACAACGTCTGCTTTCAAAGTGTTAAACTTACAATAACAATAAAAACTATATTAAATTTCTGATTCCAAACAAAGAAGAGAAAATGCCTTGCCCATGTGGAACCGGTAAGTGCAAACAGTCTAAATACATACATATGGACATACATCTATACATATTTATATAAAAAGAAAATTAGTATATATTTAGGCGCCTTAATAGTCCTTTAAGACTACTTCTAATATAAAAAAATAAACATAAGAGACATTTTATTTGAAACTTGCATGTTTCAGTCAATAATTATTTTTTATTCTCAGGTTGTCAATGTGGCACTCAGCCAAAGAGCGGTAATTGTGGCTGCGGCGCGGCTTGCAAGTGCTGTCCCTGCGGAAGCGGTGAGTTTTACTTTAAAGTTGATTTGGATTTGAAGTGAAAAATTAAAATTGTTTGTTTAACAATAACATACTTATTTGTCTTTTTTGTAATTAATAAATGATTAAATGCCTGTTTTGTATGGTTTTAGGTTGCAAGTGCGGTTCACAAACTCAGAGTGGCAGCTGTGGTTGCGGCAGTGGCTGCAAATGTGGACAATAAAGAACACACAGCAACCAATTTCTAATAATGTACCGTAATGTTTCACATTAAAAATAAATTTACTTATGGCGAGATAAATATTTATTACTTTTAAATGGTGCTTACACATATACATACATATGTACATAAATAAGTATTTATGAATATTTGAGAAGCTTTTACATGTTTGACATAATCCTGAGTTAGATAATATAGAGGAGTTTCGAAGAACGCAAATTAGTCTAGACTGAAATGTAAAGAAAAGCATTGTTAAACGTATCTGGGTGTATACAAATTTTTATAAAATGGTGACTACTGCGCCAATTTTCAGAATCATCATTTTTAGCAAGGATTACTTACACTTGAAACCCAGAAAAAACAAACGTTTAGTGAATTTGTTTTTTTGAAGAGGTATTTTATTAAAAAAATAAATAAAAAATATGTACATTTACAGAATTTAATGGAATTTAATAATCGTCGATTCAATTTGAAAATTTTTTTTATTCTTATTATTCCGAAGCCGATCGCTAGAACCACCAAAAAAGGTGTCTAGCGGTGATGAGGATTTTTCTGCTTAAAATTATTGACAATTCAAGGACTAAAAACTTTAGTTTTTACTAAACAGTATACTTATACATAGGTAATGATTGAAGAAAAGTGGAAATTATTGTATTATGAAGTATCATATTCCTTCGATCATTAGGTGAAAAATTTATTTAAAAAGGTCATGTGAAACTTTCAAATCCATCGTTGCAGCCATTAAGGATATATAACCCCGACACTAACCGATATATCGGCAAAAGGTTTGTTTGAGAAATGAAATTCCTTATATGAAGCATATAGGAGTTAGGGTAAAATCAACACACACTAAAAAATGTTACATGGGTTTCATTAGGTTACCTCGGTTTTATAGTCGGATGTTCGAACATTCTGATTATATGGCGGCTAGGTCAAGTTTTCGACCATTTGTATCAATTTTAATCACAAAGATACACTGTTATGGGTAAAGCACGTTCTGTAGTTTTCATATTGGTTACCCCAAATAATTGCCGATATATGCAGTATAAAGTACCCGGAAGTTCGGAAATCTTTATATTAGGTATATGGTGACACAGAGATGTTTTGACCCGATTAAACCAATTTTTGATATACAGAGATATTATTATTATTCCATACAATGACAATGGATTTAGACAACTTTTGGTCATAAGGTGATTTACTATAAAGGAATTATTAGTGTAGAACTTTATCCCGTTATTTTAATTACTTCTTGATTTGTGTACTGTAACATGAAAGAATCCAATGGAATTTAAAATTATGCTATAAGAGAAGTAGGCGTGGTTGTGGTAAGATTTCGCCCATTTTCGCACTATGACATAAGAATATGAAAGGAATGTCACATACTGAATTTAATCGTTTGAAAAGAAAGCCCTCTCATCATTAATGTCTCTGGCGTAATCAGTTATTGATTAATTGCGATTTTAGTAGCTTTGAACAGTACCGTTATACGGGGAAGGAGCGGGGGTATCTTCCGATTTCATTAATTTTCACGCCGTCGGTAGGAGTTCTTATAACATTTGCAAATTTGGTTATTGTAGCTTTATTGACCTAGAAGATATGTACATTAAACTTATTTGAGGGCGGGGCTACGGCCACTTTTTCAAAATTTTCTGTCTATGGGTATACCTTGCCAGTGCGATCACTATCTATGTAGTTATAAAGATATATGTATATTCTAAGAAACTATTCTCTCAATATGATTTCTGAACGACCGGGGACACATCAAAGGAAAAACAAAAGCATCAGAGCATTTCTATACTTATTCACCTTTTAAACATTTTCTGAACTTATACTTAGACGGTCCAGCCGTTTTCGAACTCTCTGGACTTCGAAAAACACTTCAAACCTAAAATCAGCTATAACGACCTAGCCTTTCTCGAGATTTAGCGAGAAAAACGAAGAGACAACTTTATACTCGTATATTGCAGGTTATTCCAAAAATATTGAAACGGTTTTAGTATTTTCTCCTAAATTTTTCCCAACAAAAAGGTGACTGAGTACATATCTTAACATACATACTCTACATACTGTACATACTACATATATAAATAATATATTGGCGAAATAACTACATACATACATATGTATATTATCAGAAATTCCGTTATCCTAAAGTTTAGTTTAAAAATGTCCAGTGGTCTTATCTAAGTCATCAGATAAGATACATATTAAGAAAATAAATGTGAGGAAAATTATTACATTTAACATTTTGTATATACATATGTATGCACATACATACATACATATGTATACAGTATTTTTGCAATCATTGTGCTATTAGCAAACGCTCTCACCAAGTTCGTGAGTTGAACAACGCTATGAACTCTCATTTTCCGATTACTACCGAAAACATGAGTATGAAGTGAAAGAGACGAATTAGAGGAATTTGCTTTCTTTTTGTTATTTATTGATAAGCAAATGTGATATCAAGCATACAAGCTTTATAATATATTAATGTCTGTATGTATGTATAAACAACTGTTTGTAATTATATGTATGTACTTATGTATGGATATAATTACACGATTTAATTATAAAAATAAATTAAAAGCTTAAACATAATAAGGTACGGCTACTTCAGCGAATGTTATTGGATATTTGCACTCCTCTACTGGCCACATTTGCAGCTTGAGCCGCAACCGCAGCTGCCACTTTGTGATTGAGAACCGCATTTGCAAGCTGAAAGTGAAATAATTATATTTAAAAAAATATTTCAATATTTAATGGATTTATGAGCTCTTCCTTTATGCTACGTATGTACATATGTATGTATATAAATGCATGTAAATGGGTCACTTACCACTTCCACAGGGACAGCATTTGCACGCCGCACCACAACCGCAATTGCCAGTCTTAGGCTCCGAACCGCATTTGCAACCTAAGTGAAGAAGAAAGCGCGTTACATAGCAAATAACAAACAAAAAGTTGTTGAAAAATAAAGCAACAAATGTGAAATGAAAAAGTTGCAATAATTAAAGCGTTATCTGCTTTAATATTCACTTACCGCTTCCACATGGGCAAGGCATTTTGTTGTTTTAATTTGTTTATACTTTTCCTACACTTGAAAAAAATTTCCAATTCTTCAGCTAATATCAGCTAGTCACTCTGTTTTGGTTATCACTCAAGTTTAGCTTTGTAAACGCCAAATGTTGTTACACTGATCGACTCGTTGTTGCTCCTCTCGGTTTTATACACATCAAAACACTCGAATCGCGGCTCGTCTGTAGGAGTTACGTGGTGCCGTGTGCAAAAGTTGGCCCGAAGTCTGTAGCTGAAGTGCGGTGCGCAATATGTTTGCCTACAGTGCGGGGTATGTGACTATGTATATGTGTGTGAGTCAAATATACGTTAGCGCCTACATAACTGTATGTGTATGTGCATGGATTACGGGTACGTAGCATTTGGTTTGGCTGGGTGGTGTGCACAAGTGGGAGCGTAATTGTATCAATTTAACATTGTATGTATGCGTTGCCAGTAGGAAATTTTTGTAAATAAAATGTTCATAATTTGTAATAATTTAATTAATTATATATTTGAGTTATAAATATATAATTAATTATTGTAAATTGAATATTTAATACTTAAATGTAACTCGATGAATAATAATTAATGTAAAGCTGTGTGGGGCTTTTAGGTATGCAAATGTATTTAGAATATTCGATTTTTAAGGGCTTAGGCCAACATAAAAATAACTTTTGTTTCAAAGTATACTATATGGTATTTAAAAAAATTGAAATAGATAAATTCCAGTATTTTTTCCTTATTTCCAGAATAAGTTGTTGTTCGGCCTTTTCAGGATTTAAAAGTCAAAATCAATTAAAGTTATTAAATTTACATAGATATATTGATGTGTGTGTTATATGGTTAACATATGCCCGTTTAAACACCAACCTTCTGCTGTACCGAAAATAATAGTGTAAAAAAGTCAACTTCGCTTTGCTCCCCAAAAGTCGTCAAGTTCCTACTGGGCCAGTGCATTTGATATGACAATAACACAAGTATGTTACATATGGACACTTGCATATCTTGATATAGTATGTATGTAAAGATTGTAAAGAGGGCACACTTTGGGTCAAGCCGTGTGAAAAGCCTTCAGAAAATCATTTGCACACGACACCAAAGAATGTTCTTCTTACTTAACCAAGAATGCACTTTTGCACGCAATACCAACAAAATATATGAAGATAGGTGGCTTTTGGACAATAAACCTATAATTGCGCTTCATTATGGTTCAAATACTTTAAGACTATATAATAGACGCATTAGTTAACTACAAAAACAGTCTTCATTTGAGGTTACAACGTCTGCTTTCAAAGTGTTAAACTTACAAAATAATAAAAATAATATTAATTTTTTGATTCCAAACAAAGAAGCATTATAATAATAAAACAAAATGCCTTGCCCATGTGGAACCGGTGAGTGTAATCAGTCTAAAGACATAAATCTATATACATACATACATACATATGTACATACTTATATGAATGTATCTAAAGAAAATATAGTATAAGTACGTACATTACATACATATATTTAGGCGCCTTAATAGTCCTTTCAGACTACTTTAATATAAAACATTTATAAGAGTAATTTTATTTGAAAATTGCATGTTTTATTTAATTATATCTTTTTATTCTCAGGTTGTCAATGTGGCACTCAGCCAAAGAGCGGTAATTGCGGCTGTGGCGCGGCTTGCAAGTGCTGTCCCTGCGGAAGCGGTGAGTTTTACTTTAAAGTTGATTTGGAAAAGTGAAAAATTAAAATTGTTTGCTTAACAATAACATACATATTTGTGTTTGTTTTAATTAATAAATGACTTAATGTCTGTTTTGTATGATTTTAGGTTGCAAGTGCGGTTCACAAACTCAGAGTGGCAGCTGTGGTTGCGGCAGTGGCTGTAAGTGTGGACAATAAGAACACACAGTAATCAATTTCTAATAATGTACCGTAATGTTTCACAATAAAAATATAACATTTGATAATAAAAATAAAATTTAATTAAATCGAGATAAATTTAGCTTAGTTTTAAATGGAAATAATATTAAATTACATTGAACTTAACTTAAACTGATTAGTAGACCTCCTGTGTGGTTTGGTAGGCAATATATTTTATGTATCACATATATTGCCTATGAATAGTCATGAATCTATAATTGAAACTGAGAAAAACAGGTTGAGCTTATAAATAATTTCATATATCCGTGCATTTCAAGTTGGTTGTCATCGAAGGGACCTAACGATCGGCCCTGGAGACGTTCTTTTTTGACGGGATCGGACTATAAGCGGACTATACGTCGGGGACGAATACAGATAATTAGAATTTTAACCCGCAACTGTATTCAGAACGAAGTTGGTCACTCTAGATAATCGAAGCAACACGTTCTCTTCGTCTACTATGAGTGGTGGCTTGACTCCAGCTAGGGTTCTACGAAATCATGCCAGCAGAAACTGGTTAGAGAGGAGTGTATTATGTTCCTTGACCGGAAGTATGCAGGCATCACTATGTAGGTGTTTGTCAAGAGACTTCAAGAAGCATCTTGTAGTAGTACCGAGTGCAGTATTCTGATATGTTTGAAACTTCTTCTTCTGCGTTTCACTATATCCACCTGATCAAATTGGTGCAGAGTAGTCATGATCGGCCGGCCAATTGCCTTGTATGTTGCCAACAACGTTTTTTTTTCATCTTCCCAGGAGTTGCTGGCTCGCGATTTGAGGATTTTGTTGCGGCTCTGCTATGTGGCTTTAAACGCGGTCGTATGCGGAGTGAAGAAGCAATTGGCTATCAAATGTAACGTTAATAATCATAGGGTTGTTGAAACTCCGAACTTTTATCCCATAGACTGTGATAATAAGATTCAGTCTCTACTCCTTCGTTAATTTCAATAATATGGTCGCTAGGGATTTAGTAGGAGAAAAAAGATCAGTGAGATAGCTGTTTACTTTCGAACACATGCCTTCGATTTCACTGCCTGACGTCAATATCGTGCAATAACCTGCATAAGAGGAGATGGACATTTCCTCTGGTGGTTGAGGACCACATATAGCAAACATATACCATAACATCGGGCTGACTTTACTCCATATGAGTATGGTATGTGAGGTACCTTAATCAATCTCTGGCATCATTTTACTAGTATCTGAATAAAATAGATAAAATCGGGTGGTACTACCACGTTTGAATCCGATCCTCTAGTTGATATTTTGAACCCGAAATTAGCCCTTCCTTACTTATTTTCCTATATTTTACTACCACTATTCATATGTTTATAAACATGCTGCCGCAACATGTTACTGGTTGTCGTCTATGCTTGATTACAGCGCCATCTGTAAGTGAAATTTTAATACAGGGCGTTTGTAAGGTAAATTATTAGTATTGATGAAACAGATGGGTGGATAAATTGGATGGAGAGGTCAAATTGTATGCAAACATTCTACTCCACTGTCTCTCATGTGAGCTGGTTTTAATTAAGTGATCTCAAAGAGATATATTTATACCATAAACATTATTATATTAAGTTTGCAACGATATTTGCAACACCCAAAAGAAAACGCCGGAGAACCTTTAAAGCATACAAGTATATCAATGATCACCGTGACGAGCTGAGTTGATTTAGCTATGTACATATGTCAGTCCGCCTGTCTCTTTATACACAAATAAGTTACTCAGCTTTTGATATATCGACCTGAAACTTTACATACATTATTTTCTTACCAAGAAGCTGCTCATTTGTGGGAGCCTCCGATATTGACAACTATATCATTAAGCTTCCATACAATCCTAGAGATTAAGCTCATGTCTTTGTAAAGAAAACTTTTTATATTTGATAAGGTATCTTCACAAAAATTGCCACAGATTATGTGTTGTTCTGATCAGAATACTAGAACACATAGATGTCATTTAGACTGACCGAACAAAATCAAGAAAAATATATTTTATAGCCGTTTATGCTATTAAAAATTCACTTGTGAAGGGTATTATTAGTCGACTTTGACAGGACGAAAAGGAACTGCCTCTATGCCGTTATGTCTGAACTTGGTATCCCCGTAAGCTGACGATAAGCAACACAAAAAGCTCAGTCAGGGATCGGAAAGAACTCTATCTCTTGCCAGCAGGTGCTAGTTCGGACTAAGTTGGTTATTGAGAAGTAAAGTCATCTCTCGGTGAACAAAAATCAAACTATTTAAGTCACTTATTATTCCCGTCCTGCTATATGGTCCAGAGGCATGGACGATGACAACATCTGATGAGTCGATGTTGCGAGTTTTCGAGAGAAAGGTTCTGCGAAAGATTTATGGTCCTTTGCGCGTTAGCCACGGCGAATATCGCATTCGATGGAATGATGAGCTGTATGAGATACATATACGATGACATTGACATAGTTCAGCGAATTAAAAGACAACGGCTACGCTGGCTAGGTCATGTTGTCCGAATGAACGAAAACGCTACAGCTCTGAAAGTATTCGATGTAATACCCGCCGGGGGAAGCAGAGGAAGAGGAAGACCTCCACTCCGTTGGAAGGACCAGGTGGAGAAGGATCTGGCTTCGCTTGGAATCTACAATTAGAGCCTAAAAGCGGAAAGAAGTAGCGACTGGCACGCTGTTGTTAACTTGGCTATAACCGCGTAAACGGTTTCTACGCCAGTAAAGAACAAGCTCTTATTTACGTCCTAAGAGATTAAGAAAATAATTTTGTGGAAAATTATTGCATAATTTTGCTCATTCCAAACATTTCATAAATCTACAATAAATTATATAAATGACATATGGTCCTGCCAGATGCTTCTATCCAAAAAGGTGTTTTAAATTTATTTAATGTATGATCAGCGAGAAGAGTGAGGTACCCTCTTCTAGATCTCCAAATGCACCTGCTCACATTCTAAATTTGTTGTTCGGCTGCACTTTTTTGAACCCAAAAGTGAAAACGTCAAATGTTTGCTCCACAAGAATAAATTTTCAATTGTGTTCGCTGACTGAATTTATTAAGTGCCGCTGTTAAGGATATTTTCTTTATGTTTGTTTTTGTTGAACAAACCTTGCCGCCTTTTTTCTTCGTACTCAGCTCTTCAGCAAGAAAAGTTAAAAAATTGTGTTCATTTAGATGAATGTCCTTAATGCGCGTGTTATAGCGTTTAAATGATGTATGATCAGCAGAAGTATACAGAAATACACACACACACACACACACACACACTTGTGGCTGCGCTCGATTTGGGCGCTGCCATCTTAATTCATCCATGTCTTGGCTAACACCTTACTTTTTTGTGTGTTTCTCTCGCTAAGTGCACGAAGTTTTGGCAGTGGCTGAAGGTTGGCTGTTTTGATGTTTCACCTTGTTAATGAAGTTGTTATCTCCGCTGCAGGATCAACACCTTTTTCGTGGTCGCTCGGCAGCATGTACGAGTGCAACGACTTTGCTCATCGTTCGTCTGTTTTTGGTGCTTAAATATAAGGGGCATGTGTGACAGCGGCATTGGTGCGAATGATAAATTTTGATAAATTGATTAAGGGGAATTAATTAATTAAGACTTTGTTCATGAGGGCGAGTGAAAACATGAGTTTTTGATCCTCTTACATTATAATTATGTACATTTCATACAAACAAGTGAGCATTAATTGGAAGAGGCGAGGAATTGTGCTTGACTTTCGGGAATATTACCGTTAATTCTAAATAAGAGATTACAGCAAGGAAAATTGAGCTCCAACAACTTTTGCAGAAGATAGCTTTTTGTAAAGAACTACCGAATGCCGGAGAAATTTGCACATAATGGTTCTGAGAATTCTTAAATGTTGTAAAAGTCGTTCAAATATCCAAAGTCAGTGTTATTGTATATAAATATTTTGTGTTAAATATTTGTGTTATACATTTCATGATCCATTTTGAGATTACCTACTTTTTTAGAGAAAAAACATAGAATCTTCAAATTTTATGGGGAATGGTTATTATTATCATTTGAAAGAACATTCTTTGGCATTTATTTTAGAAGATTATCTTTTTCAAATATTGGTATTGCTACTTCTCGGATGGTCCAAATTTTCGATGACTCATTGAAGCATTTCGACTGATAACTAGCGAATTACATACGTAATGTTTTGCTAAAAGGCTTAAATTATGGAATGGAATGGGTATGTCCGTAGAGCCTTTAGACTTTTCATATCACCACAGGAAAAAGTCTAACGGTGTAATATCACACGATCTTGGTGACCAATTGACTAGCACAAAGCGTGAACTTAATTTCTCATCGAAATGTTCTCTCAATAAATCCATTGATTAATGCGATATGTGGGAAGTGTCGCCGTCCTGTTGAAACTAAATGTCGCCGAAATCATGAGCTTCAATTTTAGACATCAAATATTCGGTTATTATGACGCGATAGGGATCGCTATTGACGGTTATGTTCTTCACGGGCCCACAAAGCCGTTGTTTTTTCTGAATGAAATAGCAGCTCTTGAATCTCTTCAAGTCGCTCTTCGTCCAAAACGCAGCTATTTGGCTTGTTTACACACCCATTGAGTCAAAAATGGGCCTCATTGTTGAACAAAATTTGGCTCGAAAACGTTAGATCTTCTCGGAGCTTTTCAAGAGCCCATAGAGCGAAGCGATGTCGCTTGGGATTGTCGATCGGCTTCAGTTCATGCAAAAACTGTATTTTGTCGCTTTCAATTTAAGATCTCGACGTAAAATGCGCTAAGTCGTTCCATACGACAGTCCGAGTTGCTGCGGAATGGTGCCTAATCAAATATCCCCGGTCTTCGTGTACACTCTCAGCTACGGTTGCTATATTTTCTTCACTGCGTGCTGGACATGGTCTATTCGGTCGAATATTATCTAATAATGAATGCAGGGTCTTAAGATGGGTGATAATGTTGCGAATAGGCGTTGTTGAACATAAGTTGAAAATCATGTGGAAGCCGGAGTAATTCGGTGAGCGATTTTACATATTTTCGGCATTGAACTATCGCATAGAGCAAATCAGAAGTATTGTGTAATATGGTTTTGCGCCGACTGTACTCATTTTTATCCCTACATTTTCAGTGGACCTAAAAGCAAATTGAAAGAATCAACTGAAATTAAACACATCGTTGTACAGTTAGTAGGCGTGGATGTAGTCCCATTTCACCCGTTTTCAAAACGTTTTATAGGACTGTCATAATAATGATATGTACCTAATTTGCTTCATAAAGGTGGCACCTTACTGTCGAATTATGACTGTCCTGTGTATGCTCTTCGTTGCATCTTGGCTGTCAAATGTAATGCTTCATGTGAGTGCCGTTTTCAAGTGTTGGAAATCACGAGGGTCAACTCTGATCACCATAAAGAAAGAGTACACGACCTGGAAATATCTCGTGCAATAATTAAAGTGTTTCATGTGCTGTTTGCCAAGTGACACCGTCTTGTTGACACCACATATTGGCCACCTCAATATCATCCGATTTCGGAAAAAATAACTGGATTGTCATGTTGCGATATCAAGCACCAGTAGCAGTCTCTGCTTCACCAGCCTCATTTTCGAAAAAGTATGGTCTAATTATGCCCCTATCCCAAAATCTACACCAAACGTTGTCGATATATTTGTTTTTCGACAATCACATTTGGGTTCTCAGAACACCAAAAGCGGAAAAGTATTGAGATGTAACTTGAAAACACAAGCGAAAGTTCGATAATCTCAGAAAAAAACGTATCTACTTTTGTTTGACAAACATTGATAATCACAGATCGGCGTTGGACATAGCTAGCGCGATAAGCAGGGCGTTGATGAATAAAATAGACCACATACCTTCACGCTTTAAGTGGGAGAGAAGGTTTCAAGTCACATTAAAGAGGGCGGATAGCGCAGAAACAAGCGACTCACCAGCGGAACTTGCAACATGTACCCAGGCGGATCAGAAAAGACTAAGGGAATGGGCGTAGGAATATAGTGCTAGGAGCTGCATATCAGGTGACCCTTTAAGCTTCCGGAATACTGCAGTATCTTCTAGGCGGAAGCCTTTGAGGTTAGGTGACTTACGGAGATAGCTAAGAACGCAGGAAAAACTAGAGAAGACTAATATTAATATATAGCAAAGCGGCAATAACTTAACATTGTATGGAATGACTTTAGAACCAAAGGTACTGGCTGCCATAAAGCGTTTGCATATACATATGTATATTAAGCTCGCGGACTCAAGAACATTCCGAAAAATCAAATAGCCGATGATATTGTTATTGTCCCCTGGCTATCGAACCGTTATAGGAAATACGTAAGTGAAATTTTCGAAAAGGCCGACAAACAGATCAGAGTGATATGTAATATACAGTTTTGTCAACATCATTTGCAATGGCCCCTAAGAAAAACGAATGTACTTTTTACTCACACGGTCTTTAAAAGACTGGAGTCCGGTTGTTGGCCCAAAGAGAGGTCACAAATTATAATGGAATTTGGATGGACATTTATAACTACGATACGTAAAGAAATTTCAGGGAAGTATGCTGGATCATCTCCTCTGCTTCTGTCCAGCCTTATCTGGAAATATTTTTAGATAACTAGGAGCTCAGCAGTTCAAGATGTCTAGATGACATCCTCCATAACAAATACCTTAGCTTGAATTAAACTGTTTTCTATTTGATATTAATTAAAGATCGCACCCCTAACTTGGCTCTCATGATCCTGTTGAAAGTCATAATATCGAAGTCGTAGATAATTTCACGTATCTTGAAACCCCGTCCTGCTATATGGCGCAGAGACATGGACGATGACAAGAACTGTTGAGTCGGCGTTACGACTTTTCGAGAAAAAGGTTCTGCGGAAGATATAAGGTCCTTTGCGGATTGATATAGACTAGTGAATTAAGAGACCACGGCTACGCTGGCTAAGACATGTCGTTCGAATGGATGAAAACACTCCTGCTCTGAGAGTATTCGACGCAGTACCCGCTGGAGGAAGCGTTGTCTACGCCAATAAAGAAGAAGAAGGTCTAAGTAAAGCGTGACAGCCAGTGATTATAACTTAACACAACCTATATTATTAAATAAAAACAGGAACTCTATGTGTGATGCACCCATGAAAACTGGTACCTCTATTCGAATTTCCGCCTTGATTGGCAAACACATTTTTTCCACCGACAATATTCGTACTATCACAAATTATTTATCGGCACTAAGTCCATTTAGTCTCGCTTATTTGTTCATCCGCTTCACTTTGCTGCAGCAACGAACCGCCTCCTCTGCCAGCGCGGTAGCAACAACATGTACAGATGAATTTTAATTAGGGGAATCTTTGTTAGTCGCGATCATATACACAGATAAAACGTCGCTGTTCCACTGAGACAATTCAATCAAGTACAAGAAGTTGTTGTTGCTGCAGCAAGCGCTGATATGTCGCTGGATGTTGTACAACTTTTTTGCTCTCATTCCGTTATTGGCGATTTTGTTTTGTGCCTTTTGTAGGCAGCGTCAGCGAGTAGTCACTGCAACGCGTTTAACATCTCGCTGACAGCATTTGCCCGCAAAGATGATTTATTGCGACGCGTGATAAAGTCAAATCCGTGCACCACAAATACGGCAATTATATGGTGTGTATGTATGTAAGTACGAGTATATACGTGGCATGGAGTTGTGCTGTGCCATGGCTAATGAGCAACCAGCGGTGCAAGGGGCGAATGGTGAAGGCAAGCAACCATGCCGCCGCTACTTGCCGGAGGCTAGGGCTGCAGCGCGACGTTTGAAGAATCTTCCGCTCATACGGCACTCGGCTGTGCGACGTCATTCTGCTGTATGCTTATCTTGCGAAGACATCACCGCTTACAAAATTGTATCTTGTTAATTATCAATCAGTCGCTAATTACCGATAGTAACGCGATTGTTGTCGCACCGTTTTACAGCATCCTGCATCGCGCTGTGCTGTGCCTGTGCTTATTATTTATTTAAAAATAATACGAGCAACGAAGACGAGGCGTTTATAGCCTAAAACTGCGGAAAGAAACAACTACATTGACGACATGCTAGACAAGAAGTTTGGAAAAACTGTGAAGACAAAGCGCTTACAGAATTTGAAAGCAACATTAACTCTGCAAGAAACGTAAAGGACGAAGCTAACTGAAGCAGTAAAAAGTCAGCGAGTCAACTAAAGTTGGCGCAACATCCCACCACCTACCCACCTCCCCATCAGCTACTTAGTCATCAACGCGGCGACGTGCCAGCAACCGGCAAACTGCAGTAAAGATCGAAAGTATTTAAGTCAGTGAGCTGCTTTATGGGTAATTGCAGCCTTGCAAGAGATAAGTAAGTTCAACTGCTCGTTCAGCGACAACGACAAATGAGACCTACCTACATGCCCCATATGCAACATGCAGCGGCTGCACATACGCACGCACATCCGCGACCACCATAAGACCGCTCATTGTTGTAATCGTGGTCCTTCCTACATACGCGCAGCCATTCGCACTGGCTGGCGATAAATAATGAGCGCGTATTTTGCTAAACAAATACATATACTTACGTATTTACGAATCCTACGAATACATCCAAGTATGTATGTGCGTTGGTATGTGCAGCTGGAAAAAAATTAATGAAAAAGTATTGCCTTTGGGCGGGAGAAAAAACGAATGTTAAAATAAACTGTTCAACATTTTAGATGCGCCGAACATGGCAGGCTTTTAGTAGTCACCAATGCAATGCCACCAGGTTACATCGTAGGTCGTTGTGTTGTGTTGTGTTGCCTTTGTTACCACCAACTTATTCGACAATTCGCCGGTCTCCACGCTGTCACCGCGCTCAAGCGCGTATAGCTACTCACTCCTACCACCGGCTTGTTCACTTGTACGAACATGTGCGCAGTTCAAAATAATTAGCGTCGTACTCGGGTCCTTCTTAATTAACCTGATGAGCGCCATATCGTTTGTCGACGTGGTGAGGCGTTTGTTTGCGGCATTAGTATCGGCTGCCTGGTGTAATGTGGCCGTAGAAATAGTTCAAAAGTATGTTTTGCAGTTAATTAAATGTGGGGGTTTAAGAGATTTAACTAAAAGAGAGAGAGAAACAAAGATTTCAGTAGATATTTTAGATTTATATTCTTCTTCTTGGTTGCCTCTATATCTGCCAGTAATTTTAAGAAGCTTCTTCCAATTAAAAACTATTTGTTTAAATTTTTTAGGGCTACCCTTTTCTATAAGTATCTTCCAATTGACAACTTTTGAAAATGACGATTTTTTTAATATTGGCGCCAAAACGTTCGACTAAAATTTTGTCTAGCTGAGCACCTTTTTCAAGTTATTTGAAACAAACAAGTCGCACGAGATCTAATCTGGAGCTTACGGAGAAAGCGGCAATGGCGACGGCGGAGGTGCGAGCGTTGTCTTCTTTTCTGCTAGTTGGTATCAAAGTGTGCTGAATTTTCGGCTTAGCAGAATAATGTGACCACATAAAACAGTGGTTATCCCTTTTCCGGACGGTTCAGTCTTCGCCTTCTTCGGAGTAAGTTCCTCGGGGGAATTCCATTGTTCCGGCTGTTTCTTGGTTTCGGTACCAATAGATTTAAGTTTCATGAAACGACAAGCCCGGATTGCGCTTTAATAGCGTTAAACCCAATTAGGCCTTTGTCTCACGATTGCACTTGTTGTTCGGAGTGGCACATATTGCATCGACAACTTTCTCATGCCCTATATTTTATGCAAACTATGATTCACGCGATTTTTTGAGATGCCAACTATTTAAGTTTCTTACCAACCTGTGGCTTACCAAAACGTAGAGTTTTATCACTTGATCTTCTATTTCGTTTAGGTGTTTTCATGATGAAATTTGTTACATCAATTATTAACGAAGACGAGTAACATCCAGCACTTTTTGATTTTATTTTCCGATTTCCTTTTCAAAAATAATCATCGATTGATATTACACCTTTTGTCACCTTGGCGTAGACACCGCTGTAGCTGCGTTAACAACAGCTTCCCACTCGTTTCTTCTTTTCGCCAATTCGTGTGCAGCCACATTCTTCTCCACCCGATCTCTGCCACGGAGTGGAGGTCTTCCTCTGCTTCCGTCGGCGGGCACTGCGTCAAATACTTTCAGAGCTGGAGTGTTTCCATCCATTCGGACGACATGGCCTAGCCAGCGTAGCCGCTGTCTTTTAATCCGCTGAAGAGCATTTTTGTATGATATATCGTACTATAAATTGCCTAAGCAAAATCGGGCTATTAAGTACATGAGAACTTAACTAATAAAAGAATCTTAATCGAATATGATTCCTGGAAATTATGTCAACAATATAAGAGGTTCTACTTCTTCTTCTTCTTTACTGGCGTAGACACCTCTTACGCGGTTATAGCCGAGTTAAGAACAGCGCGCCTGTGTTATTTTTTTGTTCCCAAGGTGGCGTCAATTGGAGATTCCAAGCAAAGCCAGATCCTTATCGTTGTATATCTCCTACAACACATTCTTCCATCAAATGCGATATTTGCCGTGGTCAACGCGCAAAAGACCATAAATCTTTCGCAGAACTTTTCTCTCGAAAACTTGTAACGTCGACTCTTCAGATGTTGTCATCGTCCATGCCTCTGCACCATATAGCAGGACGGGAATAATGAGTGACTTATAGAATTTTGTTTTTGTTCGTCGAGAGAGGACTTAACTTCTTAATTGCCTACTTAGTCCGAACCAGCAAGAGATATGCTGCGTTGGATTTCGTAGCTGACGTTGTTGGTTTTGATGCTGGTTCCAAGACAGACGAAATCATTTACGACTTCGAAGTTATGACTGTCAGGAGTGAGGTGGGAGTCTAGTCGCAAGTGTGACGACTGTGTGTTAGATGACAGGAGATATTTCGTCTTGCCCTCGTTCACTGCCAGACCCATTTGTTTTGCTTCCTTGTCCAGTCTGGAGAAAGCAGAACTAACGGCGCGGGTGTTGATGCCGATGATATCAATATTATCGACGCACGCCAGCTGTTGTACACTCTTATAGAAGATATTTTCTCCAAAAGTAAGTTGAAGAAGTGACACGAAAGATAGTCCCTTTGTCTAAAACCTCGTTTGGCTCGGAGATTTCCTTCACTATCAGTTCTTTGCCGCCGTGTTTGAATAGCTCGGCAGGCAATCCATCAGCCCCGTCGCTTAATCGAATATGACTCCTGGAAATTGTGTCAACTGAGTTGTAAATAATTATCTGTGTTTGGCAGCTGTTTGTTTGCGAAATTTGTCGTGCGATTTTTACTATAGAATAAAAATTAAATAGCGAGTTTGCTTGATATTTTGCGTTTCCAATGGAATCATAACTTCGGAATCGTTTAAAATTTTGCATACGTGTTTCTAACATGAACATAACTATTTGAGTGGCATAAAGCATTTAATGAAGGTTATGAAGTCATCGAGAACTTATCCCATGCGATTCGTCTGTTCACCTCCCTTAATTACGATAACATAGAGAAAGTTAAGGAAACCGTGCCTTGTCGTCTTGTTGGCGTCAGAGCAGAGGCTTACGTAAAGGGGCTTTTAGGGGTTCAAGCAAAAGTTTTAGCAGTAAAAATAATGACACTGGTCAACAAATTTGTAATTTTTTTTCCTCACATGAATTTATGTATATCAAATTTTTAATATACTAGGGCCACCAAATAATAATATATCAATGAAAAAAATGTACACATCATGTTTTCTTGTGACATCGGAACATATATTTTCGTAAAAAGTACAAAATTCAGCCACACTTGCAGAATTATTTCTTAATATCTGATAGATATTTATGATTTTCTTGAATATTTGGCTTCCGGTAGGTCCCTTTTAAGTATACAACAATAGCCTGCTAGCATTCCTGGACTCCATTTTCCTTGATAACGTTTCTCCATTAAGGAAATGTCTTGATGGAACCTCTCACCTTGTTCGTCACTCGCAGCACCCAAATTTGCCGGAAAAAAATGCAGATGAGAGTCCAGCATATGTATTTTTAAGGACATATTACACCCCAAAGTTCATTTATTAAATCTTTGTAATTTTCAGCTTTATGGTTACCTAGGAAATTTTAAACAACATTCACAAAACATTTCCAGGCGAGTTTTTCCTGACCATTCAGTTTTTCTTCAAAGATCTTATCCTTCATCAATTGCCGTATTTGTGGGCTTACAAATATTCCCTCTTTGATTTTCGCCTCGCTGAGTTTAGGGAATTTCTCTTTTAGATATAAAAATCCATCTCCATCTTTAGGCATAGCTTTTACAAAAAAAACTGGATGTGATAGAAGCAAACCTGTTATATATTTTTAATGAGGGTACACTAACATAAATAAAAATCGTAACAAAGTTCATGTGACAAAAACAGTGTTTACAAGTGTGATTAGTTTGGTTTTCCCCAAGAAAAAATTGAATATTTTTTGATATGTTTTACAATAATTAACTATTTTAAACAATATTTTAAATACATTTTCATAGTCAGGATTTTTCTTTAGCGATGAAACGCCATCTACTATAGTGCTTAGTTCCTTCAATTTCGTATCGTTTATCTTTTGAGGTAGCTACTCGTATAACTCATAACGGTCATTCCGTGGCTTCGTCAAACTTCGTGTGTGTGTCTTGAGTCTTTCGGGTCGCTAAGGGGATTCTAGAATCTCTTATGGTTCGACCCAACCCATTTTGATTAATGTTTTGGGTATAAAGCGTGTCAATGATAGACTCGTGCCAAAAACCTGAAAGCGCCGTCAAATGCTAGCTTTATTGTCACTGCCACACACGAAAGGAGAGTGTATACCAATCCAACCAAATTGTTTTGCTTTCGATTCACACAGTTTGAATGGACCAGTCCGGTTCTAATTTGATCTTGAGTGTGATATACAATTGCTGCTTATATGTATATTTAAAAGAGTACTAAATTTTGAATTATTATATTTTCGGCAACTAGAAATACTAAAATTAGGTTTGCGTGTTAGAAAAGAGATATGTCTATTATGATAATAAATGTAAAAAAAATATATATATTTGTAAAATTCTCGAAAACTCGTGAGTTGTCCTTACACTGTGGTCAGATCAGTTGCCTAAGGAATAACCATTGAATCAATACTTTTCACTAAAAAAAGTGCGTTCCATTTGTATAGATCAAAATAGATCGCAATTAAAATTGTAAAACGAAACCGCAATTAGTTAAAAATTGAACGCGAAATGTAATGAAAGCCCTTTCAACTATTTACTACTGAAATTCAACACTTTTCTTTGATCCTTCACCACAACAAGCCAGTTCAATTCATAGCCATATAAACTTAACCTTAACCAATAGCGCGCACTTGCAAAAAAGATAAATCGCCAGATGAAGGATAATGATATAATTAATGCCGTGCGCAAGTTGCATTGCACGTTGCATGCCCATTGCACATGGCAAGCCGAACGTTATGCTTCGCAGCGTTAAAGTAGCCCATTCAGTAGGTGGTGTGCAATTGCTGTTGTAACTGCGGTGTAGTAGGAGCAAACTTCAAAGCAACAATTGCCGACAATGTGCAGCAGCAACAAGCGCAAACAATTGGCTACTGTGCCGCATGCGCATTTGCGTTCGCAATGCTACAACACAGAGGCCACGGCTGCGACAACAAACAAGTAGCTGGTGGCGGCGAAAAATGATCGAGCGGGATATGTTGGAGACAAATGCAGCTTCAAGTGCCCTGCCAACAATGTGGCTGCAATAGTAACAACAATAACTACAATTAATAAGTAGCATGCGCATAAGTAGCAACTATTGCAGCCGGTGAAACTGTGGCAACTTGCGGCTACTGTGACTGTGACCGAATACAATGAACGAACTGCTGCCTCGGCGCACAAAAGCTCAAAATTATCTGACTAAACGCGGTTAAGGGTTTTTGTTCCACTTCGTTATGCACCGTGCACACTCGGCAGATCAGCAGCAAGTAGCCACGTAGCATTGTTGTTGCCCCCGGTGTCCTTGCGCCTGCGCAGCTCACTGATCAGCAAGCGATTTAAGCGGCCAATGTAGCGGTTGGGTCAGATAAACAACCGAACACGCGTGCATTCGGCTTCTGATTTTGTAGTTGTAATGCCTGCTGCGCTGCAGGCTACAACAACAACAACAACCATGATTGCGAGTATTATAAGCGTAATATTCGACACACAAACTTACCTTACTACAACAACAAGTACTACTTATATTGTTTGTTTTAATGTTGTTGTTATTTTTGTAGTTGTTGCCGCTAGCGCTGGAACTGTGGCTGCTGTTGTTGTTTTTGATTTCGATTGAAATCCGTTTTGAGCTCCAGCCCAACAACAAAAAGTGGTTGCCGCTCACTAACATGGTTGGTTCTTGCCTCGGCGCATTCGGCTACTGGCCACAATTTATTTTTCCGTCCTCTCGAGATGGAAGTAGCCAGCAGTCAGTGTCCCACCGAGAGCGACATATGCCATCTTTGGCTGCTGTCCATACTTTTCGCGTCAGAGTTTGTACTACTGTGTTTGTTGTTGTTTTTGTTGTATGATTGCGACTTTTGCAAGTATGTCCCATAAGTCGCGTCGGGCGCATTCCACAAAATTTTAAGCTGATTTCGTCGGTTTGTTAAACATTTTGTGCGCTCCACTGACTTTTCGGGTCGCTTCATCGCCGCAAAACAATGAAAAATGTGAAGCGATCGCTGTCCAAAGTGGAGACAAAGACAACTAACTAAGCTCGCGTTCAGCTTGGCAACGCTTTTGCTGACTCTAATAATGGATTAAGCATTTTTGATAAGAACTTGAAATTTTAATTATAATTTTTCCCGCGATATAGGCAAGAAGTTTTTCAATCGAGTGGCTTTGGAGTTATGGTTGAGGTTAAGCAAAACTCTTTGTATTTGCTGAAAATATTATCAAGGCTATCTAAACTTCGATGCTTTAAAGAGCATAATGCGCTCCAAAGATGATAAACTTTGGCAATGTACCAATAACAACAAATTATTAAATTATTAATTATTAAATTACATTCAAGTGAAGCTGCAGTAGATAAGCCTCATGGATACTCTATATACGATTATGTTATTAGTATTTAATATAAGCTTGTCTTTCTGAATTAATCAATAAAGAAGTTTCCTTACGTTTTTTGTGCGAAATCAAATTTCTGGCGTCCAAGCGTTCAGAATGTTGGAAAAGACCTTCTGTGACAATTATTTGTCGCGAACAAGTGTTTATGATTGCTAGAAATTATTCAAAGAAGGTCGAGAGCGCGTTGCTGACGAACCCCGTCGAGGACCAACATCAACTAAAGATCAACACATCAATAAAATAAAGGAATTGGTACTCGACGATTAACAGTCAAAGACTGCGGTGGCGTCGTTGAAATATTGGAAGGTTAGTGAAAACATTTTGAAAGATCATTTGGCTCTAAGAAAAGTGAAAGCACAAGTGGTTCCAAAATCATTAAAATTTTTTCGAAAAACATCGTCGCGTTAACGTCTGTGAAACAGTGCCGACCACCAGAATGCCATGAAACGTATTAACAGTGGCAATAAGTTTTGGATCTATGCATACGACCCCGAAACAGACGATCAATCGGCAGAACATCGTGGCAAAGGTGAGCCGAAGGCGAAAAAACCACGTCAAATCCGGTCAAAAATCAAGCCTATGCGGACAGTTTTTCTAGATTATAGAGGTGACGGCCAAATCGTCAACAAGTAATACTATTTGAGTGTATGCGACCGTCTCGGGAAAACCGTTTGGAGTCAATTGAAGACTTTAAATGTAAATGAAGCCTATTCCGGATATTTACTTTAACAACTGTTTCGAGGATTGGAAAACACGTTGGCCCTATTTAGAAATATGGATCCAAGGACCTTTAACCTGCGTCTGCAGAACCGGCAATTTACGCAAAAAGTAGGCCCGTAGCCAGCTTTTCATTTCGGGGGGGGGGGCTGAAGTAAAACCATATATAAACTTTGAATTTTCTGTTTATTAAAAAAAAACAATATAAATTCATATACGTATTACTTAAATTATTTGGTAGTTGTAACTGAAATAAGTAATATTTTTCTTTTCTTCTTGTTTGCCATATCATTAATTATTTCATCTGGATCTATTTTAATATCCCAGTGCACTGCAATAACAGCAAGTGCACTCAGCCGCTCATTGCCCATCACACTGCGTGGTAAAGTTTTTATTCTTTTTAAGGTTGAAGAAGTTCTTTCGAAGGAAGCGGTCCTCACTGGAAGAGTTGGTAAAATTGTAAGCAGGTAGTGAATATTTTTAAAATACGTTGCATCGCAATGTTGCAGTAATTTCAACACTTCTATGGTTGGATCTATTGTTGATAAGCTGGCACACCACAATCGATACTCTGATTTTAATGCTGTCATTGATATTTGCTCCTCGAAGTAAATAGTTAAATTTTTTAATTCTTCGGCATTATCAATTGCAGCAAAACCTGGGAGTAGAATTTGAAATGACGAGAGTATATCCTCATTCACTAATAAACGTTCTGTCATGTTTTGAATCAGAGCATCAACGCATGGAATAAATATTGTAACTCTGAAGTGGCTTTCAGGGGTTGTGCAAGGTGGATTAGCACGAGTAGTTTGACGCGAAGTCACTCTAGGCACTACAAGATCTATGTCATAAAGATCTTTAGACATTTGTGATGCTGTTTGGAAAATATCGTTGAAAAAACCATCCGCTGTTTCTCTTTCTGGTGCAGAGTTCTTATTAATTCTTTGGCTCGGTTCATTGCTGATACAAAATCCATAGATTTTTCTTGGAGTTACACAGACAGTGGCAGCGTTAAGCTGAACAATTGCTCACAGACGAATAGACTAAGCAAAAAATCGCTTTTCTCTACCGCTGCTAAGAAGGCTGATGCTTTAGACGAAATGGACCATGTCTTACTCGAAATTATTTCCAAACTTAGTACAATGAATTTGAAAAGCTCCACAAAGCTTATAATGCTTTCATGCCTTTCTATAAACCTTGTTTTACAAAGGCGAACAAGTCGTCTTTTTTTGCTTTCTGGTGCGTGCTTCTGTATAACGCCCTGGAAAGTTGTGTTTGCATTTGAATGGTTTCTAAATAAATTTGCTATTTCATTGACAATACCAAGGCAGTTCCGTATTGAAGGTATTGACATAGTATTAGAAAGCGCAAGGTTCAATCGGTGACTAGCGCAATGAACATATCGTGCTTTTGGATACAGTTGTCTTATCCTGGTTTGCACTCTACTTAAATGCCCTGACATGTTTGCTGCTCCGTCATATCCCTGTCCAACCAACTTCGCCATATCAAGATGGAGATCTGTACAACGCTTAAGTATGACTTTTGATAAGTTTTCAGTCACCGTCTAGTGTAGTTGCGTACGACTGTTATAGGTTTGAGCTCAGTGATAAATCTTTTTTATTTGCGATTTATTTAAAAAATTTCCTTATTTCGGGGGGGGCTTCAGCCCTCTAGCCCCCCCCCCTGGCTACGTGCCTGGCAAAAAGCTTGTGTAAATGCGTCTTCAGCTTGCAGTGGCGAATGTAAAATGCGACCAGCAGTCCGAGTTTATCCTTATGGAGGTTGATTGCATATTTAAACCTGCTGAAGTTCTACCCCCAATTAGCAATTTCGCATGACGCATACCATGGAGTTGTTGCCAATGCCTCTCGTTCGTTTTGTGGAACAGCTGCTTTATGGTATGGGGACCCACTCCAGTGAAAGGTTCAGGTCCTAGTTAGTGGATACTGCGGAGCGGGCGAGCTTATCAGCCAGTGCGTTTCCGGCTATACCATGCGCCGCTAGGCTTTTCACCCGTTCCTTCCTGCTCCAGCAGCAATTTGATCTCATATGAGGAGACTGCTTTAAGTACTGCTTGACTTTCGCTAAGTGTGGTATACGTTCGTTGCGATAGTTGCGTTGGAGATTTACAAAATTGTTTTCACTCATGAACTAAAACCATCCATTGGACCATCCATTCATGAACAATCATTGCATTCGCCGAAATTGCCAGTTTGGTGTGATTTGTGGTCTGGGGGAATCATCGGTTCGTATTTCTTGTGAGATAAAGCTGCTGTCAATGGAGAGTGTTATGGATCGATGATATCTAACTTTTTATTACTACAATTGGATAAAGTTGATCTTGACTACATCAACAAGACGGGGCTACGTGCCAAACAGCAGGTGCAACAACCGAACTACCTGCATTGCGAGAAAATTTTGGAGATTCCTTTATTTCAAGATTTGAAGACATTGCTCTTTAGCAATAAACCAGACACTCTTGAAGCTTTTGATGTCAATATTGAATGTGCCATTCATGACATACGCATTCATTTAGGGGAAAAAGTACTCGAAAATTGGGTTCATCGAATTTGTTCCTGCAAAAGAAGTCGTGAAGCCCTTAATGTTATAATCAGAACTTAATTCTATCGATTGTACTTCACACTAAATACTAAATACATTTAAATTTCCTTAACAATTAGTGTATTTTTTGTTAAAGAAATCACATCACTCTTATTGAAAAACCCTGTATGCATGTAAATATAAATATTTTATGATCGCAACAAACAGTTTCATTGCAAAATATTTGGCAAGTCTTATCAGTTGTGGTTATCAGCGAAATTTGGATAACAATTTGTTTCAATAAAAACTGAAAACAACAACAACAAGTAAAAATGCAGTATCAAATCCCAAAAGCAATAAAGAGTTATAAAAGCAAAGACAGAATAAGAAATAAACACCCGACAGTCGCTAAGCAAACGGTATTGATGTCGCGAAATGACAGCGATGCCACGGTAAGTCAGTGTGCCAACCAGCAAGAACCTTAATCAGCGGTGTTATACTCGTATTGTGTCATGATGTGCACAAGCGGATAACGTTTTTATTAATTAGTCAAAATGTCGATTGTGTCGTGTATCGAATCTCCGCACAAAAAATATGGCCAAGTCCACAGAAGACAGAGTTTAGCACAACAGCAGTGATACGTTGAGCCTCATACTTAGACACATACGTACATATCTTTGTCTTTATCACCAGATAATGCTGGCCAGCGAACTATAAGGGAGCCCAAAACCACGACTGCTGCTGCTGTTGGCTTCCACTACAAATGACACTCGCAACACCCAGTTGCATCCAAAGTTATTTCGGTGGTGGCACATTTTCGGTTTTAAAAAATTAAATATACCAAAGGATGTGACAAGTGATCGCGATCGTTGGGTGTTAATTATGTAGCTGTGCTGCGGACTGTGCATCGGACGATGGAGAACAACGCAGTGGATACTGTATGGCTTTGAAAAGTAAACATTTGTGAGTTGTGAAAGCCTACTAATTATCGGAAAGATAAATATTGGCACACAAATTAAAGGAGCTGAAAGTTTTGTTTTCAAAGTATTTGTGTGCGTATGAAGATGTTTACCTATATTTTTGTACCAATTGACATAGTACATATAATTATAAGTATGGATACGTTAAATCAACGTGTGATTGATATCTAAGTTAAGAAAACCACAATACTTGTACGTTAACAATCGTGAAGAAATTTCTAGAACTCGCCATCTCTACTGTAATGTGACTTGCTGTGAATTTTGGCAGTAAAATTTGTTTCACCAAAGAGCTACATTTCTAATTTTCAATTAACCAAATGGTCATATTTCGAGTGCAAACATCCTATATGTATACTCTGATCTTTTCTTTTCATTAATGGCGTAGACATCATCTCTGTACCCTAAAATTGGAACTGGCTGATGATACCATAACCATTTGGTTTATATTAACTAATGGGATAGCGACTGATAAGTCAACCGATTTTATTCTTTTTTGACATGAAGTTAGAATAGAATAGATCGAAAGTGATGTCTGCAGTAGGACTCCATTGGGACCTCCCGTATCCAACGTATCTAATATAACTCAAAGGCTCTGAAAATTTTTGGAATTGTGTTGTGACAATTATTTTATAAACTAGAAAACATTTTGAGATAAAAAGTTCTCTTCATAATTTATTATATAAGGTGATCCATTTCGAGGCTCCTTACTTTTTTAAAGAAAAAAACACAGAAATTTAAAATTTATGGGGAATGTTTATTATTATTCGAAAGAACATGCTTCGGCATTTATTTTTTGAAGATTAACTCATTCAAATATTAGCCGTGGCTACGTCCACACAGATGGTACATCCATTAAGTCCAATTATTGATGATTCGTTCGAACATACCGACTGCTAACTGGCGTGACACTCGTAATGTTTTGCTTCAAGACTGAGGAATGGAATGGAATGGAATGGGAATGTCCGCATAGACTTTAGACTTTACATATCCCCAGAGGAAAATGTCTAACAATATAATATCACGCGATCTTGGTGACCAATCGACTGGTCCAAAGCGTGAACTTCTCTCAATAAATACATTGATTGTTGCGATGTATGCTTGTTAAAACCAAATGTCGCCGAGATCGCGAGATTCAATTTCAGACATCAAATAGATGAATATCATGGCGTGATAACGGTCTCCATTAACGGTTATGTTCTCACCGGCTTCATTTTTTTGCTATTTTGTTTCGTCGAAAAAATACCTTGTTTCATGAATTTTTTTAGAAAAAATTATTGCTGTAGGTTTATTTTACTTATTATTATATGAAAGATTTGAAGGATACTTAATAAAAGTTTTATCGAAAAATAGCGAGGAATAACGGATTTATCGTCGATCTCTGCAGGCACCTCGAAAAGAAGTTTTCTTGCGGTGACCAGCCTACAGCATCACTGGATCATCTGAAACCAAAAAATCAAAATGCTTTCTTTAGTCTATTAGTTTATCTCTCAATGGGCGTTCGAGTTTTTTTAATTTTTTTTTTAATTTTTAAATTCTTCAATTTTTGGTACCATTTTCAAGCCAAAATGACGTTTTTAAACGAAAAAATCGACCTATTTGTTATTGTAAAATTGTTAGTAATTAAAATTTTTGGAATCGACGTCATTCGAGAGCTATATATATGTAGAATATTTGTACAAAATATCAAAACGATCGATGCAGTAGTTTTTTCTGTAGGCTGGTCACCGACTTTAAAAATGACATATTTGGGAAAATCGATTCAAAGCTCTCGCCGCTCAGCAAAGGTAGCTGGAAGGCGCGCAAACCTAAGTTAGAGGTACCTTTATTCAGCCTGCTGTAACTTCGTTAGTTTTTCTCCAAATGACCTAAAACTTTAACACAATATTCTTGAGATGTTGATGGTTCAGAAAAAAAAAAAAAATAAAAAAATGGAAAAAAAGTCAAACCTTACCCCCCTTTAATGTGGTGTACCATGACAATATTAAGTCTACAAGTTTTTATAAAAAATTAGTTTAGCAACTGTTGTTGTTATAGCTATAGAATATAAACATAATAAGCTACTATATTTAATTTCTATTGAGAAAAAAACTGAAGATGCTTTAGCAAGGAATTATCATGTTTTTTAGAATTTGTTTGCTTCGTAATATCATGAAAATACAGTAACTATAAAAAAAGACATTTTTGTTTTCAATACTTTGAGATAAAAACATTCAATTCCATGAATTTGAGCTTTGTTCCATTTGAAAAAAAAAAATCTCCGAGAAATGCGTAAAATTCTCCAAATAAAACCAAAGCAAAGACATTTTTTTACACACAATATTCCTCGAAATTTTTCGGCATGCAAATTAGAACCAACTTACGAGTCGCAGAGGAGACAGTCTTTTTTAAAGCGAAAATGTTCCTACTGCAACTTAAATAAAAGCAAAGATTGCCAACAGCATGAGCTTTTCTAATGCAAGTAAATCCTTCCCGCTAAGCCTTAACGTGTCTTACCGAGGCAAAGAGTGGTAGAAGCCGCGCTGTGAGCTACTGTTGTACAACTCTGACCGGCAGTCAGCTCCTCTACTCTATCGGTTGAGTTATTTGCTTTTATTGTCGTTTGGTTGTTCATCAGCATTGAGGAATCAGTTCTATTGTCACAAGCGGTATGCTGCCGCATTTGAATATCGGACGGACAAACCGAAAATAATTTCTTCAGCATCCAATGCAGTCTAATGCATGTACCTTCGCTGTTGTCTTGTACCATAGTTTAATCGTCTTGACAATCAAGCTAGTGGTGGCTCAATGCGATGCGCCGTTTTGTACGTGTAGCGACGTTCTTCATCGGCAGACTGCCTCGGCGCGCAGCGTTAAATTGCCAAATTCAAAATTTATGGCTTGAAATCATGGTTTTCATAAATTTTCAATAGCAATCAAGACGTGTCCTTCTTTTACATTGTTAAGCAGACTTAATGCGCTCACTAAAGTTGGACGCTGCTGGATATTGAAGCCTATTTACTGTAGTCATGGCCTTTGGGTTCGATTGCTCCTCGACGAGGGCAGATCGATGCAGTTTATTTGCATGTGATTGAAATGTGACTTTAATATTTGTGGTGTGGTAGTAAATTTTAAACTGATCTCCGATGCGAATATATGCAAATGAGGATCATTATCGTCGGACTGTGGCTTACTTGAAGATGAAAAGTACTTATGTATGTACGTATGTTAGGAGTAGAAAAATAAAAACGAATTTAAGAGCGTTATAGGCTCAGACTTGTCGTTTTATTAGTTATCTCATATTAGTAAGAATAAATAAGTAGTATTTGTGTTTAAGAACTTAAAGCAACTCTTTCGGTGGAGTTGAGTTTTTTTTAGTCTAGACGGATGATCTTACACAAAAATTGATTTCGAAAATTTTAGAGTTGTGAGTCTTATGTCTTTCAACCGAGACTGTTTTTTCTTTTTCAGTGGGGGCGTTGGTCACTTTAGCTCCGCTCCAATTGGATATTTTTAGGCTAACCAGAGGATACTTGGTCTAAGACCGGAAGTGGTGAGCTACTTGAACCATATGTAAAAGAATCGTTTATGGCCACTCCCATGGGAATGACGATCAGACAACTTTCCTCACTTGCGTGAAATTCTACACATGGCCATCGTCCTCGTAGATAATTTCGTCTATCTTGGAGCCATTAAATCCACAATATCGTCAGCCTCGAAATAAAAACTAGAATAATTCTTTCCAATAAGTGCCACTTCGGACTGAGTAGACAGTTGAGAAGTATAGCATCTCTCGACGAACAAAGGCCAAACTCTACAAGTCACTCATCATCATCAATGAAATATTAACGAGTTTCTTTATTGATTTGTGACACTGGATGAAATACGAATATTGACAGTGTTATTAACCCACATTCATTTTGCTCACGAATACATCATTATAAACCTGACTCAAATCGGCAGACCGCTGAAAGTCGCCCAAAGATCAAAATGTTGGCCGGCAAGGGGTTTGCTAGTACCTTGTGGGTTTCATGGAATTGTTTGCATCGACTACCCACAACCAGGTAAAACAATGAATAAACAAAATTAGTGAGTTTTTTAACAATAAATATATGCTGTCTGACATAAACAACCTTCAAGTAGAATTAAGGCTTTATATTCAGGAAATATTATGTTTTACAAAGATATTTATCTTGATCGATTATATTGGTGATATGTATGGCAGCTATATGCTGCAGTAGTCAGAGTTGAACAATTTTTACGGACATTGTATTGTTGCCTTGGAAAATGGTTAGATTAGGTTAAATGGCATGGGATCACATTTGGATTGTTATGTATAGTCCTGGCCAAACGAAAACAACTCCTGTACTTGCTTATCAGCTATCGACAAATTCAATCTTACTGCCTGAATCGCGATCGACCAATGCCGAGTCAGCACTCAAGCATTCAGCTGGCCCTTATTGGGAGCTAAAAATTCTCTAGATAGATATTTTACAATTTATCCTGAGCCAGAAAGACCTTGCTGATTTTATCTGAGGTCCTGCAGTGAGCCAGTTTAATCATGTAGTAACTAGTTCCTAAAGTTAAAGAGTCTACACATTTCTTTACTAGCCTTGAGCGCACAGTCAGCGAGCTTTAGTATAATATCGCTGCTCTACAGTCGGAGTGGATAGTAACCATTCTGAAGAAGGCTGCGCACCGGAGCGTAAATCTACTGCTACTGGTATGGCAGCCACCTCCAGTTGAAAGAAGTCAGGAAGTCTAATGATTTACATACATATACATAAATATTTATATAGTTTGGAAGATCTCCGAAGTTTTCTTTCGCATGTTCGAAACTTCGTGGCAAACTACTATACCCAGTATAGGGTGTAAATAAAGGGTGATCCATTTCGAAGTTTCCTACTTTTTGATGGGGAATACTTACTATCATTCGAAAGAACATTCTTTGGCTTTATTTTTTTAAAAATTAAGTCTTTCCAATGTTGGCCACGACTATATCTCAGATGATTCATCCGGTGAGTCCAGTTTTGGAAGATTCGTTCGAGCATTTCGACTGTTAACTGTCGCATGACTTGCGTGATATTTTGCTCCAAGTCCTAAATTTAAGCCGGGATTACACACCTTGGACTTTACATATTTCCATAGGAAAAAAACTAACGGTGTGGTATCCCACGATAACAGTCGCCATTGATGGTTACGTTCTCATTGGCATCATTTTTGAAGAAATATGGATTGATGAGTCCAAGGCCCACAAACCACATGAAACTGTTGTTTTTTAGAGATGAAATTGCAGCTCTTGAAGCTCTTTAGGTTGCTTTCGTACCAAATGTGGCAATTTTGCTCCTTTACATATCCACTGAGCCAGCAATCGCTGAACAAAATTTGACTCGAAAAGAACACAATTTTCCAGACAGCTTCTTCTAAGCTATAATATGTTTTGTGGCACAGAAGACTTTAAAAATAATAAAAAGGATAAATTGAAGAAAATAAATTTAAATTACGCCATCACTAATATTGTGCGGGAAAGAAAGAAACCCCAAATGAAAATATATACGAAATTGCATTGCACTTACTCATGACTTTTGTCTCAGTGAGGTGCCCCTTACTGAGGGACTTACGCAATTACAACAACAGCAGGCAGTGAAATGAAGCAAGACACGTTCGCTGAAGCAAGATGAGACACGACGACGAGAGGAGCCGCAAAGCATTTAAGCCGAATCAGACGCAAATGAAAGAACATTGCAAGCAATTAAGCCGATGTAATAAATTAATCACAATGGCCACTCAGACGATTAGGCCAGAATGTGCCGCCGCCAGCTAGTGAACACGATCGAAGCGGCAATGATATTAGTCAACGTTAAAGGGACAAGCTTACGTCTGCGCTTGCGCATGCTCACTGCCGACCTACGGACGGTGAATATGCGGCTATGGCAATGGCAATGAGGAAGGGCGGCCAAGCTCATGAACTGGACTGTGCGGTTGCAATTGAAGCGCGGTATTAGTAATAAAAAACGTGCTTTTAATGTACAGATATGCGTCTAACGTAGGAATGCCTGTGCCACATAGATGCCAACTAAGTATTAGTTTCATTGCTATGCATCAAATGGTGTAGTGGCGGCAGCTGATGTGTATGATGACGATCACGGTGATGATGGCGTGATAGTGTGTGTCTGCGTATGTAATTGCTTGCGGTCACAGTTGGTCGCGGAAGGTTGTTGATGACAATGTGTGAGCAGTAAACGGCGGGTTGCGCGTGCGTCGCGCGGTAATGGCCGCTGTTGGCAGCTCGAAGTGATGACAACACACAGACATAATTGTAAAACTGCAAGCAACTGGAAGCTGCGGCTCTTACAATCCAATAAATTTCTTTTATGCAAACGTATTCGTAATACCAGCGGCAAGTAAATGTTTTTTGGTTGCAAGTAGCGTGTTATGTGCTTAGCATGCTTTCGAGTGTTTGCATGTGTGTGTGTATGTGGTGATAATTTATTTGGCTAATTTGTAGCAATCGACATGGAATCTTGTTTATTAAACGTTGTGCGCTTACAACATTGCAGAAATGTGCGTCAAATGCATTTGTTGTTGTTGTTTGTTGCAACCGAATTCGTAGTTTAAGCTCTCGAGTTTGTTACTTGTATCTTTTGCATAAAAGTCGGTACTATAGAGTTCGTTTTCACCCTCGGCGCTGTCTTTCTTCCTTTCAATACCAATTCTTATGCGCATCACAAGTACTGTACTGCAACAACAATAAAAGACAACAACATTATCACCACGTTGTCGTTGCAACATTCGCTTTCGCCTGCAGTTCATTAAAGGAATACTGATATGCGCACAACACTTTTAGTGATTTAAATTTCTTTCCTTTTGTCCTCTACCGATCTTCGCCTGTCTGTCTGTGTCGATTCAATATTCGTGGTCTCGAGTGTTATATGGCTATATCGACACATACACAGCCGCACTTTTCTGTATGTAGATTGCAAATGAGGCGGATCGGTGGACTAAGATTTATGACCCTGTTTGATGTGTGACGACCGTCCGAACGGTAATGGGAATGCGTTAATACGATATTGGCTATGGGAAGACGTCTGCCTGTGATTGTTGTTGTCTCCTGCCTTAATTTGCTTTCGTTATCTTCGGTTTTATGCAGCAAGTTGTTGTAAATATGCTAAATGTTATTGTTATTCCTGTATGCATGTCGCATTACACCTGTCTGTCCAGCGCGTCGTGAGGTGAGCTGTTTCAAACGTGCTGACAAGCGCACAAATTTAAGCGTTTTTAATTACCGAAGCTTTAATGATTACACGCTGAAATCAATGCTGAGAAGTGCTTCAAGTTTCGTTGGTTGTTACGGTGTGTTAATTGTTTTGTAATTGACAGTTTCTAGTGCAGTGATTTGCTAGTGTCACACTTGACAGTACAACAAGACCTGTAATATATGAGTTCTGCTAATTGTTTATTTAATTAAGAAGTTACAAATCTTTTTAACAAATTTTTTGTTGTAAAAAGTAGATGTGAGTAGAGTTCCAATTATCTGTGTTTTAAACATTTAGAGTGTCTTTTGAAACTGAAATCATTCTCCTTAACCAAGTCGCTGTGGTTTATATTTTCTTCTTTACTAGCGAAGGCACCGCTTACGTTGGAGTGGAGGTCTTCCTCATCCTCTGCCTCCACCGGTGAGTACGGAATCGAAAACCTTCAAACCTGGAGTATTCTTTTCCTTCCGGGCTACATGACCTAGCCAGCGCAGCCGCTGTCTCCTGATTCGGTGAACTATGTCAATGCCATCGTATATCTCGTACCGTTCATCATTCTATCGAGTGCGGTATTCGCTGTTCTCAATGAAAAAAGGACCATAAATCTTCCGCAATACTTTTCTCTCGAACACTCCTAAGGCCGACTCATCATTGTCAACGCCACCCAACCATATAGCAGGACGGGAGTAATGAGCGACTTGTAAAGACTGGTCTTCAAAGTTATGACAGTCAACAGTGACGTGCGATCCAAGTCGCGAATGTTATGACTGTGTATTTGATGACAGTTGATATTTCGTCTTGTCATCGTTCACAATCAGATCCATACGCTTCGCTTATCCAGTCTGGGTAAAGCAGAACTATCGGCGCGGTTGTTGAGGCCAATGAAATCGTCGTATGCCAGAGCTGTCTATGAGTCTAAACTATTGTGGTTTGGAGAAATACTAACGGAGCGGTTTGATAGTGCTTGTGGTGGTAATATTCGGATGCGTTCCGGTTATCGAGATCCGATTGTAGTGGGAAGTTTGGCGTTCTTCTTTGTCACGCACGTTTGAGCTAAAGTGTTATGAATGTTACTGATGTCACTTAGGAACATATGTATGTCGGATTTTAAAATGTTTATGTTAATTAATAAATATGAAGAACTAATTTGATTATTATCCAACGTAATTAGCAATCGACTCTAACGTGTCCATTTAGACAGGGACAGATGGTGATTAGCTTGGTTCCCCGAAAATCGAATCTAGTATCCTGTCCTAATACTTTAAGAAGCCCAACCTTATAACTGTCCTATCAATCATTAGTGTATGTTGATTGCCATTTTACTTCTAATAATTTCTTTAGTCATGCGAATCAGAACTGATGATGAAAGTTCGATTAGTCTGCTTTACAATATATCTTTTTTGACTGACTTAATGCTGCGACGATGATTTTTAGAAGTTAACTTATAGTTCTCGTGTGGATATTGAAGCAGGATGAAGGTTGATAGAAGAGGCTGGTTAGACTGGAGTCACACTTCTTGGTTGGGCTCTTGAGAGTGTATCTTAGGGTTCACTTACGAACTATCTTAGGACCTGGGTAGGTCTAACTTGCAGCTGATTGAGAGGGAGCTAGGAGAGAAATATTCCTCCAGGTCCGGTTTGGATTCAATGCCAGCATGGATAAGGAGAATATAGAGCAGTCATGCTGCTAGGTGTAGTTCTGATGATGACAACACTAATTTATTGGTGATCCAAACAGGGTTAAGTTTCCGGGCGGATAAATTTCGCGTCAGTTCCCTTACCAGATATTTGGTTGTTGTGGAAACTATGTGCATATTGTTTTCTTTCATACAATGTGCTCTATTAAGGGTTTCAGGAAATCTAGTATAATGAGGCTGGTGCAGAATATGGGTTCAGAAGACACGATTAGGAATCAATTATCGAAGCTTTAAAACAAAGAATTATTCATTTGTTGACTAAAAACAAACTCTTGGTATCATCTCCAGCTCTGTGATCATTTTTGATCTGATATTAGATCTAATGAAAATCATACCTTTTAATGCAAGAATCAGGTGCTGTGAGGTGTAATATTTCGGAACTCTGGGATGCTGATAACTTGGTAAGTTATATACTCTTGTAACATGGTACTACGGGGTATAATAGTTTTCTTCATCTAACGGTTGTTAAAAACGATCGATTTAGATATAGGGTTATTTATATATAAATGATCAGGATGACGAGACGAATCGGCTTCGACTTCGGAAAGATAAGCAAAACTGACACATTTGGGACGAAGAGCAACCTGAACTAGAATTTTTCTTGTGGGGATATGCAAAGTCTAAAGTGTATGCGAACAATTCCGCTTTGATTCAGGCCTTGGAACAAACCATCGCGCGAGTATTCGCCAGTCACCAGTCGAAATGCTCGAACGAGTCATCGAAAAATGCACTCAATTGATGAACCATCTGCTACCTCGGCCAACATTTGAAAGAGATAATCTTCAAAAAATATAAGAATGTTCTTTTGAATTATAATAAACATGCCTAATTAAAATTTAAGTTTCTGTGTTTTTTCATAAAAAAGTAGGTATGCTCGAAAAGGATCACCCTTTATACTTGGTTTTCTCTAACAAAGCACAACTTTGGTTGTGACGTCTTTCTTTTCCTTCGCCGGTATTATAAATAATATTCATTCTGTGTGAATGGGTTCTAGGAAATTCCAACAAATTATTCATTATTTTGTCTTCAAAGCAATACTACTGAACTGCATTTCAGAATATAGTAGGTATCTAAATCAGAAACGAATAATTTATACTATATCCATATTAACTGTCACTAGGGCTCCAAAATATCATGCAAGCCTAAGTGATTACGTCAGCTTTCCTTAGAAATTCAATAAATAATGAACGTTTTAGAAAACCAAAAACAAGAACGTCGCAAGAAAGAAAAAAACGGTTGATAAAAAGTGTCGTGTTGTGGACTGTCAATCCAAATGCTTATCTTAATACAACCAAGCATATTTGATTAGCCAATGCAAAAGGCAGCGGGTCGAAATCAATTTGTGAAAATGCCAAAATGAAAGGATAAATCGTAAATTGCGTGATTTCAACGCGAATCTCAAAATGTCAATTTAAAATGAAAGGCAACACCTCAAACGCCTCAAGCGACGCTGGATAATGTCGTGGACACTCAATTAAGTCATTGGCAGTTGAGGGACAGTCACAGCGAAATGGGTGTCACGTCACTCACTAAAGTATACCCACACACGCGCACACGCACACCTGAGAGCGGCAAAAGGCACATAAGCAGGTACAGGTGAGCACAAAGGATGCGGCAAAAAGGAGAAGAGTGGAGCATAAGCATACTAACTATTTGTTGTTGGACGGGCAAAAACAACTACAAAAGTGTGCATTAAAGAAGAACAAGAATATAACATGACAAGGGCCAAATGTAATGAATCTGTAGCGGCGCAGCTTAGAACGGTGCGGCGTGGTGTGCCAAACCACTACTTCATAAGTAAAATGTCCAACTGGCACAAACGGCACAACCTGGCTGGGGCAGAGGTAGAGGCAGTCAACCGTTGCTCATGATGGTGATGGGGATGGTGATGGCAACGAATTTAACTGACAAATAAGACAAAATGACACAAGTCAATCAAAGCATCACTTCAACTTCGGGTCCAAGACATGCCAATGCCATTGCGTACGCATACTCACAACGCTGGTGGCACTTACCAATGCTCACCAGCGGCACAGGACAGTGGTTGTTGTTGTTGCGTTCAGTGTGTAAGTACATAAGTAACGGCGGCGCTAAGCTTGCAAACGGAGTAAAGAAGCCATTCACCGGCTGAGTTGGGGGGCAAGTGTGCCCGCCCAGCGGCTGGCGGTGGCTGGTGAAACCGAGCCGGTTGCAGTGGCATTGATGGCCTGTGGCGAAGGAAATGTATTTAAATGAATTCCAAGCGCCAAAAGTGATGGACGCATTTAAAATGTCAATTCGCATTGACATCAGGACGATGATGCCATGCACACCTCGGGCGGGTAGCGCACATCTTTCACATACTTTACATACATACAAGTATATACATACAATATAGAATGGAGTGAGGTAATCCAAATCAAAATCGAAGTCCAAGTCAAAAACGCAATCGAACGCAAACTTTCAAAAGCGCTCATGTTGAAAATTTCAAAATTCAACAGCGTGCGTTGGTGTGTGCGTGTGTGTGTGTGCTTGTGAGCGACGCTGGGACTTGTGGCGCAAAATTGATTTGACTTGTAGCGAAATTATCAAAGGAGGCAAGGTAAGTTAAACAACAACAACAACAGATGCATAATGCAAATACATTTAGTCAGCAACAACAACCACAAGATAACTAAAGTGGACCAGAAGTACACTCTGTGTGAGCGCATATTAAGACGCCAAACAGGGTTTTGTCGCGCCGTTCGATTGCGTTGACGCTCCCGAAGACGCTTCACATGTTTGTGTTGGCTATGCCTGCGAACGCGCTGGTTGATGGCGGTAAATAAATCGCCCGAGCGAACCAGAGTGAATGTCAGCGCTCATAATGTCAGCATAAAGGCAAAAGCAAAAACAAACGCAACAACAACAATATGCGTGGCGACTTCGTAGTAAAGTAAAAAGCCAATTGGCATACAAAAATGCGAGTGCGCGTCTTTTGTGATTGCCGTGGCTGCTGTCGCTTCGTCTTTATGCCAAAATGCCACCGCGAAATGCGAGGAATTTAAATTCAATAAAGTCACCGCCTAAGCCGATGACATAAATTGTCGATGACAAGCGAACCGCGGCGGATCGTGTACTGCAGACTGCGGACCGCGCACCGCGGACTGTGTGTTAGCCCTGAATAGCGTACTCCCATACTGCCTACATATGAACGTAAAGATGTGTGTTTGTGTTCCCCGCTTCTTACCGCTTATTTATGTATGTAAGTAGGTGATTGCGTACGGCAGCAGCTTTCCGCTGTCCTTCGCGCAGGTGGTTGCTCGTAATTTTCGGATAACACACTTCAATAGTTTCACTCTTTAATCGTTCTAAAATGGTGCGCCGAATGGTGGTGAGACTGCAGAAGCGTTGGCCAACGACTGCAGTGGCGTGTTAATGTCAATCAGCACAATTTGAATGAACCGAAAATTCAAATGACGGATTAATGTGATTTTTATAGAAGAATGCGCTTCATATTCGTAGCTTATGGATTGTGCACGTTAAATAAATTGATTTGAATGACATAAAAAGGTCGCGATTGAATATTTGAAATCATAATTTTTAGGTTATCTAGATAACAGGAGCCTGTTCAAGGTATAAAGAAAAATTATGAACTAAAGTATGTGAGCTTATGATACTATTATCCGAGATATATTGAGATATAACTAATCTTAAATATCTTTTTATTATCGGCTATAACCGAACAGTTTATACTCTTGCAACTTGCAGCGATATGTCATTTTACAAAAATGTGGGCGGTGCCACGCCCTTTGTCACAGGCTCGTGTTTAAATTTAATGCCTCTGACGTAGTTAGTTACTAATTTATTGCATTTGTAGTAATTTTAACATTACCGTAATATAGGGAGTGGGCGGTATTATGATCCGATTTCATCTATTTTCACACTGTCAATAGGAGTGCTCATTAGAGGTCCGTAGGTCCAGCGCTAGAATGCAAGAGGACATCGGAAAATCGGTGTCTAGCAAGCTGATCTGCTTCGCTGTTCCCATGTTCCATATTACATCTAATATGTACGAAGCTTAATACTATTACTAACAAGCTCATACTATTTTTGAATATTTTTGAGCGTACAGTCAGCAAGCTTTCACACTTCCAGGAAGAAAGTTGCACTTTGGTACAAAAACTGCTACTTTGCTGGCAACTACCTCCGCTTGAAAGACGATATATTGATCGGGTAGCTTGGAGTGGATGGTGAGCTCCGAATAAAATAAACCGCTTCTTACCATCCCTGTTAGCACCGATATATACGTGAAAAATCCTACTACACGTTTTCCAACGGCTTCTCCTCGCCCACAAGTTCTTCGCAGTTGTGGGAGCAGAGAAAGAACCGCAAGGAGAACCACCGCAGTGATCTAGAATGTAGTTGAAGCAGTGTATTCCTGCCCAGGACCTCTCATATATTACGAGGTGTGTTCAAAAAGTATCGCGAATCGTAACTGACACTTTTCTTCGATTGCAGAGGCGTGGTGCATCATGAGTTCTTGCCACAGGGAAGAACGGTCAATAAGGAATATTACCTGCAAGTTATGCGCAATTTGCGCAAAGCAATCCGCCAGAAATGCCCGGATATGTGGAAGAACAGAAGTTAGCTTTTGCACCACGATAACGCCCCTGCTCACACACATCGTGGCTTGTGCGCGACTTTTTGGCCAAAAACAACACACTTATGATGCCACAGCAAATGTATTTCCCACATCTGGCCCCTGTGACTTTTTCTTGTTCCCTAAACTGAAGAGGCCCATGAAAGGGCGACGTTACGCTTCTCTTGACGAGATAAAGACGGCATCGAAGGAGGAGCTGAAGAATTCAAAAAAAAGTGATTTTTTGAAGTGCTTCGAAGATTGGAAAAACCCTTGGCACAAGATTACTTTGAAGGGAACAAAATAGATATTCAGGAATAAATAAATAATTTTTGAAAAAACAAAAAATCGCGACACTTTTTGTACACACCTCGTACCTAGCTACTCTAAGACTAATCTCCGCAAAATACCAAATCGTAGAATGGTATTGTACGGACCCATAAAACATGATTATCGTTTAGATCGCTTTCTTTTAATATATTTTATTTAGCTGTTGATATTTGTTAAGAGCACAGTGTCAATACAGCACTTAATGTCATAAAGGCATTTTATACGTACGACTAACTTAAAACAAATTCTATGAGAGAACAATACTGCCTACTTATAGATATAGAACGACCTTAACTCTGTCGATCTGTATCAAGATGCTAGTAACGAAGCCATAAATAAATAACCCAAAGAGTAAGTAAACTAGGTCTCCTGCTGTGGATGACATTATGGATGCTACCAGACGAAGAGGTCTATTTGCCCGTGATATTCGAATTTTCGGTGCTCATTTGCTTTCTGCAGGATGTTAACCTTAATGTTATCTACGTAGATTTGTCATCGACGGTCCTACGGTTCATTCCCTAGCAAATTTCCACTATCTTAATTTTCGGACCTAGGCAATGACGTCTACTTTTTCGGTATCTGAGGGCTTGAAAATTTATGGTCCGATGCTAAACATTTTTGAATATTTGGGACCCTGAAAAACTATTTGAGCATAGTCTCGTTTTCGATGGTAGTTGATTGTGTTATATTGAATTTTATCTTAAAAGCAAGTGGTGCTAGGCCAAAATCTATCATAAATAAAATCGAAAAAATCGAAAAGGAAGGTTTAAGTGCATTTTGATAAGAAATTTTTCCCCTCTTGCCAAACCAACAACATACAACTGTATATGATCTTAGTATTTTCTTATTTACCCAATTTAATAGATGATGTCTTCACAAGTAATCACTTAAAATTATCACATCATTTGTTCGTAATATCTCAATCAAACCATAGAGTATGACATGTGCCACAATATGCCGTTAGATACTTATTAATGTCCTCATATTTATTAATGTTATTCATGTCTTCTCGCTTTGTCCTGAAAATCTTGATTTCGGAAATGTTCGTAGCAAATGGAAAAACAAATCAGTGTACTTTCAATCTTCTCAAGCCTTTGATGTCCAAGTAAAGCCATGAGTAATCGGCAAAAAATGCACATTTCATCGGCCACACAACTTCAGCAAAGTGTTCATATGGGCTGCTAGATACTAGTACACACACACACATCTCCACAAAAGGGCTGCGCGTAAGCACGGTTAAATGTATGTGACCGGATATGGAACGTATCTCCGGTTAGCAGGCGGACATTTCCGACAGCATAACTCGCCACAACCAGAGTTGCCAACACTGACATATCCGTAATAATTTTCTGCATCGCTGATAGATTTGAATACATCAGCTGACGTGCCAACACAAAACATTTGAGTTCGCATGTGTGTGAGTGTGTGTGTGGCGGCGTTAGCTTCCCTTGGATGAATATGGCAAGTGAATGAGTTGGGCTTAAACGGATGTTATCAGGATAAACCATTCATGTTCGCTTCCACACATATATCTGTGTGTGTTGTATGTGCGTATGTGTGTAAGCGATATGCTGTCGCTGGGCTATCCTTATATCCGCGTAAATCCATTGGAGGATTGCAACTGTCATTCAGTTGATGTGGCTATTTTGTAGTTCATTTGTTTGTTATAAAAGGCATATGCAATGAAAAACGGCACTTGGCGTATTTATATGTGGATATGTGTATACACACACACACGGGTATAGTATTATGAAAGAAGGGGATATAGCTAAAATGCTTATGTTATGTGATATTTTATTTTAGATACAGAAGATATGGTTGAATTTTGTTTGAATAGAAGATTGCATGTCGGACGCAGTTATATCTTGCAAAATCTTGTGGCCTTAGACCCCTGGCTAGGCAACAAACATCCGTTTGGAGACGACATAAAGTGAGCAAGCGAATTTTCTTGCGGTTGTGCGTAGGATTCGGGACCCAGTCATATTAAAAAAAAAAACGGCATCAACGAAAAATCAACCAAAGCTTCGGTTGAGAATTGTTTTCTTATGCCGAAAATGATAGGTTAGATTAGATTAACCTGGTAGGCTAATAAGTTAGTAGACTGTTTGGTCCTTTGCGATACCAAATGGAGATCAGTTGCTGAGTCCAAGAGGAGTAGTTATCGTTTAGCATACCTGCGCTTTACGTGTATTTTAACGACCCCACTATCATACCTCCTAAGTGTATTCTTGCCAATGCGGTACAATTTCATAAGAGATGATCCATTGTTTCTCTGGTGCCCTGCTCTAGACATTTCTTACAGTCTTCTCGATCTGTCAGCCCCATCTTGCGGGGTGCGTCGCCACCAGACAGTGACCAGTTAATATTAACATCATATTCCTACAGTCTCTTCTATCGAGTGCCAATAGGAACTTTGTATACTTCCATCATTGATATAGTTCATGGAATGAAAAGACAGTGCCTATAGTAGCTAAGTCATGTCGTTCGATTGGACGAAAGCACTACATCGTTGAAGGTGTTCGATGCAGTACAAACCTATCGGAAGCAGAGCAAGAGAAGACTTTCACTGCGTTACAAAGATCAGATGGAGAGCGATGTGGTTTCGCTTGATTTTTCTAGCTGGCGCCAAACTGCAAGAGGAAGAAACGAATGGCGCACTTTTATATCCCATTACAGGTCGATTTCGACAAATGAGCAGCTTCTAAGACATGAAATGGCTTGCGCGAAATTTCGATATCTTAAAAACGGAGAAATAGTTCGTTTTAAAACAAAAATATGGACATGGCTTGTTGGACTATTAGCACTTAGAATTGGTTTTTGATGTAATATAAATTTAAACACCGCTAAAATTTGAGTTTCCGTGGGGGAGACATGAGTTGGGATTAGCGAATTAAATTTCCACACTTCGGCTTTTGATGCTTCGTCCTAATAAAAAAAGTCTCACGTAATTAAAGCCAACCTAATTAAGAGAAAAAATGGGCTAACATCTTTCGAGGTAAACGATGTGTAAGATATTCTTTCCTGAAATATAAAATTCTGACAGAAGTATGACACTACCGCTTATGTGATTATTTGCCGGTTCTTTTGGTTTGGTACTAAATAAGGCGTAATTTTGTAAAAAAAGTGCGTCTGCATCTTTATGTGTTGCTTTTGGATCTGTGTTAAAATATCGGATGAGGTTATATAATTTTTATCTATTAAGCCACTAAAGCAATAATATGCTTTTTACGACATAGTGAATGTCTACCGCATTCCTCTTTACTTCCACGTTTTCCCGAGAGAATGTAATTAGCAATGGGAAATCATGCGAACTTATTTATATTTCTTCGCAAGAAAGTGTTGTAGTCATAGATGTTGCAGCACTCAGCAATCGCCCATTTACCTCTTTTCAAAAACCCGCTCGCTTTCTTGCCTTTCCCCCACCAACTACTATCTAATGTTGTTACCTTATACTAAGGTGGTTAGCCCCAATGCCATGATCAACAGTCATCTCCACCAATGCCAACAACTACTATACCGCCGAGTATTAATCATAAAGAAAAAAGTGAAAGAGATAAAATTGGGAAAAAGGAAATATTTGCGCACGCTCCGTATCGCATTACCGATCTGCTGCTAACAACGCCGCGCTGCTACCGTGGCCGTTGTTAGCGGCACGTCACTTACAACAACTCTGTGGCGAATGTGCAAACTGCTTGTTGTTGCTGTTACGTTTTTTATCGTTTTATTGCCAAACAAAAAACAACAAACGTTTGTTGCACTCGCATTTTGTTAGCAATTTTCGTCAGTTTGGCTATTGAGTTGTCGGTAATGTTTGGCGTTCGACGCTGCTGTTGTTGCTGCTGCTGCTCCCTTTACATGTTGAAAGTATGTGAGTTGTAGTTGTTGTTGTTGGGTTGTTGCCGGTTGTGTATTTTATTGAAGTGGCTACTATCACTTTTCACCAAAGTCATTTGATATTCGCTTTTATGCGCGCCAGGTGGTGGCGTAGCCAAATAAGTGTGGCGTGTGTGCGTGGTGGCAGAGCGAGTAGCGAGTGGAGTTTATAGCCATGGATTATGACTCTAAGCTCTTTTGTTGCAAGTAATTCGGCGCTTAAGCGTTCGGTAAGAAAACAAGTGCACAACCTTAACCTAAAAGTGATGTATGTTTGCGCATTTTTCAGGAAAGTAGACCGGCAATTTATTTGGTTACGAGCGAATAGAGTTGCCAGATGAATTTTAAATGCATAGACTATCGTTTTCTGTAGGTCAATAATGAATAAATTTAACATGAATTAGCATACAATTTATTAGTGATACTTTTCTTGAAAATTTTAAAAATATTTTTCGAATAATGGAAATAGAACAGTAAAAGATTAGAAACGGGCTAGAACTCCACTGCCATTATTCGGTTTAAAAACTATACGGCAGAATCTAGATCGTGGTACAACCGGGCGCACAACGTTGCAAGTTCCTTCTAGTCCAGAAATTTTAAGGCCACCTAGCTGATTTAAGACAAATTCAAGCCATTTGGAAATTTGAGTGTTTTGTTCCATCGTATTTCGGTATCATAACAAATTACAACAAATCATCCCTGCCTGGAGTAACCTTCTAGGAGCATCAAGAGGTCAATTCTCAACTACGCCGACGAAAACAAACAATACGCTGACCAGACTTCGGACGCAACCAACTTCCGACACGCACTGACTGGCATTTACAGTGAAGCCATTAACACTTGCACCAATTCCCTCTCAGTGAATGACGTGCTTGGAGCTAAATCACCACCCATTGCAGACGAAGAGCTCGAGTTGCCGCAAGAAACGAGAGTGACCCTTGCACAATTCGTCCTAGATACTGGAGCAGGTTAAACTCCTACTTATCCAGAATAGACCCTGACATATCTAATACATGACTTTTTGCATGCCCTGAAAATCCTACTCATCTGACGTCCTTCTTCTTTTGGTCAGACCCCGCCGAAGCAGAACGTTGGATGACATCGACGACAACTTATCTAATCGTAATCCTTACCATCCTAACGGGGATTAGGTATCCGTTACAACAACAGTAGCAAAGCTAGGCGGAGGTAATCAGCCAATACTAGCGTAGAGCAAACTATCTCTTTGGCCTAGAATAGAATATGGAAGATTCCGCAATCATGGGAATTCTTACCGTACATTCTAACATGTAATATATCATGGTGTAAGGCTAAAAAAACCAGTCAGACACATATTGTTAATGTTCTATGGAGGAAGATGAGTTGGAAACATCCAGGCAATTTCCTTCTCGTAGGCAAGTTTCTGAAAGATTGAGGTCATATCTTCGGCTAATCAAGAAACATAACTCCAACATATTTTTGATCAGTTCAAAGTGCTTCGTGGATTCATGTATGTACTTATGATAAATTTTATAAGACTTCTAGATACCATAACGGACCGGCGTTATAAGCAGTCCAAGTGGGATCCCTTATAGAATCGATCTTTTAATCTAACCCTAACCTAACCTTCTTGTTAAATTTTATAAGACTTCTAGATACCATAACGGACCGGCGTTATAAGCAGTCCAAGTGGGATCCCTTATAGAATCGATCTTTTAACCTATCCCTAACCTAACCTTCTTGTTTTGTATTGTTCTTGTGCACCTGAACTTCCTCCATTTTCCTTTTATCTAATTTCCATATGTGAAGAAGAATAAATTGTTCCTCAGATTTGGCAACCCTATTAAGCTAGTTTCTTTACAATCACCGTGATTACAATAACTTTCGAACGACTTGCACTTGTTACGCGATCACTATTAAGTAATTTTTCATTTCCAGCATCTTTCTTTTCCGCAATTCGAATAGCACTGCTTACAAAGTGCTTATGCCGTTTGTGCAACACTTTTATTGTTGCACGAAAGCCCTCTTTCAGCCTGAAACCAAGAAACCAAACACGAGTACAAACATTTGAAAATTTCGTAATGCGATACGAACAAATCGACACTTGCACTTGCAACGCTCATTCATTCATTCAACAAAGTAACTTTTTGAAATTCAAGAGCAACACTGAGAGCCGAACTTTCATTCATTCGAACAATTAGCATTTTCTTTTTGAAAAGTTCAAAAATGAGTAATGACATGGTGTTAGATGAATGTATAAAAGCCTAGGCTATGAACACGACTTGCTACAGTATCGCAAGCAAAGTGCATTCAAGGTGACGCAGTTAGTTGTACGATAAGCTCAGTACGGTTTAAAGTTATGGAAAATATTGTGAGTAGTGTTGAAACTTCCAAAGGAGTTCATAAATGTAATTTTAAAAATTTTCCATTCTAGTTTTCGTTGTTCACCTTTTTGGTGGTGTGTACGAGTCTAGGTTATGCCTCACATCATGGCTTCGATGAAACATCGTATGGCGGTCATCATCCAATTGAAACTCATTCAGAGGTCTCTAAGCATGTACCGGTTAAAGTAATCGAGAAAGTGCCGCTCTCCATCCCGCATCCGGTGCCTGTAAAGGTGCCCAATCTTATACGCATAGAAATACCCGAACCATATGCAGTGCATGTGCCGGTGGAACAGGAAATTCAAGTGCCCACATATAATATTGTGCCCGAGATTACCGAAAAACGTATACCCTATACTGTTGAGAAACCATATCCGGTAGAAGTGGAGCGTCCATATCCTGTAGAAGTGGTGAAACAGATCAAAATTCCTGTTCCAAAACCATACCCCGTGCCAGTAACTATTTACAAACATGTTGTACAGAAGGATCATGGTTGGGATTAATCTAATATAATAGATGATCTAACATAATAGAAGACTGTGGGTGCCTATGGAGAAAAATCTGTAGATATCTCAATGCTATTATATATGTATTTATATTCAAGTATTTTATGCAATAAAAGTGGAAGATGGATTAATTTGTATACTTTGTATATTATAAAACTCGTAAGTATTTTTATTTTTGTTTTAGAACTTGAACAATATTGCTCCAGTTACCAATGAAAACCAAAGAACGTTTGAGTAGTTCATCTCACTTGAAGAACATATAGGACACGAAAGGCTTATTAAAGAATGCAGATCGGATGATCACATTAGATGATAAGCCTTTAGAACTTGAAGGTTATCATTGGGGCACATTTGTTTGAGAAATTGCAAAAAAAAGTTAGTTAGTTTCGAGGTAAATCAGACTGAGAGTACGTCTATGGAGAATTAGGATCATAAACTGCGGCACTTAATTCGATTACTTGTTCTTTTTAAAGCTTAAAAATACCAAATAACTCCTTGCATTTAATATATCGATTTGATTTCTTCAAAAACCTGTTGAGACGGAAGGAAAATATAAATCTGGACAAGTGCCACTCGCTTGCTGGAAATTCATCGGCTTTGCAGTTTTTACGAATATGTTATACAAGACTTATCAAGAACTTGACTAGTCTTAAGAGCATCGTTTAAGAGCTGAATTCCAGTATTGATGCTCTGCTTTCGGAGGGAATTCTTTCAATTTTGAGCAAGGCTGCACTCCGAAGCATTTGGGGGAACTCATGAGCATCTTTGGTACGAGATCAGCCATATTAGAATAAAGAATTTCCAGAAGTTGTATCTGGTTTTTAAGTATGAAAAGTTTCTTCTTTATACGAGGTTAGGTTAGGTTCGATGGCTCATCCAGGGATCAGTCATTTGTGAAGCCATACAAATAGAACTACTCTATCTGATCAAAAAAGGCTGCAAAGCTCATCTCATTGTGGCCAGTATAAATTTGCTTAAGCGTTTAATTGCTATGCCTTGAGAAATATCTAAAAGCTTGAGCTCCGAAGTTTTTAAGCCTTGATATCGCAAACGCGAGACAATTAAGAAATAAGTGTGGAGATATTTCCTGCTATCCGGTAAGTTTCTCAACTTTACAGCGTGGACTCCGATAGGGCAATAGACCCCCCGTCACACTATTAGGAACAGATTAGCCCTGCTGATAGTAAAGAGCTCTTTGGAGTTTTTTTTAGGATCAACCGTCGGCCAAAAGGAACTTGTGGCAACCAATCGGGAAGGTAAATCCAATATTAGAATATGTGAGAAAAATAGAGTACCGATCAGTTATCATTCTATTAACGTGAACACTAATAGGGCAATAGCATGTAAGAATCATCCCACTAGGGAAATGCTAGTCTTGTTGATGGTAAAGGGCTCAATGGATCTCTTAGGATTAATCTTAGTCCAAAATGATCTTGCGACAAGCTGTCGCGAAGACCAATTCATTAGTAGAACACATGAGCAGAGCGGAGCAACAACCATTTCTCACTGTACTGATAGCAGGCTACGATGCCTAATCTAACTAGACTTGAAAGAACGGTTAGGGAGTTCAAGCCTAGTATCGTCGTCACGCTTTCGAAGTGGGTAGTCACTTCTATGAAGTTGATTGCAGTTCGACTTGAAACACACTACTGTGGCCTGGAAACTGAGAGAGTTTTTGACAACATAGCACTCCATCAACATTATCATCACCATAGCATCGATAAACACTGGTATCTGATGGAGCTTCATGTCTAAAAACTGAATTTAGTTCATTGATTCCCTGCTGCTGAGTTAATCTATGTCGAAAGTTGTAAAGAGTAATCGTGATTTAATTCTATTTTTGGGTTGGAATGAACATTTTAAGTTACTGTAAACAACCAAAAGGCGCTCGTATGACAAAATATTCTGAATATGTATAACAGCAAAAAGGTCAAACTTTACGATCAAGTTATGAATTGCCAGATTGCACCAATAGGGTTTCCAAATCTCGTAATGTAAAAGGCAACCTACGTATGTGTTTGGTGACCATTGACTGTCGAACAATTATTACTCGATTCAAAATGCCAATTATATAAATTGAAGTAGTTTTTATAGCACTTTCGTGCGTTGCACTACATACATACATAGAGCTTTGTTATCCTACATAACTATTTACTTAAAACTTTTCGATTTTATCCTTCAACTTTGAAATTTCCATTACATTTCTTCGGCTACGCCAATGTCGCAATCATCGCAAATAATAAAGTAATTCTGGTGTTGTGGGCGTTACTCTGATTGCGAGCACCTCAGCAGCTGCAGCCTAAAAAATTATTGGCCAATTCTTATGGTCCAAATGTATTTGCCACATTATGCTACATTTAATCGCATGCAAAGTGGCAAGTGGCTGTGTGTTGCATAGCTGCACTCGCCGCGTCAGTTTGTCATTAGATTTGTGCTGCTGTTTTGAGTGCAACTCAGCGGGCGCTTGTTGCAACTTGCAAGCCAACAGTTGTTATGTAAACTGTTCGCTCGATCTCATGTGGCACCAGTCAAGTGTGTGGTGTGGCAGTGGCAAGGCGCCTTTGGCCTTTTGCTTTTCAATGCTAGCTGCTGCTACTTCTTGGTTGTCGCATGTGGCATGCTGTTTGTTGCTCGTTGCTGCTGGCTGCTGGCTGCTACTCCCGCAATCGCTTGCCACTTTGTAACTGTCAGTGCACATTAAGGCGTTCATATCTCGCTCAGTGCGCGTGCGTTGCTATTTGTAGAGCAAAACAAAAAATAAGTAAAAGAGAAGCAACAACAACATTTCTCAAATATCGCCCGCTGCACTTAAGGCACTCATACAGCTCGCCCCGTTGCAGGGTCGCACTTGTAATTGTCTGCTTCTACGAGTGCGATTATGTCGGTAGCGTGCTTTGGTGCGGTGACTATTGTTGCTACCAGTTGTTGCAACTGCGTTATTCCAGCAATGTTTGTTGTAATGCTTGTTGTTGGCGCAGCAGGTAAATTGCGAATTGCAAATTGCACTACAAAGTGTATTGCAATAATTTGCATATGCTACAACAACAAAAACTACAAACGAAATAAAGCTGAAATCGAATTTGTACAACAATGCTATCAGCAGAGTGTTTACTTCGTGCAACTCAAAAGCAGAAAAAAAGCAACTCACCACGAGTAATTGCAACATTTGTGAATGGCACTGTTGCAACTTCATTAGAGATTTGGCATTTTTTTGTAGTTCAAATGTTTGCAGTCACTTTTGCTCGATGACTTCGGTGCGATTGCATTATTTTCAAGAATTTCGAACATTAATAGTAATTTTATCGAAGTTATTTTCCTGGAATTTTTAAACAATCATTATATTTTATATTTTTCGAAGAAATGTTTATATGATTTTTGATACAGGGCCTTGATATTATCCAAAACTGAAAGATATTATCTACTAACCAATACTAACTATTATAAATAAGTAAGGAAGGGCTAAGTTCGAGTTTAACAAAAATTTCATACTCTTGCAACTCGCAAGTATTAAAACCGGGGTAATACCTTCAGGTACATAAGGCTAGTTAGTTATATGCGGTCTAGGACGAGTTTTCACCCGATTTTATTCATTCTCAGCACAAATTGGTCAACAAAGTATTCGGAAGTTTGAAAGTCTTTATGTACATTTTCTATGTACGGAGATTCTACATATTATCAAGAAAGGATTCTCTCCAATTTTCAATTGTATATATCACAATAGTTAGTTCAGAGATATGTATGCGATTTTACCCGTCGACCAATTTTAACACCGGTTCTCATACCAGCTGGAGGTTAAGATGTCTCTGGCGTATGTAGTTATTGATTTATCGCGCTTTTAGTACTTTTGATTGATTTTGCAGTGTTGGTTCTGGTGCTCAAGTGATTTGTTCCGAGCGAATTGGATATTATACTTTAAGTGATTTAAGAGATATGTACATTAAAGGTCTTAGAAGGCGGCAACTTTGGCAATAATAGCTTGAAACTGGTGGCAGGTAGGTGTTTATACACTTCTAAAGACATTGTTTTTTTACTTAGCTCATTACGCTGCCAGAATTAAAATATTTACATTTTCAATATTTAGGCTCACTTTATTATGAAATAGTTATTACTACCTAAGAAGAGGAAGACGGTTTTGATAGGCTCAGACAAACATTTTTTTGACATCAAAGTCATCATCCACCATAAATTTATTCCTCCTGTACAAACCGTCAATGGCAAGTATTACGTGGAAGTCTTCAAGAGACTTAAACGAAGGCTTAATCGTGTCCGACAGAGATTTGACAGCCGATTGGAAGTTGCACCACGACAATGGCCCGGCTCACACCACCTTTCTTGTGAACAGCAACCTAACCATGGACGGCATCTCAACGCTTCCGCAGCCGCCTTACAGCCCAGATGTGGTCCCGGACTTTTTTTGTTTCTTTGCCTGAAAAGGCTGATGAAAGGCAATCTCTTTGAGACGACAGGGGGGATTCAAACAACATGCACCTCGGCTCCTAAAGCCATTCCGTAGAATGCCTTCCGTAACGCCTTCAATGCTTGGAAATCGCGCTGGCAGCGCTGCATCGACGCAAAAGGAGCCTATTTTGAAAGTTTTTAAAGAGTTGTAACGATTGGGTCAATAAAATTTTTTAAATCGACTCGGTCCTATTATTTGCCGGACAAACCCTGTATGTATTGGTAGTCTTTTCATATTTTTAATCAAATTTCAACTTATTTTTTATTATATGTATAATGAATTTGAATGATCCAAATATTTATCTTTTTGGTCGACCACTTTTAGCCACTTTTTCCGCTAAAGACATTATTCCATCAATGTAAAACGTTTCTGATTTCTCGGCGAAAAACTGCGACAAGTAATTTTCACAGGCTTCTCTTGAAGCCAACTTTACTCCATTAAAGGCGTTCTGCATTGACCGAAACAAATGGTCGTCCGATGGTGCAAGGTCAGGGCTATATGGTGGATGGAATAAAACTTTCCAGCCAAGCTCTCCCAATTTTGCCGAGTCATCGAAGATGTATGTGGTCTACCGTTGTCCTGATGGAAGACGAAGCTCTTTCTGTTGATCAGTTCTGGTCGTTTTTTTTTCGATTGCTTGCTTTAATAGCATCATTAGTTGATAGTAAAATATAAAATTAATCGTTCGACTAGGCTGGAGCAGCTCATAGTGGATGATTCCTTTCCAATCTCACCAAACACTTAGCACAACCTTTCGAGGCGTCAACGACCAATTGTTGAGCTTCACCATGCGTGGACCATGATATTTTTCGCAAATTATTGTCGTATTTGATCCAATTTTCGTCTCCTGTTGCCATTCGCTCCAGAAGAATGGCTCGATTTCATTTCGTTTCAGCAAAGAATCGCAGATGTTAATTCGGTCCATTAAATTTTTCACAGACAATTCATGTGGTACCCAAACATCGAGCTTCTTTTTGTAGCCAGCCTTTTTTAAATGGTTCAAAACCATTTGATGATGAATGTTAAGTTCCTTAGCGATGTCATGGCCACTTATGTGACGGTCCTGGTCAATCTTTTCCATAATTTTATCGATTTTTTCAAGGATATGTCGACCAGAGCGAACTGTATTTTTCACATCAAAATTTTCAGAATGGACTACCAAACATATTTATACTCTCGCAACAAAGTTGCTAAAGAGAGTATTATAGTTTTGTTCACATAACGGTTGTTTGTAAGTCCTAAAACTAAAAGAGTTAGATATAGGGTTATATATACCAAAGTGATCAGGGTGACGAGTAGAGTTGAAATCCGGATGTCTGTCTGTCCGTCCGTCCGTCCGTCTGTCCGTGCAAGCTGTAACTTGAGTAAAAATTGAGCTATCATGATGAAACTTGGTACATGTATTTCTTGGCTCCATAAGAAGGTTAAGTTCGAAGATGGGCAAAATCGGCCCACTGCCACGCCCACAAAATGGCGGAAACCGAAAACCTATAAAGTGTCATAACTAAGCCATAAATGAAGATATTAAAGTGAAATTTGGCACAAAGGATCGCATTAGGGAGGGGCATATTTGGACCTAATTTTTTTGGAAAAGTGGGCGTGGCCCCGCCCCCTAATCAGTTTTTTGTACATATCTCGGAAACTACTATAGCTATGTCAACAAAACTCTACAAAACCGTTTCCTTCAGGCATTTCCATATACAGTTTAAAAATGGAAGAAATCGGATAATAACCACGCCCACCTCCCATACAAAGGTTATGTTGAAAATCACTAAAAGTGCGTTAACCGACTAACAAAATACGTCAGAAACACAAAATTTTACGGAAGAAATGACAGAAGGAAGCTACACCCAGCCTATTTTTAAAAATTGAAAATGGGCGTGGCGTCGCCCACTTATGGACCAAAAACCATATCTCAGGAACTACTCGGCCGATTTCAGTATATAATATTTCCTTAACACCCTGATGACATGTACGAAATATGGGCGAAATCGGTTCACAACCACGCCTTCTTCCAATATAACGCTATTTTAAATTCCATCTGATGCCTTCTCTGTATAATATATATATTAGGAACCAATGATAGCGGAATAAAACTTTACACAAATACGGTATTTGAGCTGAGGTATCCCTTGTAGAAAAATTGTCAGTGCCTAACCTAACCTAACCTAATTTTCCACCGAAAATGTCGGTAAATCTCTCAGAATTTAATTCTAATTAATTTTATAGCAAAATAAAAAAATATGTAAATGACGGATAATGAAATCTCGATTATCACTTTATCATGCGAGAGTATGAAATGTTCGATGACACCCGAACTTAGCCCTTCCTTACTTGTTTTCCTTTAGATTGTTACAACTTTTTTTTTAGCGTGAAGTTTGATCTCCATATGTATGTGAAATTACAATTTTAAATATTTTGAAGGTTAAAACATAGCATCATTAAATAAGTTTACGACTTGACTTGACAGAAATTTGAAAAAAATAAATAAATTTAAAATAAATTTACATACTATGTATGTATGTATATACTTTGTATCCTGGTGATTAAATAAATAAATTAAATAAATAAATATCTAAAAATTTATTTATTTTAAGTTGAAAGTTGAAATTGTTTTTTTGTGTAGATCCAGCTCAAACGGAAGCTTCTTGAGGTGTTCATTACTAAATAGAGAAGTGTATGTTTTTGGTAGTGGCAGTACTAGTACAAGACTATGTATATGACATTCTACACAAACGTCTCAGAGCACTCAGGATTCTTGTCCTCTGCTAATTATCAAATAACTCCAAAAGTAATTTTCATTTTTACTTAAAATTTTTTAGAGAAAGTTTTTGAAATGTTTTACTTTTATACAAAAAAGTCCCTTTATAATATAAAAATATCTTGCTTTTCGTAACTTCGGCTTAATTTTAATTTGTTAGCTCGAAAGCTCGCTTGAAATTAGTCTAACCAACTAAACATTTCTGCAAATCAACATACAACTTCCCTTTCTCATTTAGATCTTTCAAAGCAAGGACTGCTATGTGCATAACCTGAGATCAATATCTTGAGTAGGGTCTGATAGCTTTCAGTCAAATTAGTTTTAACCATAATAAACTCAAATAGACAGGTGCTTGCTTTCTCTTCAACTAAGCCACTGCAAATGCTAATCGGCAAAATCATTAAATCACGGCAGCTTAAACAAATTAGTTGCATATTTAAAGATAATACGTCAGAGACTAACAAGAAACAATTTACCTCCAAAATACACACAAGCACACACATATGAAATTGCGCATACATATGTAGATAAGTAGCTTTGTATATTTGTCAGCACACACTGAGTGGGTCTCTGCTGACGCGATGTGATCCTCCGCCATCACAGATTCATCGCGATCGCTCGCTGATTAATGCGTGGTACAGCTGCCATTTTCGAGGCTAATTATCCACTTTAAATGTAATATTCCAGCAACAAGCAGAGCAGACAAACAATGCAATGTGGCAGCAACTAGCAGCAGGACAACAATACAAAATTAAGGCAAAATGCGGGGATTCTCATAATCAGATACCAATGCTGAGATTAAAAACCCCAACAAAGCAATTGGAAAAAATACATTTAAAATAAAAACTGCACAACAACAACACTCTTATCTGCAAAGCAGCGTTGTGTACAATCTCCACTTGTGGGTAAGGAGGCTTTTGTCGGCGGCCTCCAAAATGCGACAACACGGCACATTCACACAAAACAGACAGACAACATCAAAGGAGTTTTAGGGAAAAAAGAGTCTGAAAAAAATAAAAATTGGAAAATGCTTTACGCGAAAAAAGTGCACTGGTCATTCATTTTGAAAGATGCGCCTGCGTTGTGGATGCAAGCGGTGGCTGGCTGGTGGTTGGCGGTTAGTTGCTGGCGTTCCTTAACCGGCGCATCATTCAATTGGCGACATTTCTCGTCCGTACAGTGGCGATATTTTGCGGCCAAGTCGGGATACAGTAGCATTACCAATCAATGACGCTACCAGCAACAATGCACGGTAGCTGCATGCAACCCTTTTTTTCGTTTTTTTTTTCAAGTTTGCTGCATTGTTCCACCGACTAACTGTGGCACAAACGTTTGCCATGCGAAATGTCAAATCGATGATTCCACGAATCGTTTTTGATGCTAAGCTGCTGTTGAGCAGCGCGCCACAAAGCCGCAACACCGCTGAAAGGATTTGTGTTAAACAGTAGCTGAGCTGAAAGCTATGATGTTGCCAACAAAATGCCAAGTACCCACTAGCCGTCATCCGCTATACCATATATGCGTGCGACTGTATGCGGCAGCGTCGCGCAATCTAAAGCGGCTTATGCCATGTGGCGTTGGAAAAATGGCGTCCGTCACCATTTTGTTGCATCACCATGCATTTATTCCTCGCAGTGATGCATTATAATGCATCAAGTCGTTGCCTGCTTGCATTTGCGAAATGCCGCCACCGCTTTGCTTTGAATGAATGCGGCACAACTTCAAAGTGCTACGCAGTTGGCGCAGTCAGCGCAGCCATAGCGATACGAAATGCGCCATAATCCTTTGCACCATGGAAAATTGCATTCAGATGCAAATTGAATTGAATTGAATTGATGAGTTGAATGCTTTGGTTGGTCGTTTGGTTGGCCGCCGCCGCTTTGCGTATGAACGCTGAGCGGGCGAACAAAGGTTTTTCTATGTGTGAATACGTTTCTGCAGCCAAAAGTGACGTGAAGAAGGTGGCGTGCTGCTTAACCACGTTTATAAAGTTGTTGTTGGCTGTGAAAATGTGGTAGTTTAAATTATTGTCCATAACTTTATGCAGTATAGTACGATAGCACTTTTTCTGAGAAATACGGTTGATTATGCTTATACATATATTATATAGCTTATCTATTCGAGGCGTAATCATATACATACGAGTACAAGCGTATATAAATTGTAGCATACAAAGTGCTAGTAATCAAACAAAAATGCGGTGTTCCAAATAAAACAAAAAAATATAGCCATACTTTTTTTCAACTCAAGATCAAATTTGACTCGGACTTGTCTACAAAATTAATCGATAAACGTTTTTTCCACGATTGGTTCAACGTTTCTTTATCATCGTGTTAAATTTGTTAGACGATTTTTACTATAAAAAAATATAAATTAACGACAACGACGACCTAAATTTTGTGTTTCCAATCGAATTACATCCACGGACGGAGTATTTGAGAGACACAAAGCTTTCGGTGAAGGTGTTAAGTCATTGGCTTATGCAAGTTGTTAATCTACCTCTGCAAGTGAGGATGATGATAATATCGCAATTGTTAAAGAAACAGTTCTTGAAAATTGTCATATTGGCATCAGAGTGATAGCACAGGAGCTCAACTTTTCGACTCAACATATTTTGGTGAATGCTTAAGGTATGAAGCATGTCAATGCTAGACTCGTAACGAAAGACCGTCACATTGTAACATTATTATGACAGGCTTTTTGGTCAAGTACGAAACGAGAGTTGTCGCTTAGCCACCGAACTCGCCAGATTTGCTGCTTCAGAAAATGCGTCATTTTTTTATCTTAGAATTCTGTTCTGGTTGGGAACCTTGAGCTCAGAAAGCCGATAACATCAAATGTTTTATTTAATTTCGACTTTTTGATTAAGAGACAACCAATAGTAGTCGTTTGGTGTACTTTCTTATGCCAGAACCTTTGCTAGAGATAATATTAATGTTCATGTCTGTCAGTCTCAATTCGCTATCAGAAGCTTCGAGCTGTAGAGATGGAGTAATATTGAACAATGAGTTTTACAAAAAATTCAATTTGTCGTAATAGTTCGAAAATTCCAGAAATTACCCAGAAGTTTAACCTTGAATAACTTTTAAAGGGGTGAGTATATCGAAAAATTGTCCGGACGTTTTTTGTAGAGCATTCAATTCTGAATAAGAAGATGACTTTTTTATTCCTACAAACGAGAAAGTTCCAGAGAAAAAAAAATATTCGTAAAAAGTGGCAAAATCCCATGTAATTTCAATGGGAAATGTATCGTGTTTGGGGCAACGTTTACTATGAAAATTAAGGGCTTTTTATGGTCTGATATTTTTTTTTTAGATGGAAAACTAAAAGTTTAGGGGCGTCTCGTCAAAAATAATCAATTTGGTAAATAACGGACGCCCTAATATACATATGTATATGTACATAAATAAATTGCTATTCTTTAGATATCTTAAAATTCAAAACTTTTAGTCTCATTTAACTATTTTAGCATTTAATATTTACATTGCCAAAAAAAAGCTAGTATGACTTTGATTGTCGAAGTCAATATTTTATAAGTATACCATATATGACAATTACATAGAATGACCAAAAGTTTGAAGACGAGGATCTGGGTGCATTACTCTATTAGGATTGTTGCCAAATACATCAGTTTTCTTAAAATTTTTGGAAGTCACTCAAACAGCCATTCAAATATACATTCAAAAGAAAAGTTATTGGATGAATAATGGGAATATTACAGGTCTTAATGCAAAAATCATATGAGAAATCTGGCTAACCAGTCAAATCAACGGCAAATGACTCCTAGCACCGGGTGAAATCATTAATAATTTCCAATAATTTTTCATAATAACAACGCTTGGCCTCTTGTTTAAAACTATTTGGGGAACATCGGTTGAGAAGTTTGCGGAATGCTCTCACTGGAACCAACTGATTTGCATCCGAACACGGTATCAAAAATTTAAAGAATGGTAGGAAAAGATTCGTTTTTATTCATTAAACTTTTTTCTTTTCTGAAGTAGATCCCAGAAAATAATTTTAGATTTTGGATTTCAGTCCTTAAAAAATTATAGCAAATATCCACAAATATCTACTTCTACATTTAGTGGGTGCAAAAACGTGGGTATTAAACGTGTACTTGCTCGACTCGTTCCGATAAAGCTGAATTCTTTTCAAAAAGTGTACTACTATGACCGATTCTATAGCCAACAACGCAATGTTAACCATTGATTAAATACCGTATTCAAAAAATTTGGCTCCGCGTGATTTTTTCTTGATCCCCAAACTGAAATTGCCGCTTCGTGAAGCACGTTTTCAGTCGATCGAAGGGATAAAACAAAACTCGTTGAAGTCAATCACAAAAAGTGTTTATGAAAAGTGTTTCGAGGACTGGAAAAATCGTTCACATAAGTGTATTACATCTGGTGGAGATTTTTTTCAAGACGACAAAATAAATATTGAAGAACCATTAAATATTTTGCGTTTTATTTACAATTTGAGGCTACTTTGTCACGATGTACATATGTATAAGGAAATTCTCAATAATCTCGAAATCTTGTGGCGAATCCTAATAAGAAAATTATGAAAATACCTAACAACAAAAAAAATTAGTTAAGCTTTAAGAGCGAGCGGAGGTTGCTTGGCATGGTTTTCCAAACAACTTTTTTTCGTGGATTTGTTGTTTTAAATTTTTTTAAACACATGTTTTTGTTAATAATTTTACATGTTTTCCCATTATCTATTTCATTTTTATGAAGTCATAAGTTTATGAGATACAAACCTGTACTAAATTATGCGCCCTATTGTTTGTGTTTATTAAATAATATTTTTATTTTTAGGCATCAATGGCATTTCTGTGATTAACCTTGAATGCTTGAAATGGAAGTTTATACTAAACATATTTGGTACTTATGTTACCCATTTTGTAGTAGGAACGGAAGATATTATAAATCTTCAAAACAAATCTAAACAAATTTTTATTATCTCATAAAAAATGGCTAATTGACAAGAAACACGCACTGAATGTAATCAAAAACTAAGGAAATGCATATTTTTCCGTAGATGAGATTAAGAAAGTCAAGTGGCTGCAACTGCGGTAGGTAAAGAACTTTTTCAAGTGCTTTCTCGGGCACCCCCATAAACTAAACAGTGTACACTGCGCCCTGGACCACACACATGGCTGAGTATAGTACAATGCATAGCACATCATAAAGTAGTAGCATAAATCGCTAATATCGACGCACTAAACGTAAATGAAGCATTTAGTAGATAGCTAGTGGCTGCGGTCACACATGTGTCTATGTACGCGCCTGGTTGCGTCACAAGGGTGCATGGTTGCGTCACAAGGGCGCATGCCACATGCAGTTGATAGGCCTTGAGGCACATTTAATGCACATAAATTGATGGGTGAGAGAAGAAATCAAAATATTTGGTTACGTAATGTATGAAAATTATTTTCGGCTGTTGAAGAAAGTAATATTTTATGCACTCGAGTTGTGTGGCAAGCAGCAGCGATACTAGAGAGTGCCACAAGTACACATGCACGCATTGTTTATGGTAAACATGAGAGCTAATAGCGGGTATGTGCGACAAGAAAGAAGCGTAACTAAATGCTTTGTCAAGTTTAAAAACAGAAATCTTCATGCAACATGTGCTTGTTAATTGTTGTTGTGTAAGAGTAAACGAAATTGTGTTGCACAATGCATTTGTAAGAGCAGAAGTTGGAATCGGCGTTGAGCTACGGGGTGGCGGTGGTTTCTACAAAACTCCAATTGACCGCTGAGTCGTTACACCATGACGTTGCGCTACTAAAATGGACTTGCAACAAGTATGCATTTTGTAGAAATCGTAAGCAAATAACAACGCTAAGATGCTTGACAGGTCGCCGAAATCAAAAGAAAACCCTCAGCATTCATATTTGCATATGGGCTACGGCAATCGACCATTTTTGCAACATGCAACCAGATCAGAGCATGACGAAATGTTGCATTGTGCGAATTTTCTTCGCAATCTCATACAGCGCTAGCCATTTGTAGTGATCTCGTTGTTGCTATTGTTATTGTTGTTGTTGTTTTGTTGATTGCCTGCCATATTTGCTCACCTTCTCCGTAGCGCTACTCGCATGCATTTCACCTTATGCCTCTTTGTGTTTTTTCTCTGCTTGCCACACGTTTGACGATGATGAGTTGCGCTGCGCTGGCGTTTCCGTGGAAATTCACTGCGCCTGCCGCACCGCTGCAACCCTGCACATCTGCATATTCGCAAACCGATACACGGATACACGGCTACTTAGGTGCACTGCAAAGTCGTGGCAGCATTCGTTTGTGTGCCCAAATAAGGTGACACAATTGCTGTGCCGCCACAAACGCCGCGTGTTTGCATACGCTGAATATTACAGCCATTGTTGCACTGATGGATGATTGCAAGCTGTAACAACTTTTTTTGTTTTTGCAAAAATTCTGCTCCTGCTGTTCCTCTTGGCTCTTATAGCAAAACTATTGTATGACTTCAGATCGGATATCTTGTTGTTGGCATTCTTATACCTTTCATGAGTTTGAAGTGGCAGTAAGAATTTAGCCTAAATTTTGTTAGTAAGTAAAGAAGAAGTAACTTTGGAAAAATATATTTCTTATGTATTTTGAAAGTGATTTAGGTCGATCTAACTAAATAATCTCAGACTCTATAGTTAAATCTTTCAGTCTTGGGAGTTACGCAAAAAATCTGTATACAAGTCAATTTTGGAAATAGTTGTGGTAATTATATGTATTAAATCTATACTATTTAAACGATTAAAATTAAATCTTATGTGATTAAGTTAACTTTCGGCTACAAAAGGTATAAAATCTTTGGCAGTGTGGTTTTTTCATATTTTCTTCTTCATCTCGTCACACTTAATTTGCATTTCGCGGCAAAAGATCAATGCGCATAAGAGAAGACAGTATATTATATAAAAATGTTGAACTTTAAGGATCTTGCCTCACAGACCAATTTCTTTTAAATCAATAGTCTCTATGAGAGCAAGCATTTTCTCACTAATTTGTTTTTGTTTTTTGGTTTAGTTTTTTGTTGTTGCATTCGAACTGGAATAAACATTAAAGAAATTATTAATACATAATATTAAGTATATTGTGTGTACATATAAATACAAGTATATAACTATATGCATTTATATCTTTCGTATAAATAATATACTTATTAATGAAGTGGAGAATCCTAAGTCTGTTATCGATAGTTTCTGCCAAAAGTTGGTTGGTAGCAAATCGAACAAGTTATGCAAGCTATTCAAACGGACTGACAGCACTTACAGTCAAGTCTTGAACTAAGAATGAATTAAGAATAATTTAAGCAAATAATTCCTACACCATTAAGAGCATTTGTAAAATCGGTCAAAATGGGAGCAACTGGGCCTACACTCAAACTATGGCATACAATTTTTGAACTCATTTAAAACTCGATCGAGTCGATACTTTAACTTCGATTAAAGAAACGTCTTTGTAGCTCCAACATTATAAATAACACCGCTTTTCTGCTGAACTGTCCACCTTTCGCCAAAATTTTTTTTTATAAAATGAACTAAAATAAATAAGTTTGGGTAGTCAATGTAAGCTCCGGCGTTCATTTTATGGTTAAGAAAGCAAATAATAATCCATATGGGGGGTTTCCAGGATACCGAGATTTTCGTTTTCGTCGATTATCGTTTCAATATTTTTGAAAACCGCCATATCAAAATTCTTTTCATTATGAAAACGCTGAATTTTCACCCTTCGTCCTTGTTTTCTGCTGTAGTAACCTAAGTGGAGGAGCACGCTTTGGATATTTAAGTGTACTATCCGCATTAAAATTTTGTTGAAATCTTTTGGTAGACCTCGAAATATTTAATTGCTATTTTACATTTCTTTCTGATAATCGTTTATTAGCCAAATAAGAATCTCCTTTTTGTAGTCGCATATCTAAATGGATTTTTCAAAAAGGAAAACAAATTTTTTTTTTGTTCCAGTGAATTTTAAGAGCAATGTCAGCAGTGCAGTGTTTTAGACGTGTGGATGCTTCGAGGTTCTAACATCGACTCGGACCACTATCTTGTTCTAACGAAGATACGCTCCCGCCTCTGCATAGCAAAGCAGACCCGCCAAGGAACACAGGGAAGGTACGACGCTGAGAAATTTATATTCGATATGCACTCCTGCTCTCTGAGAGCTTCTTACATATAGCTACTAACGAAGCATTGGAAGTGGAGAGAAAGCAGACACGAGGGTTGAAGAGCGACGAATATGCAAAAAAAGAATGAGACCGAAATGCTTGAATTTGAAAAGCTGGAGAAGCTGACTGACAGTGGTAAAATTATACGAAAAAAAGTGACTAACGGAGGGTTTTAAGAACGACGCTCTTGTAGGACCCAAAGTGGAAATCTTGTGGTTGATGTTCAGAGCATACTGAAGCTATGGAGGGAACTCCATTCTATTGAACGGCAGTGAAACCCAATCGATGACGACGGAATAGATGGTCCATTGCCCGACATGAGGTTCTAACAACAGTTACCCGCCTGAAGACCAACAAAGCGGAAGGTGTCGATGGATTGAAAGAACTGGCAAGGTGTATGCATTAGCTTTCGTGCAAGATATGATGTGCTCTGCCCAATCCAAGTGAAAGACTGAAGCCCACCGTAAACTGATTGGACATTATCAGCGTGGCTTTAGACATGGAAAAACTGCAATCGACCAGATTATGAATCATGCACCAAATCTTGGAAAAGACCTGTGTAAGGAAGATCGACACTCATCACCTATTCGTCGATTTGAAAGCTGTGTTTGACAGCGCGAAAAGGAGCTGTCTTTATGCCCCTATGTCTGAATTTAGATCGCCGCAAAACTAATATGGCTATGTAAACTGACGTTGAGCAATACCAAAAGCTCCGTTAGGATCGGGAAGAACTTCCCCCAGCCATTCGAGACCAAGCGATAATATCTGTAATATTCGGCTTCTGTCATCAAAAGTTCGTTATAAACCCAAGACGTATTTCGTTTTGTCAAGGCACATTCAAAAATTTTTTTTACGGAGTACTGAGAAGGCAGAGTTCATTTTCTTTGATTATATGAAGTTCGTCAGCTTTCTCCAAATTAAAGTTCTTAAAGTGCAGTTACATTAGCAGTAAGACTATCTTCCCATTGAATATCCGAAAATTCATATAAAAGAGCATTCTAAAAAGCTTTTGAAGTGCACAATGCGGAACCAATTCCAATTGAAATAAACAAATTTCTCGCATCCTTGCCCAGATATGCACATCAAACTGAAAAAGCAGAGCCATTGTAGTTGAAGCTTTTGCCAAAAAGACGATCTATACAAATCATTTCAAGTTAAATAAATAAACATTTCACTCAGTGCAAGTTTCAAATGCTTTCAACACTGCTGCAGAGCCACAAAAGCGATTAATTTGTTTTGTTTTATATTGAAAAGCGAAATAACGAAAAAAGTTTTAGGTGAGTAGCATGCCACAATGGAAGGGAATGGAAGGGAAGGTAAAAGTATTTAACGAATGCCAAAAAGTAAAAAAGTTAAGAAAGAATATTCTAATGATATTTGAAGAGGCGATGAAAAATGTATGAGTAACTGCAAATGATGAAGATGAAGCATGAGCACACACACATACATCCATACGGTTATACGGAGTGGCCAGCTGAATGAAGCTCGTTTTTATTTACGCAACGTAAGAGCGCTTGAATGTCCTCTTCTTTAATTGGCCCCCAAAGGGAGCATGAATGTAGTTTGCAACAACAACAACAATATATGTATGCATACCAACTACATTAAATAGCGACAAACAATTAGCGTTTGCTTACAACACATTGAGCTCATATATTGTTATTGTTGTTGTTGTGGCTGAAATGGCGACTCCGCTATTATTTTTGGTGCTTTTTATTGCTTTGTTGGCTGCTGGGCGCTGTTGGACGCTGCTTGACTTGCATGGCGTCTCAGCACTTGGCACGACCGCAAACCCTTCGGAATGTTTAATTGATTTTAAAAAATGAAAAATTTATGTATCGCCACGAGTGCGTTGCTTGCATACACATACACATACACAGGCGTGTGTGCGTATCTGCATATCGGAGGCAGCGCCCCACACACCCATTCACACACATACCATGCCACAGATGCTAGCCACCGACCGCGCCCTGCCAGCGTAGACAGCGAAGGGCGGTTGTTGGCGGCATTGACACGCTGGCGCTGGCGCCAACACTTAAAAATGCAACACGCTTGGCGCATTTGCCGCTGCGTAAATAAATAAACAAATCGCAGAGTGCCAGTCAGCAAATGTGGCGCTTGCCGCACCAACATATGAATTCCCAAAAGGCGTTCCTTGTTGTTGTGGTACGGTCTATGTGGTCTGTGGCCGCATCATTTCTATTACGAATTCTATCAATTTGTTATATAATCGATTACAGCGCAAATGTTTACGTTACAAACACTATTTCAGCATGAAAAATGGAGTGCCGAGTAGAGTATTTATGTTGGGCACTGACAAATCCATTATCCCCAGCCAAGTTAGGTCATGTAGTTCTGCATGTGTTGGACAAATAAATATTTTAAATTAATTATTATTTGAAAGTTGTTGTGTAGGTTGATATAGTGGCTGCGAAAATTAAATTTATTATATTTTTTTAAAGCGAAAGGCGATTGTTGTCCTCAAAAACGAGAACTCGTTTTATGTTTAGTTTCGAATATTGAAGTGTGGTTTCCACCACACCAGCATTTTTATACTAAGACCAAAAACATAAATTTATAAGGTTGAACTAGAAGACACCATTTAGTACCTGAAGTATTGAATCTTCATCCTATACTTTGTTACTCTATTCTTTCTCATTGTGTTGTGGTTTCGTGATATTGCTGATAATGGATTCACTCTTTTATCTTTCTCAGCTATGTATAGGGTGGGCCATATAAAATAATAAAATAAACCAAATGTTGGCTTCCTCTTCAATTTGCTTGAAGAAAAATTCGGTTAACAATGCGCGATATTGCTCACCATTGATAAAAGATGATTTTTCGGTTTCCATCCCGATCTTCTGCCCGATCTGCGAACTGTATAATAGTGAATAGCGACCCATTTCGTAAGTTTTAGACTTTTTACTGAATATCTGTCACTTTCCGAATGGTATTTGAGATAATTCAAATTTAAAACGTTAGATGGCCCATGATGTGCGATTAAGTGAAATTCGTGATAACAACTTCTCCATATAGCATCCAAACGCTCTTTGATTTCACTGCCCGACTTATGTATCTCTATAAACAGAAATCGAAACACCGACCGATATTACACTTTTTCAATATAGTCAAAACAAAACTGCGAGTCCAATTCAATACATAAATTGGCTTATAGAAGGAGACATCAGATCTTGAGCCATCATTGTGAATAGGACATAGACATAGAAACATTTCCAAGCAATTGGGAATGTACCATTTCGGTGTGTGTGAGATGTTCAGTCAGGCTGGCGGCACAATTTTTGAGGAAGACATTTGACAAGCCATCCGGACCTTCTTCGTATTCAGAGATAACAGTGGTTTGTAGATGTCGTTAATGCAAACTCGTTAATGGTAGCAATTGGTGAAAGTTCAGTTTCGATTAATGCGGAGCACTGACGAGAATCTTGATTGTACACACTCTTGAAGAAGCAAACATTTTGCTAGTTTATTGTGTTTTAATTCGGTAGTAAATCAGTAAGAAAAATTACTGTTTTTTTGTGTACGAACGGCCACATATGTATGTACATATGTAAGTAAAGATAGTTTCCTGAATTATGTCTTAAAAGACTCTGATTTTGCTGTCTAAGGAAGTTGATGAATACGGATTAGACCAATTGACGTTTAAATAAAAGGCATTTAGGTTCCCATATTCAGCGTACTTGAAGTCGAAAAATGGAAAAGTAACCAGCTTGGAGCTGGGCTGGAGTTTAATGTATGCAGATGTCAAAGGCAGGATGGTCTCCTTCCTCAAGATGTTAAACGAGTCGTCTATAACTTCCCCATCATGGATGGCTGGGTGGGTGAAGCCATGATTCTGAGATGCATAGAGCATCAATGCCATTGATTGCTGTGGCTATTAGAAAGCTGTCGAGCTTGGCGCGTAGTCCTCTCACTTTCTGGTAAAGAATTTGTATGATCGTCTGAGTTTCCCTTTTTTTTTGAGCGGATGACAATTTTTGCCAACTAATTTCGGTACGCCGTTATTATTTGTTAGTTTTGAAAACGTTACCATTCTTTACCAATATGTCTAGCTGAACCCGGAGATTCTTAAGGGGTGTCAACTGACCCAGAGCTGATATCATTTTGGGAGATCCATTGTCAGGTTCCGCCGACTTAGACTTTAATATTGCACGAGCAAGTAAGGGGGAAGGAGTTTTAATCAGTAGCAGACGAGTACGCCCAACGTAAGGATGTCCAGGTGATGAAGTTTAAAACTGTGTATAGATGCAGATAAGTTAGGAGGCAGTACAGCCTGGATGACAGTTCTGTTCTTATCGGAATGGATTATCTGTTTTCTTGGATTTCTTAACATTTATTACACTTACAATATTAGACTCCCGTCTTCTACGTTCTGAGAACTCCTCGATGATTTCTTCGGTTGTCCGATTTGAACAAATTTGGTCATAAGAAGGCAAAGTTTTATAATAATACATTCATTGGTGCTTGATTAGGGTACTGGAAAGCGAAGGAATTAGATGGACTTTAAAATTAGGTTATACATACATATATTAAGTAAGCGTGACTGTAGTCCGATTGCACACATTTTCTAAAAAAAATATAGGATTGTCAATGTTATATTACATACAACTTGTATTCAGATCTGTCAGGTAGGTTATGAGATACGGATTTTTATCGAAAAGTGGCGGTGCTACGCCCATCATTCAACTTTGAGCCCAGCTACTATGAAGTGTACTATGAAGTGTAAAATTGAATGTCTCTGGCGTATTTATTTATCGATTTATCAGATATTGTATATAAAGTGGTTTAAAAGATATGTATAATAAATTTTAATAAACCTCTTAGAGCACGGGGTCCCAGTTTTTCAAAATTTTTAGCTCAATGATGCCTCTTGCTACTGCGATATCCTGTGACAATATCTTAATGTGAAATCAATAACTTAAAAACAATGAGTTCAATTGTCCATAAAACTTTGTCAGTATTAAAGCTAAGGCTAGAACTTCGAGACCAGGATTTTATGTCAGATATTGTAAAAGGCGAAATATTTTTCAGCCCGTATAGTAAATTAATGAACAATCTTCAAGCAACAACGACAAGTCAAGCGAAGAAGTTACAGAATCAGTGAGAGTCTGAAGTGCCAGGAATGAAAGGAATATGGAACCTTAATTGAAGCGGTATAGTTCCTTCCATTTGCTTGGTGTAAAAAAGGTATTTTTATACGAAGGTATTATTATATATTGGTTGAATGGCTACGTAAATAAGCAAAATTGCCGCATTTGGCCGATGAGATTTTGCAAATTTTATGCGTTTTTTTTTTTAAAAAAAGTTATCAAGCTCTTAAAAAATCACCCTTTATTATATATCCCATACGTGACTTGGTCTCAACTATTACCTTTTAAATCTGGTATAAACTTTTTTCTTCATCGAACTTACATACAATATATACATACATATGTACTTTTTTATAGTAAACGTTAGATAAGTATACTTAAAAGAATAACTCAGTTTTGGCAACTTTTGTAATGGAAGTACCAAAAGAAATTCTTTATCAGCAAATCAACATATTTTCATGCAATTAAAACCACTGCGAAGAAAAAGGCACAGTTTTTGCATGCCTAACTTAACCCAGAAAACAATTTCAGATGAAAAAAATTTACAAACAAGAAATTGAGCAAGTATTCCAGTAAGAAGGGCAATTACAGTGTGCATTTGAGGCAGAATGTTAAAAAAAAATGAGAAAAACCACACAAAAGGATTGCCGAATGAAAATGGTTTTCAAAATCAACGTCGCCTCAGCGCAGACGTGGCGGTGCTGTTTTTGAAGGCGAAACATTTGCATTAGAACCGCCGCCATGCCGAAAAGCCAACCACCGCTAAGGCAATAAGCAATAAGCATTGCTATCGCGCTATTATTGCCATTACAAGCTGGCCCTCCAAAGCATTGGTCGGCTATTGTGTGGATTTCCTCAATTGCCAAAGTGGAATTGCGGACGCGCACAGAAACGCAGCAAAAAGCGCTCGCAATGAAACTGACGTCCAAAGAGAATTGCAGACAGCAACAACAACAATTACGACGACAACAAAAATAACCACAACAATATTTTTTCAGCGGCAAGGCTATAATAAGAATGACGACAACAACAACAACAATAATAATAGTGGTTGCATTTGCATCGTTAAGCCGAAATGCGGAACAATGGAGTTTTGATTGCGATTGTATTTGCGTTTTTTCTGCGATTTTTTTCCACCAACTATGAAGTTGTTCCGTTTGTAGCTCAGCGCTACCCCCATACGAGCGCAATTGCTGTTGCAAATGTACATACATACATATATGTAATTTTTTTTGTGGCAAACAAACATTATGCACCTTGCAATAAAAAGCGGCAAGGATTACAGCAAAAACGGCGGCGAATAAACGCGAAGAAGGCTAAACTCAATGAAGGCGGAAATAAAAAAGAAAAGCAAAAACTCGGCGAGCAAGTGCTGAGTGGTGCAAAAAGAGCCGTTTTAGTTGTTGTTACGTATGTCAAATAGTTACAAAAACAACAGCAATGCTGCATGTAGTAAAGTGGTGACAACAACAATGCAAAGCACAGGCAACAATTGCCGGTGATTGCTACCGTTTCACTGTTTGGCGATTTCTGCATATCATTGGCGGTTGCAAGCGGTCTTTTTGAGCTTTTGCGGCTTTATACTTCGTTTGGCCATGGCTTTGATTGTTTTTTTGTTGATTACGAAATGAAGAAACAAAAAAAAAATGAAACACTTTGAGACTATTTTCCCATCGGGCATTGAGTTGGCAATCGAAATCAAATGCGCATAAATTAAATGACTTTTTCTGTTGTTTAAGCTTCTTTGCTGATTTCAGTGAGGTGGCAATGTGCAGCTGTAAGTTTTTGAAAAATTTGATTTGTAGCATAATATAAAACACATTATATGAGTTAAATTAAATGTTTTAAATATTGTATTTACAATGAAAAACACTGTCTTCCAACCCTTCATTTCAAATTTCTAACTGAATTTTGCTTTTTTCCCACCAAAATTTTGTGTGACGCAGCCATTTTGCCGTTTCAACACTCTTTACTTCTCTTACTCATTGCTTGCTGATTTGTTTTCTCTTCCATTTTTCATTTTTATTCATTTTCGCTGTGCTAGCGCAGCAAGTCTTCCAATCATTGCCTCGAAGTAAGTCATAAAAATTTTTATTGCCACTCAACGTGCTCAAGTAATAAATCTTAAACTCGTTAAATGTCGCTTTCGCTGATTTTATTGGTTAAACGATTATTCTTTATGTTTCAAATCGATTATAGTAGAAACTCGACATATACATATGTATGTATATGCTCATATAGATATAGACGTATGTATGTAGATGTAAATATATAGCATGCGTGACCAAGTGATATTACTTTTTCTTACTAAGGAAACCGAATATTTTAATTATTTTATAAATCGCGGTCCAAATTACAAGGTAGAGAAGTCGATAGGATACACTGTTATGTTTAAAACACGATCTTTCATTTTCATAGAGAGACCCAGTGCAACCCTTTTTTGACAGAGCGACATACCAATATCAGGAAAAGATTCTCTTTGAATTTCCATTGTACAATATATACCATACATTGGCTGATATTTTCGGTTAAAAGTCAACTATGGATACTAAAGTCCACATATTCAGCGTTTAGGGGCTTGAACAGTTTTGGTAGGACTTGGACAGTTTTTGGTCATAAGGTAACCTACTCTAAAGGCATTCTTCGTGCCAGTTTTTATTTCTTTCATTTTATTTTCTTCTTAATTTGTGTACTGAAATGTGAAAGAATCAAAAAGAATTTAAAATTGTGTCATATGGGAAGTATCCGATTTGGCCCATTTTCATACTGTGACATTTGAATGTGAAAAAAATGGCAGGGATTAAACTTGGTCGAAATCGGTCGAGCGGTTCCCGAGATATGGGATTTCACCTAAAAGTGGGCGATGCCAATTTTTTGCTCGGCTTCCATGAAGCCCTCTTATTACCCTCTTGGGTGTGAATTTTTTTATCTCTGGCATATTTAGTTATTGATTTATCGCACTTTCAGAAGTTTTTAACAGTACCGTTATTTGGGGAGTGGACGGGGTTATTCTCCGATTTCATCCATTTTCACACTGTCGGTATAAGTTTGTACTCAACAAATTTGGTTGTTGTAACGAAATTAGTTTAGGAGATATGTATATTAAACCTGTTAGAGGTCGGGGCTACACCCACTTTTTCAAAATTTTTAGCCCACCAGTGCCTCTTATTACTGCGATTTCTGTGCCAAATTATAGTTATATACCTTAAATTAATTTTATGCATAGTTCATACATTTTCGTTTAATGACATTTTGTGGGCGTGGCAATGGTCCGATTATGTCCATCTACAAACGCCGCGTTACTGATCAGTTATATATGTATAAAGGTTAATCCAGTTCTAGGTTCCCTACTTTTTGAAAGAAGAAACACAAAAACTTAAAATTTTATAGGGAATATTTATTATCATTCAATTTAAGATCTCGACGGAAAATGCGTCAAGTCGTTCGTTACGTCAGTCCGAGTTGCTGCGACCCATCTGCTCCCCACGGTAATGGAATGCAATATTGAATGTTGGGTCTCAAGATGGGTGATAGTGCTGCGAATAGTACTACTGAGCGTACTTAGTCGATTTTGTTAACCATAAGTTGAGCGAAGGGCGCGAAACACATGCTTTATAGAACGTGCTTTTTCGTAATAAAGTTGAAAGATTTGTAAATGTTGTTTAGGCGTAAGACTTTCCATGATGAATAACAAATATGACAGGTTGACACGATTTACAAGTGATCTGTCAAAAAAAGTCTATTGAAAAAAGTACCTCTAAGGATCATATATATCCTTCTTAGATAGCCTCTCATTATTAGTGGCTCTCATTTTTCATTGTGAAGATCACCAGATATTGTGATTATCTGCTGAAGTACCTTACATTCAAGTTGTGTGAAGCCACGGGAATAGGAATCTTAGTTATTATTTCTACTAAATCTACCTATTTTTATCTGCCAGGTACTTAAAAACATACACTAAGTTCTTATTTATTTAGAAAAATATTTCTACAAAAAATCTTTGAAAAATCTCGAGGTGTTCCATCAACAGCAACAATAGTTTCATTAGGAAATCGAAATAGTAATCATAAATTACATGATTACAATGTAACAGGATTTAATAAGGGAATGTATAACAGTTTTGCTTTTTATGTTTCCATTTATAAAGGCTGCTCTCCCAAATCCCATGCTAATGTATGGAATATGAAAGCGCAATGAAAAATATCTGAGAAGCAATAAATAAATATGTAACTTGTATGTATGAATAAAAATATGAAATATGTTACACTTTGAAATGAATTATTCTTCTTCTTCTTTACTGGAATTACTATTGATAATTTTATGATTTATGATTAGCCCAATTTTGGTTGTGAATTTGTTTTTGGATACATCTCTCTTTTTTCATATTTTGAGTAATGCTCGTAAAAGAACAACAAAAGACAAACTATCATTCAGTATGATGCCTTCAATATTTGGACATTATTAACAACCATTGTGAATGCTTTTGGGATTTTTAATTAGGGACCACTTATGAATTTATGTAGCCGAAAAATCTAAGTACTATGAGAACCTAAACCTTTTTCTTAACTTTATTCGAAGCACAAATTGTTGTTGTTACATTATACTTTACATGATGGGCGATTATTATTAGTTGACAAGGTAAAAACTTGTCTTTGAAATTATGTTTATAGAGAGGATACAATCTTCCTTAAGATTATACTGCTGTTGGTTTGTCGATGATTTTGATATCATTGGCCTCAACAACCACGCCCTTAGTTCTGCTTTCTCCAGACTGTATGACGAAGCGAAATGTATGGATCTGGTAGTGAACAAGGACAAGACGAAATATCTCCTGTCATCACACAAACAGTCATCCCATTCGCAACTTGGCTCGCACGTCACTGTTGCCAGTAATAACATTGAAGTCATAGATAATTTCGTGTATTTTGGAACCAGCATCAACACTACCAACAATATCAGCTTTGAAATCCAAAGTAAAATCACTCTTGCCAACAGGTGCTACTTCCGGTTGAGTAGCCTATGGAGAAGTAGTCCTCTCTCGACGAACACAGACCAAACTCTACAAGTCACTCATTATTGCCGTACTGCTATATGGTGCAGAGTCATGGACGATGACAATATCTGATGAGTCGACATTGCGAGTTTTCGAGAGAAAAGTTTTGTAAAAGATTTATGATCCCTTATGCGTTGGCAACGGCGAATGCCGCAGTCGATGGAACGATGATGTCGTCCGAATGGATGAAACGCTACAGCTCTGAAAGTATTCATCACAGAGGAAGAAGAAGACCTCAACTCCGTTGGTATGCCAGATAAAGGAGGACCTGGCGACACTTGAAATCTCCAATTGGATTGACGATTGGGGCGCGCTGTTGTAAACTCGGCAATAACTGTGTAAGCGGTGTCTACGCCAATAAAGAAAAAGAAGTATGGGAGAGAGGCTTAGTGTTGACTCGATTTTATTTATTTTGGCCTTACGAAGTATCATTGCCAAAAATATTTGCTCACTTAGTTTCATTACCATATTCATACCATTCATCACATACAATCAACCGGATGTTCGAAAATCCTAATATCCGTTAAATTGGAAATAGATCAAGTTTTCAGCCTATTTTAGTCCATTCCTCGATTCGATTTAATTCGAGTCGAGTTAGCCATGCCCGTTTATCTATCCGTCCGTCTAGAGCTAGTCGCCCAATGTTTGAGATATCGATCTGAAACTTTTCACACGTCTTTTTCTGTTCAAGAAGCCGCTTATTTATCGGAACCGCCTATATCGGCTCACTGTAGCATATGGCAGTCATACAAACTGAACGATGGGAATCAAGTGTCTTTAAGAAAAAATTTCTGAGGTACCATAGTAAATTTTTTTTTGTTTAATACGATGTACGATGAGGACATGGACCCTCAAAGTTGAGTATATGCATTCACAAGCGTACAGCATACAGTAATGTATACGTATGTATTTACTATATAATTAAATGATAAGAAACCTTATTTGCAACATTTATGTCAGCTTATTACAGTTGCTTTCCTCGTTCCAACGGCTTATTAACATAAGGCCATAAACGTAAAAAAATAATTAAATATTCTATTAAAATTGATAGTTTGACAATAACAACAAACCATTAAATAATATTCAAAGGATAATCAAAATGCTATAAAATGGAAATTATCAATTTAATAACTTGTAAAGAGTTTTTGTCTTGGACGTCATTCCTGCCATAGATAGATGCGACGGAGTTCAATTAAAATCAATCGTAAAGGGTCATCATGGCTCTACACACTTACACTTATGCATGTGCAGATAGAACAGGCGAGCAATAGCAAAGCAGCAGGAGCATTTTGGACGGTTTTGCAACTAGCGATCGGACTTAAGCATATGTGTATGTATGTGTGTGTGACTGCATGCCCACCACTATTTTAGTTGAATGCTTTTGGCCGCTTAAGTTTGCACTGCTACCAATTCGGATTTTATTCTGCATTTTCTTTAAGAATAAGATTTTCTCCTTTTTATTACTCTGCACTCTCTACCCGGTGATCGTTGTTCACTTGCTTTTATGGTTTTATGCGAATCTGTTATTGTTTGCTGTTGTCGTTGGTGTTGCTTGTTTTTTATTTTGCCGGTGTTATTATAAACGGCACAAAGTCAATTCAATCCATAAAAAATTTAATAAAGATCGCCCGCAGTGAATTTAATTGCGATTGCAATATAAATTTGTCGTTCTGCTTGAATCGAATCGAGCTGCAGAAATTCAAGCCATGAAGGGCGAGCCTTGTATGTGCGCTAAGCGTATGGCTAGGTTACTTAGAGCTTCTTATAGTTTTGATGTGCAACAGTAATTCAGCATTCTAGTTAAAAGCCTCATTCGTTCTCAGGCTTTAACTCAGTATTAGGACAGGCATTACAACGTCATACGATAATCGGCGTAAAGGGACACACAAATGGTATAATGAGCACAATTTATTAGGTGCTTAAGACTATTAAAATGGTCCATGTATCAATTCGATCTTAGTTAAATATCTCTGAAAATCTCAGCGCTTGCTGATATAAAAAAAATATATTACTTGAATACTTGGAAGCTCGGAAAGTCCTGCTCAGTTTCTTACTATTTTTTTTATTCGCTAGCAGAGGTAGACACACCGATTATAACGATATTCAAACTGTTTATTTAAATAAGCCTGAAATCTCTTTTAAAGTCTAAGAACTGAAAAGAGCCGTCGATATTTTAACTTTATGACTTGGCAATATGTTTTTACAATGATCATTTTCTTGAGATATGAGAACAAGAAAAACTCTTGAGGCCAGATACGAAGATTCCGGTGAATATAAATACAATTCGAAGTCCTGTATCGATGAAACACCTCCTTCTGCTTTTGAGAATGTAGATCTTTTGACGAGATTTCATTCTTCAAATATTCCGAAACCCCCTTAAATAACTTGTGCATGTTGTTATCCCAAATTCAACAAGTTATTTTCGGCGATTGGGCAAAATAACTTTGTCGGTAGATTGTTTTCCAAGCAAGAAGACGGGCTATTGTGCTCCTTAGTGAAATATTGTTTGGAATTTGTCATTATTGTCACATAGCGATGCAAAATCTCAAAATCAATTCTTTATAACCTTCGATCGATAGAATGCAAGATCGAATCAAAGGATTTTTATTTTTGTATGAAAAGAGCGCGTAGTTCTGGTTTTATGCGTCGCATCGGGTCATGCTATACCTTTTTGGAAAGCACATTTCACGGGCTAACACGTGTTTGATTGATTGTCGTTTCTTTTAAGTCGTTCGTGATTTATAGCGTCGCAAACATGGAGCAAAATAAAGAGAAAATACGGCATATTTTACAGTACTACTACGATAAAGGCAAAAATGCATCTCAAGCCGCCAATAAATATTGTATTTCCACCGCACAACGATGGTTTCAATGTTTTCGTTCTGGTGTAGAGGTCTTCGAAGATGCGCCACGCTCCGGAAGGCCTATCGTCGAAAATTGCGATAAAATCGCTGAATTGGTCGAAAGAGCATAGTAGTCATCAAACCGTTATAAATCATTTGAAGAAGCTCTTTTTTGACAACCCAATATATAGACCTTGGACAAAAGCAAATTACCACGTCAAGAAACGACGAAAACCGTAATGAAATAAAGGAAATGGTATTGGCCTATCGTCGAATCACCATTAGAGAAATTACTAAGAACTAAACAATGTTGTGCTTATAAGACGGGCTTCAGCGAAGTTTGCCGAAATTGCTTTAGGCCAAAATTGCATTGCGTTGACATTGCGCAGGAGACGTTGGACTCAGTCCGCGATGATCCAGATCTGTTTCAGAGGTTCAAATCATGAGTTAGGACGTGGAAATTAAAGATTAATCATCCAATGGAAGCTGCCAAATGAGACAAGTCAAAAAGAGCACGCTAAGTTATTTTGAAAGTGAAGGTTTTGTTAACAGTTTTCTTCGATGGCAGGGGCGTTGTGCATCATGCCAAAGGGTCGTCGTCAATAAAGAGTATAACATGCAAATTATGCGTAATTTGCACGAAGAGATCAGCCAGAAGCGCCCGGATTTGTGTAAGAACAAAGGTTGATTTTTTTTTCAAAATAACACTGCTGCACATTAATAGTACCGCGGGCACCATATTTCCCTGATCTATTACTTTCCGGGCAAACCTTGTATATGGTAAAATGGTCCGATATCAGTGCTTCCGACAATTTAGCATGTATCTCTCGGTCGATATCTCCAAATCTTAGGAACAAGTTCTTTTATATACCGACAAGCAAACGGATAGACAGACGGATTTGGCTAGATCGACTCAACTCGGCACGCTGATAATGACGTCTATGTACATACATACATATATACCTATAGGGTCTTCGACCTTTTTCACTGGATGTAACAAACTTCGTGGCTAACTTTACATATCATATTCAGCTTATAATAAAACTAATGTGATATTCATAAAAAACGAGTTACCTTTTATAACAGTATATTTAGCTGTATTATAAATTTGCCGCAGTCAACAGTTACCGCCCACTGTTTTAATCAGCCATTTATTTAATTTTGTCTTCATACTTGCAATTTGCTCAGCAACTAATAGATCAGAGCGCCCTCTTCGCGCTGCTTCGCCACTTGTTGCTATCTACTCGTGGGTAATCACGTATAAGTGTAAGTGGCTAGAGCTTCGGTTTCGGTTTCGGTTTACGTGCATAACGAGCGAGTGAACTCGTTTTGATAAATTTACTTCCACCCATCATATTAAGCCACTCATTTGGCGTTTGGTAACGCAATTATGACAAGCTGCACCCATAAATTATGAAGCTTCATGCGGTATGCTTCCTCTGCTCCGCTGCAGTGCTGCGCGATTGCCATGGAAGGCTGACAGCGAGCAGCGTGTGGCGACTGCGCAGTACCAATTTCAGTTTATTTTAGTTCAAATAAAAATACAAAAATAAAGAAATCAATATGAGGCCGACAACTGATCGCAATTTCAATTTCATGCTGTGCGGCACGCCACAAGCCGACTGCTCACTTGTGCTCAGTTGCCGGCACAGTGCTAGCAAATGTTCAACAACTTTCCTCCTATCGCCGCGTTCCACTGCCATTTCCACGCCTTTGAGCTCCGTACTCGTCGCAAGGCTTTTACCAGTCTTTGGAATTCTAATTCACGCTAATCCACCCACCTCTGCGGGCGATTTGCATGCAATCAAGCGCAGCTCAGCCGAGCTAAACTGTAATCGAGCGAATTGCTCCGAAGTTTACGGCAACGGCAGTGAAGTACGCTGCAATTTGGCGTATGCGGCACAGCTGCTGCGAGATCACTTGGGCGAATTTGCCACAAATTGTGGCATGTCTGTTGGTGTTGCATGTTATGTGTTATACGCGTGTGTAAGCTCCGTCGGCTTGCCTTGTCTCGACTTGGGCTGCGTGTTGTAATTTGCATATGAATTTGTGTTGTTAATGGAGTTGTTGTTGTCGAGTAGTGTTGTTGCTCATGTTTTTTTCTTCTGTGCGCTCTGTTCAGCGCTATTACAGCTACTATTATTATTATTATTACAAGTACAAGTATTGTCGTTGTACATGCTAGTCGTTGTCGGCTGCATTGTTGCTATTTCATTTATGTTGTTGCTTTTGTGTGTGTGCCACACAATTTGTAATGCTACATACAAGCATGGCATGCAACATGCAAGGCGGTTCGCTGGTTAGTCTGGAACATGATTATTTTCTTGCGACAGTAACAGAGTGTGGGTGGATGCACTTTTGTTGTTGTTGTTGTGAGTCTGTGATGAACGTTCATTGTGTGACATTTGTGTGATCTTGTGTTACTTGGAGGAAATACAAATAAATTAAAATGCGAAAAAAATTTAACGGAATTATTTCTTGCACATATTCTTGTAATTTTACGATAATTAAGTATAGTATATATAAAGGGTGATTTTTTAAGAGCTTGATAACTTTTTTTAAAAAAAAACGCATAAAATTTGCAAAATCTCATCGGTTTCTTTTATTTGAAATCCGTTAGAATTGTGTTCATGGGACATTTACTTTTTGAAGATAATTTCATTTAAATGTGGTTTGACCGCAGTCTTCGTCTTAGTGGTCCATTCGGAAAGTCCAATGTTTGGGCAACTTTTTTCGAGCATTTCGTGCCCGGAATAGCCCGAATTTCTTCGGAAATGTTTTTTCTTCCAAGCTTGGAATAGTTGCTGGCTTATTTCTGTAGACTTTAGGACTTGGACGTAGCCCACAAAAAAAATAGTTCTAAAGGCGTTTAAATCGCATGATCTTAGGTGGCCAACTTACGGGTCCATTTCTTGAGATGACTTGGTTGTCCGAAGTTTTTCCCTCGAAAATGGCCATAGAATCGCGAAGGCTTGTGTGGCATGTAGCGCATCTTTGTTGAAACCACATGTCAACCAAGTTTCAGTTCTTCCATTTTTGGCAACAAAACAGTTTGTTAAGACATCGAAACGATAGCGATCGCCATTCACCGTTAACAGTTGGCGCTCCAACAGCATCTTTGAAAAAATACGGTCCAATGATTCCCACAGCGTACAAAACCCACACCAAACAGTGCATTTTTTCGGATGCCCATGGGCAGTTTCTTGAACCGGCTTTCTGGTTGCTCTTCACCCCAATGCGTCAATTTTGCTTAGGTACGTAGCCATTCAACAGAAATGCAGCCTCATCGCTGAACAAAATTTGTCGATAAAAAAGCCGCGAAACACATTTCGATACCGGAACACTGATTTTGGTAATTAAAATTCAATGAATTTACAAGCCGTTGCTCGTTTAGTAAGTCCTATTCATGATGAAATGTCAAAGCATACTGAGGCCATCTTTCTCTTTGACACCATGTCTGAAATCCCACGTGATCTGTCAAATACTAATGCATGAAAATCCTAACCTCAAAAAAATCACCCGTTATGTATATGCATGTATGTATGTGTATTTATTAAATGGTAACAAAATGTGCTCTCTTTCTCGGAAGTAATTCTTCGAGCTGTATTAATTGCTGGTTAAATAATACATTTAACATACATATACATATGTACGTATTATTATTTTCAGTTGAAATGCTATATCCTGTGGCAAGTCGAAAAAAATGCATTCTTTTTTGATATTTGTTTTGAAATTGTATTTTATTTAAAACATAAATAAAATATATAAATAAATATCCGTAAAAATAAATATAAATAAAAAAATAAAATTTACTTTTAATAATCGGTGATTTCTTTTGGAAAACTTTCTAGTTCATGGATGCCATAGCCAATATTCAAGAAGTCCTTCGAAAAATGGTATCTGGCGATGAGGATATGTTGGCTTATCTCAAATGCAAAACAAAAATATATTAATAGATTAATATAGATGAATAGAGGTAATAATTTCATGGGTAATATTTCGAATGAGCATTCTTTGGCATTTATTTTTTGAAGGTTATCTTTTCCAAATGTTGGCCCCAGCTGCGTTTCAAATGATCCATCCGTTGAGTCCAATTTTCGATGACTCATTCGAGGATTTCGACAAGAATGATACAGGTGATGTTTTGTTCCAAGGCCTGAATATAAGGGGGATTGTCCGCATAGACTTTAGACTTTACATATTCCCACAGGGAATAAAAGTTTAACGGTGTGATAACGCCCAAAACGTGAAAATATCTGGTCACCGAAGTGTTCTCTTAATAAATCCATTAGTTGATGCGATGTGTGAATAAAATTTGTCGAAATCGTCTGATCTTCTTGGAATTTTTCCAGAACTCATAGAGCGAATCAATATCGTTTGAGAAAGTCGAGCGGCTTCAGTTTTTACACAAGCTATATTTTTTACGCTTTCAATTTAAAATCTCGACGTACAATGCCCCAAATGTGTACACTCCTAGCTACGGCTTCTATATTTTCCAATAATGAATACTGGGTCTTTAGATGGGTTACCCTTATATACCCGAAACTATATATTTTCCTTAAAATTTTCGAAGAATGTTCTGAAACTTGTATACATTCGATACATAATCGACACACAATCGATAGACTGTTTATTTTAAAGGCTTATGGGGTTATAATCCCTTAATAAATGCCTTTGTCATCTTATCATATTTTCTATAATAATTATCATAAGACCTCTCGACGGGCGATACCCATCATGTGTTTTAATGTGTAAGCTTTATTACTTTATATTTATCATTCCTTATTGATCCAGTTAAAATTCGGATAATAACGGTTATTGAAATGTAACAGTTTTAACAAATAAATATTCTTAATATACATAGACATGTCTATGTTATTTTCAAATTGTATTATAAACATTGCTTGTATGTGAGATGTGACCATTAGGGGGGGGGCCAAGTATTCTTTTAACCTGCCAGAAGGATATTTGGAATTATCGTCCATAATTACAGAGTAAACGATAATACCTTCTTATGTGATTCCTAGCTGTTGCTTTCCTCTCATTGAGAGGCTCTATTCTTCAACCGGAGAACATTCTGAAGTACTTGGGGTTTATCCTTGATATAAACATTTCTTGGAAGCTTTGAAGAAAGCCAAACATTCAGGAGAGAGTTAGCACGGTATCGGTCGTCTTATACTATTGTAAAGAAGCAGATGGCTTCTTACCAAAATCAAATTGCCAGCTCATAAAGCTTTAAAAGCCTACTTTATTAGGACTAGGTCATTGAGAAAATCAGAAAAATTTGGTTACGAAAAATCATAATTAAAAATTTAAAAAATATTTTTTAACTTAAAAATTGGACCCTCTTTATACACCTTAAGTTTATATTGTGAAACTGTGTGAATATATTCCTAATGTCTTGACCCGTAGATACTTCTATAGGTGAAGCACAAGTGCTTCTGCCAGTCCTACAGATATGAAAATACCAGAAAATTAACCCCTTTTCAGCACAAGGGCAAATAACAAACCTGGGGACAAAACTAAATGCTTACTTATTGGGTTGGATAACAGTAATAGCAAGAGCGTATCTGCGGAATAACAATTCCCCCAAATAAATTTGTACTCTTTTATAGCCCTAACGTAGGTAAGTCTAATTTTTGGTTCTTGCTTATTTTCGACACAATGTTTTAAGAGATGTCTAGTCATAGTCTACAAAATCAAAGACAGGCCTTCTTTTAAAGTTGATACCCATTATTTTTTTACTATATTGCTGTGATCTGTAGTAACAGGTAACAGTCCCATCTTTGAACCACGCACCCTGAGACCCATTATCTATGTAAGACTATTCTAAATTTTCCTTCAGAAGTGGAATTAATTTATTTAAACAACGTTATTTATGTATCACAATGCCTGTGCTGTAAAAATAATCGTTTCGAAAATTATAAATAATTTATTTTTATTTTTAAATATTACTAGTTTGCTAATTCCACCATTTTTAAATATCATAAATATAAATGCCATGCAAATATATATGAATAGTGCGCGCTTACGGATATCTCGCATTTGCGCGTTGCCATTCAGACACCTACCTCAGTTGGCGCATAACTCATTGCCAATTTCCAACCAGACTAATTGCTCACTAAATCTTTCACAAATATGTATTTGCCACTAAACCAGTTATTTTATGGCCGAACAATATTTTTTTAATTTTAACATGTGCTCATACATTTACTAATAGATTTATGCATACATATATGGTATATACATATATAAAAGTATACAGTTTCAGATAGCTATATGCGTATATATGTACATATGTATAAGTGGTTCTATGCACTATTTCACTTAGTGAAAAATATTTCTTTCCACTATGCCATTCGCCAACGAGCTGCGGCAAATGGCGGTGTGAGGGCAGGAGCCACGCAATTCCAAACAAGATTTGCATTTTCATTTGTCTCATTCGCATTCGCATTTGCCCACAGCCCACCACAGCCAGTGGAGCATCTCGAATGGTTAGCGAGCGTGTAAGCAATGTGCAACGCATGCCATAACAGCACGCAATATACGCCTGTTTGTTGTTTTTGGTGCTGCTGTTGTTGTTGTTGTTGTGCTCATACGCATACGCAGCATTTAACAGAAGCATCTATTTGGCGATTTCGCCAACTTGTAAAACTGTAGTTAAAATGTTAATTGGCCAAGAGTTGACAGGTAAATTGGCACGTGAACAGGAAAACCACACCGCCAAGTGTCTACTTGACTATAAGTACTGTTGTTGTAGACCGCCCCTGCACACGCCACACCGCTCGCCCGCTCAATTTGCGGGCAACGGAAGGCGGCTGAGCAGTTGCCACCGCAGTTCTGCGGTTGCAAGTGGCAAATGGCGCGCTGTAAGCAGGCCAATGTAGAAATTCCACGGCGAACAGCTACAAAATAGCTACACGCATCACATATGTATGTATCTACATAAGTATATGTATGTATATATGCGTATATTTCTTTCATATTTATTTGCAATGGCATATTAGTGTGTGTGCTCGTGTGTTCATGTGCTTTAAAAGTGTGTAAATATGCGTATAATTGCAAATTAATTTTTCAAATTGCGGTTTCCGCGACGCTCCAATGCAATTCATGCCATGTGGCAACAACTGGTAGTGCCACAAATTACCAACTAGTTGTAACTCTTTGGATTTTCAATTTGCATTGCAAAGCAATTATTTTCCTAACATTCAATGCCTACTCAAGTAAACATTTCTATGCATTTGTATGTGTGTGCGTGTGTGTTGGAAGTGCGAATATATTCATTTGCAATAAATCATCGATAAGTCAAAGTTGTTGCCGTGCCATTTGCATTCTCTAAATGCCAGACTTGCTCAACTGCAGCATATGCTCGGTTCGAATTCAATCGCTGGCAACGCTGACAAATTGTTTATACTCAGCGTGTTAGAAACAGCGTGGTGGTGCTAAATAGATTAGCCACAAGTTGACACTGAAGTCAAAACAATATTTTCTGCTACGCGATATCGTGTCAACAGGCGTATATCCTCACATGTGACACGGATATATACATACATACATATGTATGTGTATACACAGTTGTATGAATTAATTAATGTCACAGTTATTTAATACGTGTAAATAAAAGTTGTCAAACAAGTTGGAGAATAAAATTTCGCGTGTTTGGAGAAATCGTTTTGACTTCGGAGTTTTCTCATTAGAGAGAACTTACGAGATTCCTGTCTTCAGGAGCCAAAACACTCAATGGTGAAGTGCGGATTTTAAACTAATTTGTTTATAAAGAAAGTGATAAAATATATAAAAAGCGTTCCACTGCCCGGCCATGAAGACCGTCAAAAAACTGATTGGGCCTTATTAGTAAGGCTTCAGGCCCTGAAAATCAACAACTGACCAGATATTCATCATGCGCCAAATCTTGGAAAATACCTGTGAAAATAGGATTGACACAGACCACCTCTTAAGCAATTTTAAAGCCGCCGACACAAAAAATAACTGCCTTTATACCGTTATGTGCGAATTTGGTATCCCCGCAAAACGAATACGCCTGTGTAAACTGACATTGTGCAATATCAAAACCTCTCCGAGCCGTTTGATACCAAACGAGGTTTCAGACAAGGCTACTGCTTTTCCTGCGAGTTCTAGGCAAAAGAGCGAAACAAATGTTTCTAGTAGTGAACGAGGGCAAGAGGAAATATCTCCGGTCATCAAAAGAGTAGACGCATTCGCGACTTGGCTTCCACGTCACTGTTGACAGTAATAACTTCGAAGTCGATGTCAGCCTAAACACCCAAAGCAGAATGACTATTGCCCGCAGGAGCTACTTCAGATTCTTCAAGTCACTCGTCAGTTTCATCCTGCAGAGTGGTGCAGAGGCATTGACAATGACAACATCTGAAGGGTAGGCGAGAGATTTATTTATCAAGCCAACTTTGGATACCCGTACCGATGTGCACCGCATTCCGGTGAAAGCGTTTCCTCTTAATGGTTTCACCTAGTTTTAAAAAGTAATAAATACAGCACGCCCTTTTGATCTCTTCACAGACATTCGACTTTGCCGTTGATTTGGCTGGTTGAGTAAGTTTCACAGATGAGGTTTTCCATTAGTGATTGTGGATATGGATCCATTCTTTATCTACACTTGCAATCCGATGCAAAAAGTCTACGTTTTGCAGCGTTTCTAACAAGCTAAATCGTCTTTCATAGTCTCTTGACTTCAATTTATATATGACACCCGATTTCTTTACTGTTGACTGTTGTTGTTGTCTTAAACATTTTGAAATGGCTGCTTGAGTGACTTTCAAATTCTAATCGGTCTTCTTATGCTTGGCAACAATCTTCATCGAATAATTTTTCCAGTTCCTCATCTTCGAACTTTTTTGGTTGTCCAGGACGTTCTTGGTTCATACAAAAAGGAAATATTTAAAGGCTATTAACGTAAATTGATTACTTATTGATTTTAAAAAAGTAGTAACATATCGAGTTTAAAACTCGTATGTCCGCTCAAGCCTATTTAGATGCCACCACATAAAATGAAATGAAATTTTGAAAATTATTTGAATTTGAGATGTTCTACTTAGGGCGACACTTTTGAATACCAATCTCTCGAAATATGATAAAATCCATTTTTTTAGTTCTTACCACTCGCTTAATCAAACAGTGGATTATTATACAAGGTCTAACAATTGAAGAAATACGAACTAGTTCAGAATAGGAGAGGAAACTAGAAAATTTCATATTACAAATAAGTCTGAAGAATATTTATTATTTTATGCTATGAGAAGTACTTCATCAGAGACTGTAGATTTTGTTACTCAGTGGCGGGTTCAAAGGGAGGAAATGGGGGACATTTCCACACAACAAGAAACTTTCGGGCGTTGCTTAGGCTCATAATTCATGCGGGTGACAAAACTCTAAAGTTTCATCTCGAGGCAACCTCAAGAGCGATTTACATTAGAAAAAAACTCAAAATCAACTCATTGAGTGCTGTAGGACTGAGATACGGGAGTTTTACAAAAAGTTGCTCGGGTTGAGTTTTACGCGCTACTTTGATAGCGCGATGAAACAATGTATCCTATGACTGTTAGCGAATACACCCGAACTGATGAAGACTTATCAATCCACTAACTGAACAGTAGTATTTCCAAATCTGTTAAGATACAATTAATCGAGATGGTATGCAATACCATAAGGAAAATGGAAACAGAAAGAATCGAATGATCTAACAAAGGCATCCAATATGATAAAGACGCTGCTTGTAACGTTCCGAAATCGAAAACAAAAAGAAAAAAATGGCGGCAGAACTGAATGTTCACAAAAAAAAAAACCAAGAATCTGCGGCCGACAATCAAAATGCGAAAAGTTCTGTGTGAGAGGTCCAAAGAGATTGAAAATCTTTTTGACTGCTGGATAAATAAATGCAAAGGTCTTCTGGATAATGACAACGTCGGGAGACGTTTGAAGCTCAAAGGTGAACTTGATCACTGGCAGTGATGTGACAAATTTCATTGAAAAGCTTGGCTTTGCTGCACACGTATAAAAAGTTCTCGTAAGATTCTGAAAGTTTGGCCGTCATCGTTTTGTTTTCTGAAATTTTTCTATTCAATACACGAACTGACTACAGTATTATACAAGGCAATAATGTATGCCACCCGCACGTCTAGGATTTAAAATGTATTTTTTAAATTTATTAGGATTTGATATTAGAAGATCGATTTGAAATTTTGCCACCATGATATTAAACTATATAAAGACTACTAAATTAAATATAATAATCAAGGTACCGCAAACTGATAAAAACTTTTTTAGTATTGGAATGAATGCCTGATTATCTAAGAAATCCGCTGAAGGCGAAATGTTAGAGCTTTGCCTTAATTACCGTTTAGCTTTTGGTATCACAGCGTGAAAAATATTTCATTTTAAAGAAATTTGGGTTGATTAGTTGAATAGAGTGGTAGGGAAGCAGAATAAGCATAATATTTTTTTAATTGAGGCCTTTAATGACTATTTATACTTTTTCGCTGTAAGAGGAATATAAGCATATTTAGAGAAAATCATATCGCTACGATATTTCATACAATTAAAATAATAGTTTTAAATTTGTTATATGAAATAATTATGTTATATGAAGAAATTAATTAACTCGATTTCATTTTGTTTTATTTAAAATAAGTTGCCTTATAATAGTTTTTTTGCCATAACAGCTCATGAGAATATTTTGCACATATCAATCGTCTCCAGTCAAACTGCTATTTTCATAAAGTTCCCACGCCCACGCATTGTCAGCTAGTGATAGAGCACAACTTTCACAAATATCCAAAAAAAACTACTGAAGTCACTCACCTTACCAATAAGAGCTATTATGACCCCTAACCACCTCCCTACTAAACCACACTTGAAACACAGTAATCAGTTGTTTATATTATATACATATGTATGTATGTAGTTGTAGGTATATATAAATATATATGAATATGTGGAAGTATGTACAAAATAATATGTATGTTTATGCAAATCAATTTAAGTGTGGCTCACGTTTTCATACCGAATAGAGATCACGGTAATTTATCTCAACAAATCGACGCCGTAACTTCTGTGCCACACACTACAATCGATTACATTTATGTTACACACATACAAACATATGTGTATAGTGGTATTGGAAAAAAACACATATGACCTCTTAGCCACGGCTTGACTCGGTTTTGGCGCATTGTGTGTTCGTAAAATAATTTATTCGCACAAATGAAACAATTCATACATCACTGTCACTGTGATTTTTAGCTAAAATTTTTCCAGTTGCATGAACAGTTGGCAAAAACCAACTATACATACATATGTTAAGGAGCAAAAAATTTGAAAATTCGAGCAATATGCAAACGACTAATGTGTGTGTGTATGTATATGGCAAGCAAATGAATTAACAATTACCGCATCGATCGCGGCATAAATGGCTTAATATATTCTCAAATTGATTTTTTAATATTTTTTTGCTGCGATTCGGCAATTTGATTTTCTGCTCAATCATGCTGCTTGTAGCTTTTGAAAACGTGAGAATGTTTGTTGTAAAAAATATATAACTAAAATTGGTTATAGAAGTTGCCGTCCGCGAAATTATGACATCCAATTCAATTGTTTGCTTGCCGCGTTATGGCAGCGTGCGAGTGGCAAGCACATGTAAGCAAACACTTACACATGTGTGTGTAAGCGCTTTAAGCCACACAACATGCAAAGCTTGGTGGCTTATGCCGTGCTTAGCGCGCTGCAGAAATACAAATACACAAAAAAAAAAATATGGAAAAAAATAATACAAAAAATTATAATATAAAATAAATACCAAAATAAATAAATACTCGCGCATGCTGCATGCCACAGCGTCAGCCGCAGTTGCAGCCACAATTTTGCCATGAATGAACGCAAATCGAGCCAAAAGTGCACCTAATTTTTTGGCAACAACAGCAACAAAAAAAATACCTACACCTACCAACAGCAACAGCAACACCAACAAAGTTTGCCATATGGCTTTTGCCAGTAGTTGCATAAATCACCGTTGCTGGCTTGTTGTTGTTGCTGGTGCGGCAGTTTGGTTTTTTGTTTTTCTCACTTTTGATCGGATTTTTGTGGTTCCCACATTTTGCACGATTTTATGTTATTGGTCGCGTGATGCTCGTATTTACCTTGATTCGCCTTGTTTTTGTTGTGTCAGTCGGCCTGTTTTTTGTCCAACTATATCTACTTGAGTACATGTGGCAATGTATGTGTGTGCACACTTGTGAAGCGAGTAATGCATTTTTAGCAGCTTATGACACAAGCTGTATGTGATGAAGATATATAATATTATGTTGCGCTTAGTATAATAAATCGAAAATATGGATCTGCAATAAAAACAATTTATTCTTAAATGCTTCCCACGTTGAGGTGCCGTTACGTTTGACTCTCTTGCTAAAAATGGTACGAATAAACAGTTTGAAGTAAGGAGAAGTTAGTCATTGGACGATTTGCATTGATGATTTTATTTTTTTCACAAATAGCCTCAAGAGGCATTCCAAGAAATAGAGCAGTCTCAAGGTCGAAAGTGGTGGAACGAAATATTGCAAACCAATTTTGACATTGGCGTTTGGTCATCACATCTTCTTCATCACAACACATAATTTTCGCTTTGCTTAAATTACATAAATTTTGCGAAAATGTTGTTTCGATGTTCCATCTTCGATTAGGTACCAAACAGGAATTTTTTCAAAAATTTTAAAAAATGTTTTTACAAACTAATCTTACAAATATATAACGGTAAAGCGTAAAGTTGGCTGTGAAAAAATCAACTTTACTTCAATTTTTACAACCCCAGCTGCCTAATATCTTTCAAATTTCGACATTGAGAACCGTTGAAGGCTGATTTATTCCGAAGATAATGTTCTATCGTCTTATCATCCTTCGTGTATGCTTTGTATTCTGCCGATTTCACTTCACCCAGTGTCTAAAGGTGAGATCTTAGGGTATGTGGTCTAATACGATGCTAATAAGTTCAATATTTCCTGGAATTTTGCGGAAAACTATATAGAAGGTGTTCCAAGATTTGAGGAGGTGTTCTTATAAAGGTTTTAGCAACACTTGAAAAAACACAACGAATTTGGACGGTTTGTGGGAACTCGCTCCTGGCCGGATAGTTTACTGAAGTCATAATGAATCTGACTGTATAAATTACCTAAAAACAATGAAATATGGCTGAAGTTGAGCCTATATCACGCATTAAGACTTATCAAAAAAACGAAAAACCAAAGAATTGATATAATTCTGATTCTTTTCAAATGCCATGCTGTTGACAATATTGTCACAATATAATTAATATCAGTTTCGCGCAATGTCTACTGGTTCGTCGAAAGTATGATTACATTTCAAACTCAGTTTTGCGAAAGTTGCACAATGAAGGAGAAAGTGTATATACATATTTCTATTTCATGTTTCTATCGAAGCACAGAAAGAGAATTCTACTGACTAAGGGTTACGATCCTGAGCGTGTTCGTGGCCGGAGGCGAACAACGCCACCTTTTCTTGATTTGTCGGTATTTTGACTGTCGGGATTCTAAGTTTCGAGATTTTGATTGTCGGCATTACGTTATACACCCTTCTGATCTGTATCTCAGAGAAAGAATTGATTACTTTATGAGCTTATATAGAAAAAAAGGGTGATTTTTGGGAATAAAAAAGTACTTTCCCAATGGTTTTACAATTTAAAGTGTATATTTATACACATTTTAAGAATACTCAGTAAAATTAATCGAGTGAGATACGGGCGATCTCCGACGGCTCTAAACGGGAAGATCTCTCTGCGCTTAAATGATTTCAGCCTTCTCTGTTGATGAATCTTGACATTGTTTAAATTGAAAATCAAGAAAATAACGGCATTCGTAAAATATTATTTTGTATTTTATTTATATTCTATTTTTGACACGCCAAAATTCGAAAAATTTAATCGTGTGCCTCCGAAGTTAAATTTTTTGATCATGTCTGTTGTATATAATTCTTCGACAATGACTAAATATTTTTTTGTTCTGACCAAAATTCGAATTTTATTTCAGAATGACCATAATTCCTGTAATTTCGAGCCAAAGTGCTACCTCGAGCCAGACAGTGCCAACGCAAGACAATTAGCTGGGACCAAATTGCGGGTTGCTCTTAAAATTTCTGAGTTTTGTTTTGTTGAAAAAGTTGTTTTTCGAAGCCAAAATGAGACTCCTAATGTCGTTGGTAGTAAAACTGAACCAAGTGAGATATCGCGTGATCTCCTTTGATACAAAAGAAGAAAAATTGTAGTCATTGAATCATTGGACTCCGAGTAATCACAAAAATTTAAAAAATGTTGTTTAGAGTAAAACGCGTGTAATTACAAACTGAGGAGATATCTGAACTGAGCAGTTACATTTTAGGTAACTCGATAACTCAAAAACTATTTAAGATTTCGATTTAAAATTTTAATATACCATTTTTAAAGGCATGGCCTAACGAAATATTTGAATATTAATTCCCCACTGGGTGTGCCGCTTAACATATTAATTATTTAAATTATATGCATTGCTTAAAGCACTTTGCTAACAAACTATTTGCCCGATAAAGCTATTATAATTAAACTCATGCTATTTTAATAATTCGTAATTAGTTGTATGATAATTCAATTGCGCTAATCGCCATTAAAAACATTACATATTCAACATTGTATTTACAACTACTGATTTGCATAGGCGACCACGATTAGAACGCACATAAAATAAACAGCAATGTGCGATTTATAATTGCCTTGCCTATGTAACATGTAAACAAATTACAATAAAATGCAATTTAAACAATTTACAAATTAATCACAATTATCCACAGCTGCGATTGCGTGAGCATTGAATGCAATTTGAATAATAATTGTTTATAATATCCAACAGACTTTCCTTTTGCCTTTTGCCAAGCGGCGAGGCCAAAGTGTGCCTGTACCGGTGCCAGTGCTGCAAACGTGCGGCGCTGAAATGTAAACAGAAAAGCATGAAGTTGAAAAATTACAATAGTAAAATGCAAAATGATCATTCGACACGTCAAATATTCGCATACAAAAACAAACCAGTACTGCAATGACGCCACGAGCCTACACAAAGCAACGCGAAGAACGCCCAATGAAAATGATTGCGAGTGAGTGGCCAATCAGCGCGCAGGCCATATTGAAAAGTAGGCGGAGTTGAGCGCACCCTGCCGTAACGAGTACGTAAAGTGAGCACGCGAGAAAGAGAGCGCACGCGTTGTCGAGCGAGTACAGTGTACACGTTAAATGGTGGCAAAAGAAAGCAATAAGAGCAGCACAATAGGGCTGGGTGCACGGCATGTAACGTGCGTGCGTGTGTGTGTGCGCAGCAGTCACTGAAAAGAGGCCTCACATTTGTGCGCTCGCTCGTGTGTGTTGTGCGGTTGATGTTGACGAGTTGCCGTCTCGCAGCTGTCAGTTGTTGCTATAGTTTATTTGTTTTTGCTGTGCTTACAGCGTGTGTGTGGAAGCAAGCGGGCCAAATAGGCGGTTAGTTTGTGCGAGCGGAGCCATTGAGCGGCGCATGTCATGGCGCAAGAAATATGACGGCTGATGTAGTGCAGCTACTCGCCGACAAAAGGCGCTGCTGTACGCATTACGCCGTCAATAACTAGCGTATGTAAAAGTACAGGCGAGCGTTAAGCCACTGCCGCTGGCGTTGCTTTTGATATTGTTTTTAAGGATATGTGGATTTCCATGCCACATCGTCGATGCTGCCATCAGCGCCTAAGGCCGGTTGGGCAAGCGCAGCGAAATGACACTTCGCGTTGACAGCCTCAATGGTTGTTTCGATGAATGTTGCGGCAAAATCGTTTGATTTCAATTGATTGCTCGTTCGTTTTGGCATCTTTTCAATACGTTTGTTGGCATTCTTTTAAGTTTTTCTTTTGGTTTTTAGTAGCAACTTTTCTACGAATATAAAGGTTCAATCTGTTAGCCGCATTGTTACGTTTTGTTCTTAGTTAGTCCTTAGTGTAGATTTATTTGGCTTTGTATTTTAGGTCCGCTGCTTGTTATTTGTTGCTGTTATTTTTAGCGCATCATTTTTTGATATTTGTAGCATTTTAAAGGGCTTTGGCTGTCACATTGACAGTGCAGCTGTCACTGAAGTGTGAGTTTCGCATGTTTTCTGGAGCACGGCCATAGATCTTTCACGAAATTTAATACGTTCCTGCTGAAGAGCATGAATTTATGAAGTTTCGATTAAAATGTTGAAATATGAAATGGCAGACCTAAGAAAAAATCATGCTAAGTTCGTTAAATATAGTGTTAAGTTTCTATTATTTTAACGGTATTGTTAGTAAAGTTTAGAAAAGTGATATGTTAATGATATTTCGCATCAATCAATATATTAGGTTATTCTTACTTTTTTCTTCAAAAACTATAGTATTATGTAATAAACTTGAGGCTCTATGTTTTAGCTAGACATTGTGGGAATATGTTTATTCATTTTTTAATGTAATAAATTTTATGAAACAGAATTTACTATTTAAAAAGAAGAAATGTATAATATATGGCAAACCCGATATTTTTTGGTAGGTATTTGGGATGTGAATACTGATTTTTTACTTATTTGAGAACAATTTTCTAATTCGAAAAATATTTCGATTTTAGAGCCTAACTTTGAAAAATGCAGAAACCAATTATTTATATATTGATCTTTCGAACTAATGTGTTTGGCCTCCACTCAGCTGATATAATAAGAAAAATTTTTTTTGGAAAAAAATACTTAATTTTTTCATAACTTTAGCCAACATACTAGCACTGCCAAAAGGACTTTTCTAAAAGCTATCGCAGCTCTCTCTCCTCCTCCTCTTCTGAACATTCTACCAATAAATGAAAGCACATAACAAAACTGTGAGGGGACACCCGGCCAAACCAACCAACAAATTTATTTGTCAATTATACGAAAACATTCCTTATAAGCTTGGAAAAATGTACGTGCGAAAATAAATTTCGAAAATATTTGTACCTCAATAACATTGCTATCAATTAACATTATTTTCAAATAAATTTGAAATAATTATAAATGATTTTAAAACTATTATAAATGTGGGAGTGTCTCAGCTTTGTTATGTGCGTTTGTTAACGGCGTCATCATTGCCAACCTCATCTTCATCTTTTTGTCGTTAATTGCTTTTGCATTTTCATGCTTCAATCAATATTTTGAGTTGCGTGCAAAACGATACGCTAATACATGCCTTCAGGCTCGAAACCCTCATTGCTGGCTTATTCATTAATCTTCGGTATATTCAAAAAAATTCGCAAATATGTCTGGGCGATGACTGAAGCCCGCTGTGTGTAGTCTATCTGAAATGAGAAATTGCCTAAAGATGGCAATGAAGTGCATATACTCTACTTGGTTATAATTGTGCGCATGCGTGCAGTTCTGATAAATTAATTGCTGGCAACTTTCATGGTGCACTATGGAATGTGTGCGAAATATGCTTTAAATGGATTTAAATTCCCTCGCATCATATAGGGATAGTCATTCTTCGAGTAAAGCACTGTCTTGTTTACATAACATTTTCCCTTGCTTCCGGACCGCTTTCGTATTACTTCAGGGCAAGGTTTCCAAGATGGACCTTTTGCAAGTGAGTTTCTACTCTCCTTGCATTCAGGCATGCCTACGCCTTTGTGACCACCATCAAAATATTTGGCTCATCTTTTATTGACTCGAATTCTACGGGGTCGAGGTGCTTGCGTACATTTCTCTTTTTAGTGCGTTCTACATTTTTTATATACGAGACTATTTGTTTAAAGTTTTCGTCACTGATTAACATTTTTCAACTAGGTTTTCAGTAATGGGTTCTTCAAGCTTTTTTTCTATTGTTTTCCTTGCATCTCCCCATCGGCGTCATCTAGTAGTTTATCTCCGTAAATACATGCAGGACATTCTTTATTTCTCATGTTGTACTGGTATTATGTTACCCATGACCGAAGAGCATCTGTGAAAAGTAGTAGTTTCTCTCGCCCTTTTTCCTACTGTGCCACATTTCTCTATCTTTTTATTAGTTTGGCGGACCAACTCCTTTAGCGTTTAGTTGTCAAAAAATTGTGCCAGTGTTTACATGTTCGCTTCCTCGCCTGTTGTCTTGGGGTCATGTGTATTACAATTCCTTCCTTCTTACATAGCCCTACTTGTCTTCTCCTCTGTGTAGATCTATTGGAATGACACAGCTTATCAATTACACTGCGGATTCGAAAACGGTGCAATATGCCGAGGTGACTCTCAAGGCTGCTGTTCGCTGCACCTTAGCAAGTACTTTCCGACTGTGTTTCACGTCCTATGTGTCGGCTCTTGCGTCTATGAACAGTTTCCTTTTACTTGCAAGCGGACCTGCGGTATTTGACATAAGTCTGGATATTGAAATGGTTGTATTGGCTGACTTTATTTGTTCAATTTGTTATCCATTCTTAAAATGAGATATTTTAGGGTTTTCGTCGTTTGGATGACTTCTGAAAGAACGATGCCATCTTCATAACCAACGAGGTAGCAGTCGTCTTGCATTTCATCGATTTAAAATTCCATCGTTGCTGGCGTTGTATAGACTTGGTCTAAGTATGGATCCTTGATTTCCTTTCTTTGAGGTCCGTCACTTGTACTGTACATTAGTTACACAACAGCAAAATGATTACTACTGAACTGTTCTCATGTCCTAATGCTAAATATAAATATGTGATATAGAAATATAATGTGCTCATGGATGGAACAAGTAATGAGTAGAGGCTTGTGTCAAAACGGAAACTCTCGACTCGACCCTTAACATAACTAACTAAAACATGTGGCCGAAACATAACAATTTTACTTTTGGGGTGTTGATTTGATTTTTCAGACAATCTTGAAACGCTCCCAAGTATTTTAGACTTGACCTCCCAAACGCGGGACAGTCAAGAAGGAAGTGTTGAGTTGTTTCTACTTCATCTTCTTCCATACAGCTCCTGCAGATGGTGTCTGGAAGTATTCTCAGCCTATCAAAACTAGGGAGCGGTTAACCTTATTGAGGGAAAAGAGATTTTGGGCTAAAAGGCTTTTGCGACAGCGCATGTACCGATGGTGGCGCAGCGCTGGCCAAGCTTCCGCGAAGCCCAGCTATCTGGTAGTAGAGCACAAGATCCGCTCCCATTCTACCCATAGCATTTATAGGATTCTAGGATGTCTTTTCTTGCTAGCTCATCAACTTTACGCTGTGGCCTGTCACCCATACCAGCCTTATCACAAAGACATTCGTTACTATTGATAACGAGGTTAGGCACTCCTTGATCAGCCCTGAATGCACTGTTAATGAGTTCAATACTAGTATCGCAGCTTCAGATATCATATGCCCGTTGAAATATGTAAGATGAAGCATCCCTTGGCAACATCTTGTAATAATTGGAAGACATTTGTATATAGTATGTATAGGTCGGTATGGAGTTTGTAACTTTAATTTTCGTTAATGGTTTTCTCTATTTATACTGATACGAAGTAATTATATATAAAAATGTGATCTACAAAAAATTTTGAAAAACAATTTTCGAAACTTTATGGGCAAAAAATTTATTGAATAAAGAAATTTATTGCAAGCGAGCTAAAGTTATGCCGGCTCGGCATTAAATTATAATAAAAACTTATTTAAAATAATTCTAAAAAAGAAAAACTAGCAGGTTCATATCGGAAACTTGTTTTTCTTCACTCGAAACCGAATTTCTTGTGCAACTACAATAAATAAGGACTTTCTGCACACATACATATGCATTTAAATAAAAAAAAACTGAAACATGAACATGAAGTTTTAATATCACTCGGGAAAAAATATTGTGATCGTGAGAGATTAAAGAGACAAATTATCAGCCATTTAACCTGTTATAAATTTCCAAATCCCTAATGCTAATTTGTCTAGAATTTATGTAATAGTTGGGACTAAACGTCGCCGACATTGCATTAGCCTTCGCGTGACAGCGTCAATAATTAACAGTCAATAAATTGCGCACTCTGCACCTCGCGACGACGGCTGTGCCTGTGGAGCTTCTGCTCACATTGGGCACACACGTGTCTAATTGTTCTTTGTGTGCCGCTTTGCGCCTCAACGCACTCGCGCTAAGCCATTTAATTGTCGAATGCAACTACAAAGCTAATCCGCTGCATCCAAAATGAGTTAAGATGAGGAGTGTTGTTGTTGTTGTTGCCTTGCCTGGCGTTGATCATGCGCGTCGAATTGACGTGTTGATGATGTGTCATTATCATTACTTGTATTAAGTTGGGGCCTCCATCATTAGCTCACCACGTTGGGGCGGTTGCGTTCCTTTGGCTACAGTGCCATTGCTGAAGCGACCGTGCATGTGCTCCGGTATTAGCTACCAAATAGTATGATTATGTTAATTTTAATATGCACTTTCATACACAACTAATTATAGGCGAGAGCGCTCATCTCTACTGAAAAGTTTTTGCTATGGATAATATATAGATATGTATATATGTATGCATGTACATATATTGGTTTGTTGAGTTTTTAAACCACATTTTGTTTTTGTAAATTTCATAAGGAAGCCAAGTTATTTTACCGTTTTCTCACAGCTCACAGACAGTTAATTGTAGCATTACTTTTGTATTTTAGTATTCTCATTTAAGTTTCTGCCTCCTTTTTTATTAAATATTCGCTTTTTTGTACGCCACGCGGCTTCGCGGCAAACTCGTCTCGCATCCAGCTGTAGTTGAGCCAAATGTATTTTTGATTTCTTGTTTATTTTGGCATAAATAAAACATCCAGATGTTATGGATTTCGTTTTCGAATTAAAACTGTTTCTTAATTTCTTAACGCTGCTGCATTGGTGTGTGTGCGTGTGCATTGTTTGTGCTTATAAATTATGCATTTTTAATTATTCAAAATTATCATTTTAAATTTTATTATGCAAATTTTAATTGCCTGCCATGATTAGAAAGAAATGCGCTAAATAAATATCGGATTTAATTTTTCTTGTCATTTCATACTTAAATATATATACAACTGTATATATGTACATATACAAATGTATACATTATATGCTGCTAGCATATGTTGGGTTATTTTGTTGATTCAACGGTACCCGCTTCCATATGAATTTATACATTGTTGTGGCTTTAAGTAGCTGTGTTGCTTAAGTAGCTTTCGAGCTGAAATCGGCGTTGACATTAAATAAAATTTGCACTTCAAAATGGCATTTACATATCGCACATTTAATTAGTGATATTGGGTCGTGAATAATATTTGGATTAAAATTATTAAGTGAGGAACAATTAAGAGATGCTGTCAGCGGCACTTTAAGGCCTTTATGTTTTATTTTCACGTCGGTGAAGTTGCAGCTGTGGCAACTTGTGAATTTTTTTTTTGTTTGAAACGATTGAAAACGATATTGAAGTATATTTAGCGATAATGTCTAATTGCAAGTTAGTAAAAATGAGCTTCTTTTCATATTTTTTCTTTTTTGTGAAGAGGCATGCTTTTTAAGGAATAAATAAAAATAATTTGTATTCGTTAAACTGAACTAAAAATTTTTGAGTTCTCTGATTCCGTTGTCGATCTCTAAAATTTGTCTGGCGGCGAGAAAGCTTTTTCTGCTTAAAATTATCTTAAATTCTAAGACCAAAAAATGTTATTTCGAAAGACGAATATGGGTAATGATCGGAGGAGAAGTCAAAATTTCGATTTTTAACAAAAGGGCTGCTTTCCAAATAAAGTCGTTTTTTACGAAAAAAAATTAAAGAAATTAAATTTGTTACCGAAAATTTTATTTCTGCAATCTTTATACGACAAATATATATAAGAATGAAATGTTCAAGTCCAGCCGATCACAGTAAATAAATAAATATTTACAAAATGGTAATATCTCCAAAACTACATATGTATGCTGTATCCAAGGCTGTTTCGTTCTTTTCATTAGTGGAGTTTTTTTACGTGGCGGGTCCCAAATCCAGCGCACAAGTCTGGGGAGAGATATTTCGCCTTCTCACATTAGCTCGCCTTCAAATGGATAATTTTGGTTACTCAGACGATACTTCGTCTAACACCGGTAGTCGTGATCTGCTTGAGCAATATGTAAAAGAATTGTTTCTGGTCACTCCCAAGTGAATGGCGGTCAGAGAACCTTCCTTGTGAATTCTTCTACGTGAACTTCTACACACGGCTCCATTCTCTTTCCATTTGCTGAATCATAATTTCTATATTTGACTTTTTCTTCATATTTAGCTCAAGAAGGAAATTAGCTCTTTGTTTTAGGTGTATTGGAAATCAACTGAAAATGTAATGTAAAAAGAGAAGTCTTGTTTCCATTGCATTAAACATTTTTAAGGATTATGCCAGAGACTTGAAATAAAACGCAAATATTTAATTTAAAAATAAAATTTTTTCAGAGAGATATTTGGAAATCTATGAAATAACATATTTCAATCTATTGCTAAGTGTATTGCACCAAAGTAGTGATACTAGGTACTTTCCGACTACTGTGTTTTTCTAACTTCCTCAAAAACGACTAAAGCGAATGACTCAATTCCTAGTGCACACCCAGCCCAAACGTTTAGTTTTTATATATTCATACTATGATAACAGATCATTCCGTGCCTTTAAGCTTACAAATTAAAACGATGCAATTTTTTTGTTTCAGATAAACCAAACAGCAGGAATCGTGGAGGAAGTATGAGTTAATTTTTTCGAGGCGAGGGTGTTCAGAAGGCTTATGTTCTACACAAAAAAATAGTAAGACTTTTTGATTTAAGTTTCGCGCGAATACTTATTCGTCGAAATATTTTTTTTCTAGGTTCGTATGACTGTCAGTTACATCTGTGCCAATTGTTACATCAAAATAGTCAATAGTTTTTAGCATATGCTTCTCTTTCTGAACTACATTTAGCGATTTTTACGATGCGTGAAATTATTCAACAAAGAATTTTCATTAAATTTTGTGTGCGGAATGAAATTTCTGGTGTCGAAGTTTTGGAAAAGGGATAATTGTTTGTTGCGAGCAAATATTTTTGAATGGTACAAATTATTCAAAAAGGGTCGAGCACGCGTTGACGTTGAACCAGGACGGCTATCAACATCAACTTATGATCAACATGTCAATAAAATAAAAGAATTGGTGCTTGAGAATCGACGATAAACAGTCAGAGATTTTACTCGTACTGGCATCTTTGGAATGTCGGAAGGATCAGTGAAAATCATTTTGAAATATCATTTGGATCTGAGAAAAGTGAAAGTGCGATTGGTTCCAAAATCACTATTTTTTTTTTCAAAAACAGCGTCGCGTAAACGTCTGTGAAACCATGCTTACCGAGTACTAGGATATCATGAAATGTATTATTACTAGATTTATGCTTATGACCCCTGAAACAGACAATCAATAGACCGAATATCGTTGTAAAGGTGAGAGAATTGGAAAAAACGTTGGCACAAGTATATTGGGGCCAAACGAGATTATTTGAGGGGGACGACATATATATTATATTTTGAAGAATAAATTTAGAATTTTAAAATTATGAATAAAGTCCTATTATTTTTTGCTAATATAAGATTATTTGTACTGTCAAAATATATGTTAATAAATGATAATAAGCTTAAAGCTCTACCTCTTTACTGGGCAGGGAACCAAAATATTCAAAAATTCCTAAAAAAAATACTGGACGTCACATGGGATGACCCCTTTAAAGCGTTTGTCCCACAACTCAGGTTTCAAAGCTTCAATTGAATACTATTTCTTTAAAAACATTATGAGGTAACGCAGGAGAGTCACTTTAAAATTTCTTAATTTTTCTTATTTTGTCTCAGGGAAGTTGGTGAGTGAGATCGAAATTTTTTCTTATTGATTTCTGGAGCAAATAAATGGAATAAGCTTTTAAAAGTAAAGTGTATTGAAGACAAAACTAACACATTTTTTTTAATTCCGCTTGTTTTTCATGCAAACTGTAATATTTAACTAAGCAATCAGCAAAATGTTATGGATTTTTAAATTGCTGCCAACCACTTGAAAGCGACTGACACCCGGCATTTGCCAATTACTCAATATAACAACAGCAAAAACATCTGCATACATACTCCCATTACCGACAATAATTAAATCCGATTTCGCAAAACACACTGACACACAAAAATACCACATAAATCAAATATAAACAACAAGCGATCAGTAATTAACATTTAAAGCAAAAAATTATGTAAATTGGCTGCAACATGCACATATGGATGTTCATGCGACTGCATTGTCATATTAATTATTATAAATAACATAAACTCCTTTTAGTAAATTATTAATTAATTATAAATGCTTTCGATGTTTTTGTTGTTTATTTTTGCAATTTTTAATGAATGAAAATCGAGTGCATAGATTTGCAATGGAAATCTTGCGAATTCGCCGCAAAAGGGTTGACAAAGTTGGCTAATAAAAATATAAATATATTTATGTAAGTATACTTAATTAGCAAATTACTAGTAATTTAAGTTCATTAGCGTCAAAACGAATTTTGTCAAAGATAAATGATGCAAAATCAATCATTTAAAGCTATTTATTAAATAATTATGGCGAAATAATTGTTAACATTTTTTTTTATAAATTTTTAACAATTTTTTATAAAATTTTGTTTTAACAATTTTTGTATTTTTTTTTTTAACAATTTTTTATAATTTTCAGAAATTATTAAAAAATATAAATATTTTATATAAATTGGCTTTCAATACTTTGAAAACACCGCTTGCTTTTGAGAAAGCGCTTTATTCACATTCTGCTTAGAGTTTTAGAATTGCCAGAGTGGATGACGCAGCTGTTTGTTTGCTATACGACAGCATCCACAGCTGTATGCCAAAAACGCTTTATTTGCGCAATCCAACCAGCTAACGGTTTGATTGGCTCATTTCTATTACCACAAAGCCCCATCTGAGTTTGAGCGTTTGTTTAACCACCAGGCTAATACTCCTACTGCGCGCTCCAACTGTTCATTTCATTTCATTTGTTTGTTTGTTTGTCTGTCCAACTGGCCGGCTGGCTCTTTGCCTAGCGGCTGGTTCGCCCAGCGTGGCTTTAGCGCGTCGGCTACCTTATGAGCAATATCATTTAGATATAGCGCTTTTGTCTGCCTTCAGCCAACCCTCGACGATGGTGGCTTTTTTCGACGACCTTTCGTTATGTCGAGGGCAGGGCGTGGCGGCTGCGCGGCGGTGCTGTGGTGCCTGTCAGTTTATTTGATTGACACTTTGACTTGAGATCTTCTCGTACTTTTCGCTTTTCGTTAATGTTTCATTCCATTTGTGTTACGCTGATTATCATAACGTGTTACGCTGCATTACCGTAGATATAAATACTATGTACATACATCTGTATATATTTGTACTTACTTACGGGCATACACATGTACGAGAGCATGCTTGTACAAATAATTTGAAGCGTTACATGTCGGTCGACAACACAATAATAAACATTTTATATAAAAATAATATTATATATGTCTACACATTAAATGCATTCGGTTAGGAGTATTGGGTAGTGAGCGGGTAGGGTGTAGTGGCAGAGCCCGTAATCATACATAAATAATGTATATGCTTGCTTATATGCTTTCACAAAAAATATTGTATATTTAATTTCATTTATAATTGCTTTCTTTAATTCAATGCGATTAAATATAGAAAGTTCATACATACATATATTAATTTGTACGCAAGGCACTGAGCTGGATTATAATGCTGCAAACTTTACAATTATCTAACTTTCTAGGTTAAAGCCTTATAGTCTCATGAAGCAATACACCACCTCATCAGGTAAGTGACTGTTTATGAAAATGTATAGCTTTTTAGTGCGACTCTCTTGCATCTTTCTCTGTATGATCCGGCTGAAACTTAAAATCTTTACCTTGTGGCATTAGACATCTTTAAACATAAACATAAGTACCTCTTTAAGCACGCATTACTGATACCTATCTTTCATCAACTTCTATATAGATCTAGATATAAATATATATTGTTATAGAGCAGCAATTTTAAATTCGTTGAAATTGACTGCCTACATGAAGACAGATGACATTTCGTTAGAAGATTTCCAAACTTTTTCGTCTATTATACATATATGTATATGTGTATAAGCTGAAATCTTTGTGAAAGCGCCATAGTGGTTTAAAGCCTCGAGTTTAGCACTGGAGATAGATTTTGTGAGAATAAGACTACAAGTACTTGAGAACGAGATTAAATCACACAGTCTTGGAGGCCACTTCAAGCGCCCACTACATGAGATAATGCGTTCATCAAAAGTTTCCTTAAAAAAAAAATGATTGTTTTGTTAGCCGCATAGCATGTAGCGCCGTCTTGTTGGAAGCAAAGATCGTCCACATCAATGCTCTGCAATTCTGGTACGAAAAAGTAATATTTCATGACTCTATGTTCTCCATTCACTGTTCCCATAAAGAACTTAACATTGATTTTTTGAGGATGTAACGGCATCACAACAGAGCTTGTATATAGGGTAGCCGAGAAAGTTTTTTCGTATTTCCAGTCAAACTTCAACTTATTTTTTTTATATTAATAATGAACTTTAATAAACTAAATATTTACCATTTTGGTCGATCACTTTTTGTCACTTTTTCCGCTGAAGACATTATTCCATCAGTGTAAAACGTTTCTGGTTTCTCAGCGAAAAGCTGTGACAAGCAATTTTTACAGGCTTCTCTTGAAGCCAACTTTACTCCATTAAGGGAGTTCTGCATTTACCGAAATAAATGATAGTCCGATGATGCAAGGTCAGAGCTCTGTGGTGGATATATCAAAACTTCCCAGCCAAGCTCTCCCAGTTTTTGCCGAGTCATCAAAGATGTGTGTGGTCTAGCATTGTTTTGATGGAACACGAAGCCTTTTCTGTTGATCAGTTGTGGCAATTTGTTTTGATTGCTTGCTTCAATCTCATCAGTTGTTGACAGTCCAATGTAGAATTAATCGTTCGATCAGGCTGAAGTACCTAATAGTGGATGATTCCTTTCCAATCCCATCAAACACTCAGCACAACTTTTCAAGGCGTCCATCCTGGCTTTGCGACCATTTGTTGAGCTTCATCACGCTGGGACCATGTCCTTTTTCCCCCATCATTGTCATATTTGATCCACTTTTCGTCTCCTGTTACCATTTGCTTCAGAAATTGTTCATTTCGTTCTGAAGCAAAGGATCGCAGATGTTAATTCGGTTCATTAAATTTTTCACAGACAATTCATGTGGTACCCAAACATCGAGCTTCTTTTTGTAGCCAGCCTTTTTTAAATGGTTCAAAACCGTTTGATGATGAATGTTAAGTTCCTTAGCGATGTCATGGCTGCTTATGTGACGGTCCTGGTCAATCCTTTTCATAATTTCATCGAGTTTTTCAACGATAGGTTGACAAGAGCGAGGTGCATTTTTCACATCGAAATTTTCCGAACGAAAGCAAGCGAACCATTGTTGTGCTACATGAGCTGATACTGCATCGTCTATGTAAAATTCATAAATTTCATTGGTGGCTTGTGTGGCATCCTTCTCTTTTTTATACAAAACTTTCAAAATATAGCGAATTTCTTCATTATTTTCACTCATTTTTGAACATCTGCAACTTTTTTTCAACTTCTCGAATTTTTTTGGCTAAATGAAGCTCAAAATCTCACCTTTCCAACACCTAATGGTATGATACAATGTGATTGGTAGCAGTATTATTCTGCCTGTATGATAAGCTGAAAGAGTAAAATTTTGAAGATTTCCTACAAGACCGAAATTCAGACAAATCGGAACTTATAGTTAAGTTTGCACTTTTTATATTAAATTTAATTTTAGTTGCTTAGAAACTCATAGAATGAATCAGAGTTATCAGCTAAACTTATTGCCTTTAATATTGACGCACTTCTAGTGTGGTAGACTCAAGCCAACACCCACTGTACGAGTACTTGCCACATGACGGCTTTTATCAAGATATTTCAATTTTTACTCAATTACCTTGGCAATATAAGGACTAACAATATACATATCATACCTATACATACATATGCATACATAACTGTTTAATGTTGGCAAAAATAGTATTTCATGATAAAAATAAAGAAAACATTCCGCGTTGCATTTACAACATTTGCTGGCAGATCGCTTGCGATAGGCCACTTTAGCAGCGCTTATGAAGTCAACTCACCGCGTCGTTGCCGCCACCACCACCGCCGCGTTACACATTTGCATTTGCCACTCGCGAAATCGGACCGACAAGCATGCAATGCGCGTATAACTCCTTATAAGCGTGTAAATACAAGCAGTTGCAAGTAAATATGTCTGTAAGTATGCAAGCAAATGAAGAATGTGTGCGTGTGTGTGTGTGTGCGAAATTTTTTGCGTTGCTAAGTATTTCTGTTGCCACTAAAAAATAATTTCGACTTAGCACTTCCGGCGGTGCGCTTGAATAGTGGTGCTAGGCCTTCGCAGGTGGCGGGGTGCAACACATAGCAGGGCAGCAGTGTTCGCAGTTGGTGACGCTGGTCTCGCGCTGGCGATACGCTGTTGGCAGTTGTTGGTCTTTTTCCGCTCACTTTGAGATTGTAACGCTGCGATTGTTGCCAGGTATTTGCATGTAGAATGTCGCTACCGCTGCAACTGCCACGGCTGCATATGCAAATGCAACATGGCAATAGCAAAAACAATGTACCGGCGTTGCATGGTGGCGGTTACGCGCAACTGTGCAACTTGTGGGGTGTCTGCGGCGTACTGCCGCGGCCGTACTAACGGTTGTGCGCACACTTTTGATTTATTTGGCCATTTTCAGCGGCTTGTGACCGCTGGTCGCTGGTTGCTGGTCGGTGGACGCTTTTTTCCTGGCCGGCTGACCGATTGGCCAGTCAACTGGCCGATGTAGTTTCGTGCGGCTTTTGGTGTCATGGCATTAGCTGTTTTTGCACTGCATTTGTTTTTGTATTGATGGGGGTTTTCAGCCTTTAATTTTGTTGTTTTTGTTTTTTTTTTGGTATTTACCACATACTTGCGGCATAATGACCAAATGTCATGGCGCTGCAAGGTAATATGGCTGGTAATAGCTACAACGACTACTGCTGCACTATTTGTAGTTTTTAGTGCTGCCTTTGGCACCGTTAGCACCCCGTAGTGTGTGCCACATAGCTGCAATGTTGCCACATTTTTGTAGTGGCAATTTGAAATTGCTTGCCGCCAACCAGTTGAAAATGCATTTTGTATTCTCATTCACTTTGAATGGATTTCGTCTACTTTTTTGGTGAATTTCCGTTTCTCCTTTTCCGCATTTTATTTCTAGCGTTATTGTTGTTTTTTTTTTGTTTTAATTTGCATGATTGTTTTCATGGCGGTGGCAATTGCTATTGCAGAAATATAAATGCAATATGCTTGCACAGTGGTGCTAATCGAAATATACTTTGTTGTATTTCTGGACGCTTCTTTAGTGGCTATGAGATCAAACGAGGTCAAATGGTTCTCAATTGTGGTGATATTAATTTTAAAATACTTATATAAAATTAAAGTCAAACAACATTTATCACACTAAATAATCTATCGAATGCTGAATATGTATTTTCGCATTCTCAATAATTACAAATATAAGAATTTTCTTTGAGAGAAAATCAAGCTTATCGATATTTGGGATCTTTTTATGCTTCATTAAGATCAGAAATATGAACTTTGTGTATGGGTTTTCCAGTATCGGTGGCGTTATCGGACGATACCCGATCAGTCCTGACGACCTTTTCTACTATTTCATTGAATTTGTGACCTGCGACCCAGTAAAGTTAAGTCGCTTGTTTCTGGCGACACTCTTCGCTGCAACTCTGCCTTTAAAGACACTTCTCGCCGGTATGCGAGCAACCTTGAAAAATTTTTAATATATTCCGCCCGACTACCATACCTTTACGCCAACTTTCTAACATTACCTTGAATATTCTTTCAAAGATGAAATGCGAGATCATGTGGTATGTGCCTACCAATCTGCCATAACCAACTGAGTTATGCCCGAAAATTCACTAAGTAGCTTCTCCTACAGCCAGTAGACGTCCTGCCGATTTTACCACACAAATGGTCTATTGGTGGCTATTTTAGTATCGCCGTTGGGGTGGTCCTTAAAGCTCTTGTTATGCACAGCCAAACTTCCGCTTCTCAATAGGTAGATTTCCATTTGCCTGTAGAAAAATATTGGTTTTGACACTGCTGGGTAGCACCAGTACATGAGAGAGGAAAAATGCTCTCCCGGTAGTGTCGAGGATTTGTGTACATGCATATAACGCTTTGCTGGCCTAACTTATTCTTTTTTGCGCTTCAACAGCAGTTTACTGTCCCAGACTACCCTAAGGAACTTGGGATAATAAATGAGAGCAAGTAGAGATCCATTTTTGGAAGGGAGTTTCCATGGAGGTATTTTGTATTTTTTAATAGAAAAAGGCAGATATCCAATTCTGAGCAGTATTGATAGTGACGGTCATAATATTACTAATGACTGTAGAGACCTTTCCGTTATTAAGATGACAATGTTGTCTGCATATTGTACTATGTTGGAGGCATTGTCGTCTAAGTTTCTGAACAGTTTGTTCACCCCTAATGTCCTTAGGAACGGAAATATCACTCCAGTCTGTGGAGCGCCACTGCTTCCTTAATAATTTTAGCATCGTTGCTTTTTGCTTTTACCCTTCGAGAGATTCATAGGTTTCTGACACATTGTGTAGCAGAATCAACACCTCGTTATTTGGTTACTGTTCAGAATAGATTCCGTAGGAATGTTATTGAATATTACAAACATTTCGAAGAGCATTCCAATAGTGTTTTCTTTATATTTAAGAGCTCTTTCGATGATAAATAACATTTTCGATAGTGAAGTCTCTACGGTTCTGCCGTTTGTATAACCGTGTTGTGCTTTGGACAAGCTGCCAGGTGGTACTGCCAACCTGTCGTGATGGTTTAAGATATTATAAGGTTGAGTTCTTTCTACGTGACTGCGACATTAAGAAACTACGCGTGCCTCTCTACATGAGGCCGACACATAGCGCTACAAAACGCCTTTATCCACCGTATGTGTAGCTTATACCATATCCGCAGTTTTGCTGGAATGATTCCAACCGTACCAGGATACTGCAGTGTGTCGCAGGAGTGGATTGCCATGACAACCAAATATTAAGTTTTCAATATTTTTTTTAGTGCCAATAATATCAACACTGACACACTGTCACAGTGTACCGCCGCCATTCAACTCAAAAACCATTTCTCCAGGCGCCCGCCATTGAGCCAAGGCGCAGTTATTTCGCATTTGATTGCTTTTTTTGTTGTTGGTGTGGCGTATTTCTCCATTTTTTGCTGCTGCTGCTGCAGCGCCGCTAAAATTGTTGCAATAAACGTAATGCGAAACATTTTAAGCATTTTTTTCATTAGCTGCGGTTGCCATTATAGCGTTTCATCATTGCTGCTGAGCCATCACATGCCACTACCAAACGCAGCAATTGCAGCGATGGCGCCGCCACAGCCAAATATGTATGCAACCGGCAGGCAGGCAGTGTGGCAAATAAAATTAATATATGTATGTAAATAAGTTTTTATTTTTATGCATCGTAAATAAGTATATATAATATATATGCATCCGCACACACGCGTTTGGATAAGCTCAAGCATTAATATTTTCTAAATATAATTGCTTGCACATTTTTCTATGACTTCTTACACTATTTATTTCATTTGCAATTATGGTAAATAAAAACAATAAATTTCGCAGTTGAACTCAACGAATTATGAACAACTTGAGCCGCGGCTACTAACTTTGTTAACTAATACAACATTTACGTGTTAAAAAGTCATTTGCAAAAGTGCCAGTTTAGCGTTGCCACCGCCTCCACCGTGAGCGCTCAGACACATGTAATAAATGAGCGAGCGCGCTGACGCACCGGTCATTGGACAGCAACGCTAATGCACTCAGCAGCGATGCGATTGGCGGTGGCGGCCGCGATCACCTATCTGCACGCCTGTTGGCTTCGCTGGTGTGCGGTGAACAATGCGTGGCACCACTTGGTCTTTATTGCACGGGTGTCTTGTTAAATGCCATCGCAATATTGCAAATCAAAATAATCTTGACGATATGAAATATGCACAATTATTTTATTCATTTATTAGCCAACACGAATGTCCAGCAACAGCGCCCTGTTTAGGAAATGTTGGCATATATGTGTATATATAGTGTGCGGGTATGTGTGTGAGTTAGAAAGTTGAAGAGCGCTACATAAATTTGTCTACGCGAAACGCGCCAACATTAATCGCGCTCAATTGTGTTAACAAATTCACTGAGAAGTGGCAAATTAATTGATTTGCGATGCAAATCCACGCTTATATGAGTAGATTTGCAATTAGTAACCGGTTCTCATGGCGATTATTACTATTAAGTGCAGCCATAATATTCTTGTTCTCAGCAATAAAAGTTAAATATATTGTTATATAATATTAGTATTCCATTTAAAGAATTGAAACTAGTCAGTGCGGAAGAGAATTAAGCGTATTAATTACCATATCTTTAACGGTGGATTATTTAAATTAAAAAAAAAAATTATAAATTTTAAACTTTGTATAAATTAGAATTGTAGAATTATAAGTTATATATTAAAAAATATCATACTAATTTGACTCTACGCTTATTATACCTATAAAAGACTCTAGTATAGATTAGACTTTCAATTAAGTTTTTAACGATTGTCCAGTGAGAATTTCATGACATTTCATTGATTGGAAGTGAAGTTATTGCGATTTAAGTGTCAGTATGTTTGTGTTATCGGTGCAAAAATGAGCTTCGAACAAAGAGCCAACATTAAATTTAGTTTTAAAATTGGTAATACTTTTACTGAAACGTTTCAATTGATGAAACAAGTTTATAGCGATGATTGCCTGTTCAGAGTAGCAGAGTGCACGATTGGTTTCAACGTTTTCAAAGTGGTAGTGAGGACATAAATGACGATCAACATGTGGGCCAATCAAAATCCGTGATCACCGAAAATTTCATCGAAACTGTGCGTGAATTCATCAAAATTTAGCCGAAATCATCTTTGAAATTCTTGGAAATAGAATTGAACATCTCCAAAACATCGATTTTTCGCATTTTGAGCGAACATTTGGGGTTACGAAACGTGTGTGCACGGTTTGTTTCGCACAAATTGACTGACGACCAAAAATTGCTCAGAATCCAACATTCGAAGGACATCATTTTGACCGATTATTTAACCAAAAATCACATTTTAACCATTAACTACTCCCCGCATTCACCTGATATGGTACCGTGCGACCTCTTCCTTTTCGGAAAAATGCATTTACCCATGAAAGGAAAGCGTTATGCAGACATAGAAGCCATTCAAAAGGCTTGCACCTGCATACTGGCGACCACACCGGCCAATGAGCTAAAAAACTCGTTCCACATGCTTTTGGACCATGCAAAAAGCTGTATTGTAGCCGAAGGAGACTATTTTTCCGGTCTGGTCTAGAATATCTTGTTCCGCACCTCTACGATCGTGAGTTATAACTAGTTACGACTGAAGCAGCAAATTAAAATAAAATAACGTTAAAATCTATTGCAGATATTATTATAAGTGAATTTTTATATCGTAAAAGGGGTATAAAAAATCTTTATCTTATTTTGATCGATCAGTTTAAAGAGCAGCTATATGCTACAGTGGTTTGATATGTACGAAGATTGTATTGTTACCTCGAATAATAAATTGTGTCCAATTTCGTGAAGATATCTTTTCAAATTACCTAAGTTTCATAGGTCAATTTGTACGGCAGCTATATGCTATAGATGCCCAATATCGTTGATTCTGACAATTGCACAGCTTCTTTGTGAAAAAGGAACGTATGCAAAATTCAAAATGTCAAATCAATATCCCAATAAATGATGGATTATTTCGCTTGTATTATACAAACGGACAGATGACTATGGCTAAACCAACACAGCTCATTATGCTGATCATTTAAATATATACATACTTAATAGAGTCTCTGGTATTTCCTTTTGGATGTTACAAACATTGCGGCGAACTTAATATACCCTGTTCAGGGTATAAATATTATGTAACGAGAAGGCAACGTAATTTTATAATTACTTAAAAACAATACAATTACTTACCAAACTACAAAAATATATAAGAAAAGGAGAAAAATTACAATCTATAATGCTCAACCCTAAAACATTACACTTTATTGGTGTTTTTGTAATACCTGCATTTGATTTTTGTACCCTTTTGCATTTAACAAAAATAATTTTTAAATTATTTATTCCACTCTGAAGTGGCCACTTTTAAGGCTTTCAGAAAATTCGTCAACACTTTATTATTTCAATTTATCTACCCATATTTAAATTCGAGTTTCGGAAAGATAATTTGCTGTATGCAATGCCATACATTAGTGTTCCGCAGCCAAAGAAAATTCCTTGGTTTCGTAAGAGTGGAAAGACGAAATTCTACGAACAGCTCCAAGAACCTCAATCAGGTGTTTCACCGTTACACAGTTTATTGATTTCTCATTTTAGACAGTTCACAGTTTCAAAATCGGCGAGTGCTTTTATTCAATTTTTGATTATTTCTATCAAGTCAAGGGTTATCTCGCACTCTTTCACTGTTAATGTAATTATAGCAAATGCTGGCTGACCTTTAAAGGATTCCTGTCTAAGCTTAACATATTCGGGTTTATAGGTTTATAGGAAATCTGTCATAAACGGTGAGCTTTGAATTTTGATGAGACTGGATAGTTTCTAGATTGAGTAGTTTTTTTAAGTTAAACTTCTCCAAATGAGGGAACATTTTTGACAACTTGACACATTTCGGAAAAAAATACACCCGCGCAGAATAACTTGATCTATTTTTCGACGATTAACTTAAAAAATGTCAGATCTTCTGATAAAAAAGGGGTGTTGTTCAAAACATGACGAGTCACAGGATTTGTTCAGAATATAATAGGACTGATTTTCTTCCGTCGCGACTGTACTTCCAAGCGTGCGCTTACCGACTGGGGAGTCAGAACAAACTTTTTCACGCAACGTGTTTTTGTGAGTGGTGTAAGCCGAAGCCTTCGTTTGAGGAGAGATACGCGATTAAATTCCGTGTGAAATTAGGTAAATCTGCGACAGAGACATTTGATATGAGCAGGCTTACCCAGTTGTTAATTTAGCAAGAAGTGGTGTGTTTCGGCGCAACCAGGTCTTTTTGGAGGGCCGGGAAGAGGTCGCTGATGAAGACCGAAAGAATGAGCAAATCCAAAGTGAAAACGATGTTCATTGTCTTTTTTGACATCAAAGGCATGGTCCACCATGAATTTGTTCCTCCCGAACAAACCGTCAAACGCCAAGTTTTACGTGGAAGTCCTCAAGAGACTCAAACGAAGGGTCAATCGGGTCCGATAGGACATCGCAACCGATTGGAAGTTGCACCACAACAACGTTTCGGCTCACACCGCCTTTCTTGTGAACAGCTACTTAACCGTGGCCGGCATCTCGACGCTTCCGCAACCGCCCTACATCCCAGATGTCCCCCCAGACTTTTTTGTTTCCTTGTCTGAAAAGACCCAATGAAAAGCATGCATTTTGAGATGACAGAGGGGATCCAAGCAGCATGGATTTCGGCTCTGAAGGCTATTCCGGAGAATGCTTTCCGTCTTGAAATCACTTTGGTAGCGCTGCATTGACGCAGAAGAAGCCTATTTTGAAAGTTTTTAAAGAATTGTAACGATTGGTTCAATACATTTTTTTAAGTCGTCTTCGCTATTACTTTCCGGACAAACCCTGTATGTCTTTTTAAACGTTTTTGTGTTCACGCACATAAGAAAAGATGCGTTTCTACAAAACCTGGTCAGACACTGGATTAGCGGCCAGCAAACTTACTCTCAGTGAGAGTTCCGATACAAAATCTTAAAAATTTCGCTCTCCATCTCATCATCATCGATGGAATTGTGGAAAATTTCTAAGTTGAGCTGGGAACTCGTGAGATCATATATTGAGTCGTTAAAAATCCCCAAAAATCAGGACTTCAACTTGCTGTTTTTTTTAATTTGCTTCGCTTATTAATTTTCTCTGCACGCATATGATAACTGTTACATTTACGTAGAGGAGTGAGCAATAAAATCAAAGTACACTTCCGCCAACCGATCACGGAGAAGATACATGTGGCACATTGCCACACTGCATGAAACACAGACAAGCACACTTGTACTAACACTTACCTGCACAACACGGTGCGCACGCTGCAGGTCTTTCTGTCTGCCATTTTTCCGCTTTAAATTAAAAATGCAAAAATTTGCTGGAAATTTGCGAAATTTATGGCAAGGCGCGCAAATTAAGTTCACTAATCGACATACGCCGGCCATTTGTTATTTTTGTTAAGGCAATAGCGTAAAAAAGCACAACGAACCAGCTAACAACAACAACACGAAACAAAAAAAGTTCGGTGCAGTAGAAATGGCTGCCTGCCAGCTTTGGGTCAGCAATTGTCGGCGTACAACGGCAACTGATTGAGTGTGTGTTCGTATGCGCCAATTGGGACGTCGCGTCTGTCCATTTAATCGCACTTTATGCGCATGCGTGCACGCCCCTGCCAAGTAAATCCTTAAGCGTTTGCAGACCCACCAGTCTACATCACCACCGGTCCACCAGTGCAACGGTGCAGCACCTTTGCAGTGACAGTGGCAATAAGACTTTAAAATGAACATCGAATATTGAGCAAATGCAACCCTACACGGTGGCTGCAGTTGGTGGCAGGCGGCGGCTGGCGCGGACCACTCGCTGCCCGTTCAGTCAGCGGTCCACCATAAATTTCAAACTTAACTGCGTGCGCTCACTGTTGTTGTAATTGTTTACTATTGTTGTTGCGTTTTGTTGTTGTGGTTGCACTGTTTCTCTGACTGGTGCTGCTACTGCCGTGACACAAACAACAAGTGGCGGCTGCCCGCACTGGCAGAGCGACTCTAGCTGATGCTGCAGGAGCGCGCAAATTTATTGCTCAAAGTCACATAATTTTGCTGCCAAGTAACAAATTGCTAAGGAAGTGAATTGAGTCGCGTTGGGCCACTCAGTGCAGATTTAGTGGAAATTGTTTAATTGTAAATGCGGCAGGATTATATGCATCAGCGCTGGCGTACATACATACATACACGTGTATGTGTGCATGTATGAGTGATCAATAGCGAATGCTGTCGTGTTGTACAACAACAAAAACAAAAAAGTAAAAAAAAATGTCTCTTGATTATTTGTTTGTTTGCTTTTCTGCGATGTTGTTCTTGTTGTTTTTCCACGACAACTTCCTTACATCCATCGCATATACATACATATATACATATACATACATCATATGTTACATAAGTACATACTGCACAGATAAGTTGCGATTTTTATCTGCACATACTTACGTGCCTTCATCTGCCACATATACATATGCACATTTACACACACGCACACACATAAATTAAATTTGAGTTGCAAATTTATGCAGCGAGATGAAGTTGTTACGTTGACCAACATAATTTTTAGCCAACACCTTTGTCCGATATTGCTGCAGCGATTGTTGCATTCTTTTGCTTGGCTGTTGCATGGCAATTGTTGTTGCCGCTAGTTGTGCGGGCGTCGCACAAATGCGTGTTGCATGATCTCCGTTCTGGGTTGATCTCCTAAAACTTATTCTCCAGCGATCACCTTACAGCACTCTACGAACGTGGGCGCAAAAATAGTTTCACTTCGTTGTCTTTGCAAGGCGACTTCGCCGTGCTTGTTTCCCATTTGTTGTTGTCAAATGCAAGCAACATATGTAGAGAGTTCAACGCATTTGTAATTTGTGGCAGAAGTTGAAGACAATAACTTCATTTCATTTCACATATTTGATGACTTAAATAGATTTTATAGAAACTGATACTTACAGTGGTTTCTTGGCAGAAAAGAAACAGTAATAAATGGTCAATATCTAATTATCAGATCGTATCCAAGTGCACCTTATCTGAGTGCCCGGTCACAAAGGTATAGCAGGGAATGAACTTTTGATGAGCTCCCCAGCATCCACCAACATGGTACGACCCTAACCTTTCAATGCGTTTAGTCCCCATACCATAGAGCAACTGCTCCGCAAAGATGAAGGAGTGGGTAAGAAGAGATATTAGCAACAATTTCAATACATGCGCCATGTCAAGTTGCTAATGGATGGTTACAACCATAAAAGGTTTAAATATGTAATCAACCTCCTAAACAAACTCAGGCTACTTGTCGCTATCTACAATGGCCATTGCAAGCACAAGAAGCCCTTATAACATGTGGTTAGCTTATTGTGTAAATTGCCGGTTCTGTGACATGGAGCATGAAAGTCTAGAACACCTGCTAATTGACTGCATTGCAGTCTGTAGGCGCAGAATAGGCCCTCGGATTCATGTTTCCAAATTTATTTCATCGTTTAGTTTGCATCACAGCTATATGGTGAGGTTGTTTCATTTCGGCGATTCCGATAAATAGACAGTTTTTCTAAAGAAAAGAATAGATATGTCAAAAAATGTCAGACGAAAATGGATACATTGACTCAGCTCATCACGTTGATCATTTATATATTATATTTTACTTCATGGTAGATAGTATCAGACGTTTCTTATATAATAAATTAGACAATCCTAGTGTTGTAATCTGCCAACTCACCAATTTATCATAAAATTTTACATTTTTGAGGTTATACACATTCAGTACCTGTTGACATATGACCGCTTTTTGTGTTGCTTACAGTAACTTAAAATATCCATATCGCCCTAAAAGCTCAGTCTTTGTCCCTTCTAACTAGCATTCACAGTTTTTTTGGGACTTAATCCACAGAGCGATGTGATAATCTTGTAGCTTCAGATTCACATGTCCAAAATAATAATAATAAAGATCCAAATTAACTACATATACTTGCAAACATTTTAAAAAATAATATATTTTATATTAATAAGATTTGACCTTACAAATGAAATAATTTGGAAGCTCACTAACCTAAACTTTTCTTTATCATAATTGTACGTGATCTTAGCTGAAGAAATCTTAGTTTTTTATGCTATAAGAATATTTGTCCGTCTCTTTTTCAACACGAAATAATTATGGTGCTCTCTTGCAGCTCTTGAATGAAATTTTTGTGAACCTCTTTCCATATAAATATTTCTTCTTCCACCTTTTGGACTGTATTTCAGGAAGTTTCATCAGACCACTAACAAAGAAACAACAGTATTTTTATCAGATTGATGATAGTTCCTAAATTCATGCGGACAGTCAGCTGGTGATTACCCTTTCTTCATCATTCTCTAAACTTAGCTTGTTGTGATCAATTCTTGATTCCAAATCTATCATTTTTATACCCTGAACAGGGTATATTAAGTTTATAACACAGAAGGAAGCGTCGGAGACCCTATAAAGTATATATTGAAATGTAATAAAATGGAACATGAGTGAAACAAAATAGAACATATTTAATATAATGCATATAATTTGAAGTAGTGAAGCGTAATCAATAAGACACTCAATTTCGAATTTTTTGATGATACGTTATTTTGCATTTCAGGTGACGATATACAAATTATCAGTATGTTGAGCTGAGTCGATTTAGCCATGTCCGCCTGTCTGTATGTATGTATATATACGAACTAGTCCCTCAGTTTTTAAGATATCGTTTTGAAATTTTGTAAACGTAATTTTCTCTTCAAGAAGCTGCTCATTTGTCGGAACTGCTGATATCGGAACACTGTAACATAGTGTATTCAAGAAATTTGATATGGATTACTGTTTAAGGTAATAACATAATCTCCGAAAAAATTGTTCAAATCAGTTTGCTATAGCATATAGCAGCCATACAAACTGGACACATAGTTATTATAGCAACTAGAAGCAATGCAACCGTGAAGGGTATATCAGCTTCGGTGCAGCCGAAGTTAACGTTTATTCTGGTTCTTAAATTTCGATGGTAAAGTTATCTGTTTTCCAATTATGCTAAATGAAAAAAATAATTTGAAAAAAATCAGAAGTCTTTTCAATTCTATAACAAGGCTAAAAAATATTGGCAGAAATAATATTTGAGATTGTATTTTTAGCTTTCGTATTCGTAATACTCAAATAAACTACCACATATCTTGCTATTATCAACTTAAAAAAAACGAAGAAAACTGGAAATATTTCAGAATTTGATCACAAACTCTGTATCATTCCTCCAATACAAGCAAAGGAATTAAAACAATTCTCAGCAAATTTCAGATGTTTTCGCTAACACCAGCAATATCCCCACCGCCGCCGCCGCCGCACACAACACCAGGTGCCAGCTGAGAAAGTAGGAATACGATTCAAGGAAACTTATGCAAATGCTGCACAGCAGGAACATTGTCTCAGTTCAAAACACAGACAGCGCAGTGCAACAACAATAACACACGCATAGTGACATATGTACCAATAAACATATAAACTTATGTATATATTTGAATATACACACCTGTGTACATATGTATGTATGCATGGATTTGCTGCACTCAGCTTGATTGCGTGTCCGTCTCGTATCCGCAACTTCAATAACAAATTCCCACTAGGTGCACAAGTATGCTGTGGTGCCACATTGTTTCGCTGCCACTACATACCGTTGTGTCCTTTGATGTGGATGCCCTGTGTGGGGCTTTGAGTTCAAGTGAGTTTCACTTGGCCTGAGATGAAAAATTGAGGTGATAATGGAACTGTAGCAAATGAGCTAGAAAACATTTGTACCGACTGAGCGAGATCAGAAGGTTGTCTGCTGTAACACGCAGCGCAGGAAATGCGGCGGTGTTGAAGCAATATTGTGAATACTTGGGTGTAGGCAAACACTGAATGGAGAGAATAGTTTGCAAGCGTGTAGTTGGATAAATGTAAGTGTTACTTACAAAACAAAAAACAAAAAAATGTATGTATGTATATGAATGGAGTTAACTTTGAATATATCTTCTTCGTGAATAATAAAAATTTCCAATTTTCAATTTTTATTATATAATCAGCATCAAAAGATTACGATTAAAAATTTTATTGATTTTACAAATATTAAAATTCACGGCTTTACAAGAGGATATTGATATTACTATGTCGTCTCAAATTATGATTCAATCCTTAACACGTTAGGTAATTTCTATTGCAGTTGTGCCACTTTCGGGTGGTTTTTACTTGGAGACATGTTATTTGATTCAAAAACTACCACTCTTTCTAAGAAGCTTGAATGAGTCTAAATAGTTCCTCCCATAGGCACCTCTAATGCACTGCAGACTACTGTAGCAACTACAGTAATAACACTTAATGCCATTTTAAACTTAGAATCTTAGAATACGTGACATTGCCGGCAGTTGTAGTGCTGCGAAGTGTGCTCTAAAGCTCAGAGAAGCTGTAGATATGAAGGACTTCAAAAGAGGTCACGGCGAAACTCTCTCCTCTTCTCTCGTGGATAGCTGCGTCGCAGAGGCCCCTCATGGCGTCTTTTTGCCTGCTCACATACCGATGAGAGGATTGGGTGAAGTCGAACCTTTTCATGGATGGGTCGAAGCTGAAGGCCTGGTAGGAGGAGAAGTTTTCTGTAAGGATCTCCCCATTAATCCTAATTAAAATATTTATTTTTTCGAGTTGCTTAAAACAATTTCAAAAATTATCATTTTTTTGGAAAACAATTTTTAAATTTATGACATATATGTAAATTTAGCTGGTTGCATGGGTTTCCTCGGCTAAAAAACAGCCTTTTATCAACGATTTTTTTCTCATATAAAAAATTCGTTTTTTCTAAGATAAAAAATTCGATTAAGTCTATAAGAATTGTATCTTAAAGACATGTGTAAAAGTTCATGAAGATCGGTTGAGTAGTTCTCGAGATATCTAGGTAACCGACTTCAAGAACAGTTTCGAGAAAAACGCGTTTGAAGACGGCGCATAAGTTCTCAACGCTGTATCTTTGAAACTATTACTCGGATCAAATTGAAAATTTAGGACAATAGTTTAGAGGTTTTGTAAAATTTAATAAAACAATAAAAAAGTTAGATTTTTTGATGCCCGTGAACACCTTAATATTTTTAGAAAAAGTTTTTCGAAGAACTCTTTCAATTGTGACCCCAGAATGAATACATACTAATGTTTTCAATAAAGTTGTATTTAATCTAAATTATATCTAAAATCATGACACACACACACACAAATATAAAGATTTTTAAACAATTTTTGCCAAATTAAAATATTTTCGATTTTATTAAAGTTCTTCAACGCCCCCTTGCCTTTTCGTATATCAGTTACCACACCTAAGAATAACAAAAAGATATAGGTGGCTACCACTTAATTGGTATATGAAATATAGCTTTAATTTACCCAGCGAATGTGTGCGGCGGTGAGTCAGTGGCTCATCGGCGATAAATTGATAAAATATCGACAAAACATAATTCATTACGGAGTCATAAACTACTTTCAACACCATACAAATTTCGAAAAGCATGACAAATGTTTATAAATAATTCATAATAATTTATATGGATTGATTAGAAAACCATTGAAGACACAGCTTCATTACTATTATTGTCATAAGCCAAATTTAATTATAAATTCTAAAGCCAGGAACAAAACAAACAAATGAGAGTAGACGATAAGCTGAAGAAAATATTCGTATAAGCGAGCCGAGTGACAGGACGCAGACATGTCGTATTTTGGTATAACAACAAAAAAGTATGTCGCCGAAACGGAACTTGTGAAAATAATATTTAAAAAGGCACCAATTGAAATTAAAGAGTAGGAAAAAAGTAATCAAGACGCTTATTTCATAAATTAGTGTGTCTCAAGAGTCGACGCTGTATGCATACGAAATGCGGGACGAGGCGCTAACTTAACTGCCTCTACTACCACCGCTGCTCGTGCATACCATATTTCCGTTTGCTTCTGCTGCCACTTAATACAGTCTCAGCGGTTTATCCTTCGGCGAGCATTCGAGCGCGTCCAGTGTGTGCTGCGTCTTTGCCCACCTTTTCAATCACAAATTCAAATCTACATTGAAATCCCAGTTCAACTCAATTCATTCTACAACGATTAGTCGTTTGGCATATTGGTTGCACATTGCCACACATGCTGTACGTGCCCATAATGGGGCGCGCCAATGGGAATTCCATGCGCTCACTCACCTTCGTTCGTCGTGCGTCGCCTTGTGTTCGGCTAACAAGCAACCGAAATTGAAATTAAAATTCGTTCGTCGACTTTTGAAGTCTTGGCAATTCCAATCAGGTTGATTTGGTAGCCACATGCTGATGCATGCAACATGAGGCATATACATACATACATATAATACAATGACTGCATGCAACAAGCGATTTGTACGAAAATGGAATTCGTGTTGAGTAAACCGATTAGGATGTGCCCACACATTCACTATATGTAAGAGGTGTGTATATGTGTGTAATGTTGTAGCTGCGTTAGTAATATTTCATTATGTGCAGCGAATATTTAAAAATTGAAATTGTAGTAAGCACAACAACAACAACAACATGAGTTACAGTATAAGCCAGCAGCGTAGACTCGAAAAATCTTTAAATTTCTCGAAAGGAATACATGCTGAAAAAAGAAAAAAAAACAAAAAAAAATAACAAAAAAAAACAAAAACAAAAACAAAAAAAAATTAACAAAAATAAATTCGAAAACAAATTTAAATTCGAAACTCAATTATTCGCTGCTGCATACAACCGCCGGTCAACACTTCTCCATGTGCGCCAACAACAACCCTTCGGTGGATACATTCCTGAGGTCCCTCCTTTTCCGTTGCTTGGCACAAATCGCCTTCGAGCCTTGCTTGCATCGACTGCATTCGTTTCGAGTTGTTTGTGATTCCCCATTTGTGTTCATTATGTCTACAAGCAACTTTAATCTGCATGCTATTGTTGTTGCATTTGCAGCTTGCTCGGAGTTAAATTAAAATTAAGATTCGTTTGTGTTTTTTTTTATTCTTTTGTAAGTTTGAATACGCCCATGTTATTATGGTATGCTAAGCCAACGGCTTTCTTGTTATTATTGTTGTGTGTATAGTGATGCCTTGTTTTCAAAACTGAAAAAAAACTAAATATCGAAAGTTTAAAACGATAGAGAAAATCGATATGAAAGGCCTGGCCAACCAGATAAATTACAGCAAAGCCGAATATCCATGACACGAAGGTGTTTTTTTTTTTAAGTGGGAAGCATCAAAGGACGGGGTGCGGAAAACCAACCTACCGTTAAACGTAATCTACTCCCAACTCTAGACTTTTCACGGAACCAGTTGATTAAGTATTACTTCGTGGTAGTGATAAGACATTTAAGTTTCCGCTATGGCACGGACTAACGGACTCCTAGTCTGCTCTATGTGTGTCAGTTTTGTTATGATTGATGCTGCCGTCTTGCTGACAGCTTTTCAGTTCTCAGTGGTCTGGCACATGATTGTCGCCTGTGCATTATGCTTATTTGTCTGGCACATGTTCTAATGCCAAGCGCCTGGATCCTTATTGGAGTCGCATATAACACAACCGATCTCATTAACTTTGCGAGGAAAAATCGCCGGCTTGAACGCACTCAGCCTTTATTTGCCACCATTCTTTTTAAGGCGTTTAGGATTTTATTCGCTTTATCTGCGATGTTTTCTAGGTGATCCTTACATTTGAACCTTGAGGCTATTACTACTCTCAGATACTTCAGTTGTGCCTGTGAATGAATCTTCTCTTTTATAGTATTTAGGAGCAAGACTTCTCTCTTTTGCTCAGCCAGTTCTAAACTCATTGAGGGGAACGATTGACGCAGACCGTTTATGCACACATTGCATTTGCTCCAGAGATCATCTAGGTGTTTAACCATGACTATGACAATAAGGTCGTCTTTGTATGCAATCAATTTAACGGCTTTTGGTTGGTGTCTCCTTAGCACCCCATCATACATTAAGCTCCATAGAAAGAGGCCTAGCACCGATACTTCATTCGAAATAGAGTAGGTATTGGGCCTTCATCAGTATCAAATTATAGTTGCCAGTTTTCAAAATACATCATCATAATTATCACAAGATATTGAGGAGCGCGTATGTCATACAGAGCCTTGATTATGTTTGCCCACTTTGCTGAGTTGAAGGCATTCACATCCGGGCTAATCAGCGCGCAGTATTTTTTCCGGCTTACCATCGCTTGCCACTTACTTCGCATTTCGCACTGTCAATGGCATTTTTTAGTTCGTCAAGAAGTGGACCTCTTTTGTATAAGCGCGTATTGTCATTTTGGTAATCTTGGCGCCTAGTAAAATGATTTCTGTTTAGTGTGATCAGACCCAGTGCAAACATTATGAAGAAACTCTACCGACAAAAGGTCATCAAAATGAAGTAAGAAATTGCCAAAAAATCCCATGGACTTTGCGACTGGACAGGAGGAAATAATTTTCTAACATAAAATACTCGACTTCATGCTGCATGTAATGTCGGTTAGAGATTATTTGTAGAACAGTGGCTGGGAAGTTTTGCACCAACTGCCTTCAAGCTCAGACGTTGACTCTTCTGACTACCATTTGTTCCGATTAACGCTGAACGCGCTTACTGGAATTTAGTCCCATCAGAATAGGGTATCAAAAGATGGTTTGATTCATTCTGGGACGCCAAGCTGGCATAGTTATTTTGAGATGAAATCCGCAAATTGCCAGAAAGATGAGATAATGTTATAGCTTAAGAGAAACAGAATTGTGTAATTATTATAGTGGCAGTTTTTTCTTAAGTAAGCGTTCAAGTTGTGAAAAAAAAATAAATCTATTAAATATCTAGTTATTAAGATATATGCTTTTATCTTTCTCTCTTATTCTAAGGAGTTTTTTTATAGTATTGTATTATATATAATTACTAGCTGACCCGGCGAACTTCGCCCCGCCCAATTTTTATTTTTTTTTGGAAGTCATAGACTCGTATAACTTTACCACAAATAATATAAACTTCAAACAACGCATTTTCATTTAATGTTTTTAATGTTTGTAGCGTCATCTACTGTAACATACCGCACTTACTCAATACCGCTGTTAGCGCCACCAACTGGTGGATAGCTCTTTGCTAATAATAAACAAATAATTTGCAATAAATAAATAATGCGACTATAAGGAGAGTTATAAACTATCCTATCTTTCAAGTTGGACCAAACTGCACACAGTGTTAAAAATTTCATTAAAATCGGTTCAGTAGTTTAGGAGTCCATAGCAAACAAACAACGTGACACGTGATTTTTATATATTAAGATATATTGGCTATCGAAAAATTATCATGACAAATATATTAAATAGAAAAAATAACATTTTTTTTTTTTGTATAGAAGCACGTGTGTTGAGCCAAATTCCAGTGAGAAATGTAATAAGTTATATATATTTTAATTTTCTTGCTGACATGTGCGCTCGTAACATTTATGAGCAATTAAGCATAAAACATAATAAGACTTTAGAATTTTACAGCAGTTTAGGTAAACACAAAAGAAAACATTTTTGAATATCAAAAGTGAACAAAGAAAGCCATCAGAGCGACACTTCATAACGGCTATTGATTTCAACTTTGATTTTGACTTTTTATGATTGCTGTGAATAACAGCAAAGAATCGTAACTGAATCCAGTATGTATGCATGTACGTCAATCGACTTAAAATTCCAGTCATAAATTATGCAAATAACACATTTACCACGCATTAGATCAACAGGTACAAATGAATAAATCAAAAGCAATGGCGAGTACGCGCTTATGCATAGTTATATAGATATGTATAAAAATGTGTATAAATATTTTTTATGTTTGTATGTACTTCGGTATACATATGTTATATTTTAATACTAGCGCTACAACAAAAATTATTTAAAAAGTGGAAAAATATAAAAGCGTAACGTATTTTAAACATTTAACTGGTAAGCACTATGATTGCCATAGTGACCTTCGGATCGTGGTAATGGCGTTGACAACCACATAACTAATACAAGATTGCCGGTGAGCATGAATAACGAATATATATTTCAAAAGAAATTGTTGAAACATTTCAAAGAAAAAATAAAAATGAAAGTATGCAAGTAAAATTATATAATTAAGGGGTTTGCTAGTTAGCGGATTTGCAAAAAACCTTTGGGTTCTGAAAAAAAATGAATTAACTAAAAAATATAAAAACAAGAAAAAACGTTAACTTCGGCTGCACCGAAGCTAATATACCCTTCACAGGTGCATTTCTTTTAGTAACTACATATGTGTTCAGTTTGTATGGAAGCTATATGCTATAGTAATCCGATCTGAACAATTTTTTCGGAGATAATATTTTTACCTTAAGCAGTAATCCATGTCCAATTTCGTGAAGATACCAAGTCAAATGCGAAAGTTCTACATACAAAAACTTGATTCCGATCGTTCGCTTTGTATGGCAGTTATATGTTATAGTGGTCCGATATCGGCAGTTACGACAAACGAGCAGCTTCTTGAAGAGAAAATGACGTTTGCAAAATTTCAAAATGATATCTTTAAAACTGAGGGACTAGTTCGTATATATACAGACGGATCGACTAGCAGACAGACACGGACATGGCTAAATCTACTCAGCCCAACATACTGATCATTTATATATATATATATACTTTATAGAGTCTCCGACGCTTTCTTCTGGGTGGCAAACTTAATATACCCTGCTCAGGGTATAAATATGCCCTGTAAAATCTCTCAAGTTTGGAGGCCTTTGAATATGCCAGCTTTAGCAAGTAAAATTTTAAATCTGTTTTCCACGGAACTGGAGTTCTTAATTGGGTGGCAATGGTGCTCTTACAGTTAGTACCTTACAGTAATTTTTTTTTCTATAATAAAAAATTTATTGCTAATTGTTCAAAAAATTGAACTTTTTGGAAATGCAGTTTGTGCAAGAACTGAAGACGTTCGAGCTTCCCAAGCGATATCGCTTCGCTCTATGGGCTCTTGAAAAGTTCCAAGAATATCTGACGTTTTCGAGCCAAATTTTGTTAAGCGATGAGGTCTATTTCCGGCTCAATTGGAATGTTGGCAAGAAAAATTGTCACATTTAGGGCAAAGAGCAACATGAAAAGATTCAAGATCTGCCATTTCATCTAGAAAAAGAAAAACGGTTTGGTGTGATTTGTGAGCCGGTGGAATCATCGGTCCATAAATCTTCAAAAATTATGCTGGTGAGAACGTAACTGACAGGCATTGAAGCAAGACATCATCCCTGTCATTCCTCATGCACGAACGAGTCATCGAAAATTGGACTCAACGGATGGAGCCGCAGGCAACATCTTGTAATAAAAAAAGTCGGTCAGTTTGTAGAGCAGTCATACGTTTTAGTCCAACATACCGAAAGCTGAAGGTCAACTTCGCCTATATATGGATGGATGGACGGACATTTATATTTATACTTTATACGACATCTGACGTTTCATTTGGGTGTTACTCGTACAAACATCGTGGCAAACTGAATATACCTTGTTCAGGGTATAAGAGCCACCTAAAACACAAAAAAAATAAATAAAAAATAAAAAAAATAAATATATGTTTTGGATGAATTTTCTGCCGCGACTTATAACCATAACAGAAAATATACAAGTATAATTAGAAACCTATGTATGTATGTTACTAACACATATGCACTCATATAACAGTGCATTAAATAATAAGCAGCGTGCATTTTTGGGGCATTACACATGCCTCCCGATTAGTGATTCGACTTGATAATGTTGAGGCATCCACTCTTGTGTTGTTGTTGCTGTGGCGCGTTATGCTGCCCAATATCTGTTACTATGAATAGCTTATGCGCTTCAAATGAAAATTTAAAACCTTGCATATGAGCATTTTAATGGGCTGACAAACGAGCTGTTATAGCTGCTGTTAAAGTTCGTGTGTGTGTGCATATGTGTGAGTGTGACCCTTTCGAAAAAATTAAAGAAAATGAAGAAATGCTCGCATTTGCTGTTTGTTGCAGCAGCGGCAATTCTTGTGCTGTGAGTTTTAACAAATTTGAAGTGTTCGGAAAGTGTGTGGTTTTCCGTTTCGTTTTGAGCGTTTGACAGTCGAAACGTGTGCGTATCGTACATTTTCGGAATATTTAAGTTTATCAAAATACATATGTACACATATTGATAAGTGCAATGTTATTTATGACAAAATGATATGAGCCGAAGAAATACGAGCACGCTTGGGCGCAAACGAAATGCATAATTGTATGCACTGAAATAAATTTATGAAAATAATAATTGCATAATAAATAATTTACACGCTGATTTATTTAATTGCCGAAGTGCTGCACTTGAGCATAATGACAATTGAAATTTGTACTTTGATCGGTGAAATGGCTGCTCGATGCATAATAAATTAACTGGAGCTTTGTATATAGCACATACATGCATATGTCTGTATGTAAAATTTTGATTTTGCTTTAAATTAATTTTTGTTTTTTTTGTGTGTTAGTTTGAAAGTTTTGAAGTGACGAAATATTTTTTAGTGTATTATACTTGAAACCATACTGTGACCAGTCCAGGATTCTCGAAAAGTCCATTTTTTTTATTTTAAGGGTCCTACAAACATTATTAAACAGTGAAAAATTATTATTTTCTGGTCGCACTCGGTGTAGTGTCTTATAGTTTTTGTCAATGAACGAAGTTTATAGGAGACTATCGCATGTATTCACCTGAAATTTGAGCTCTAATATCACCGTAACGAAAGTTAGTAAACTATATGTGATTTTTTTTGGTTTCTTTGATCTCATTCTAAATAAAAAATAATTGATATTTTTTGAAGTTTTTTTCCAAATCGTGAAATCTTACAGAAGACCCTCAACAAAAGTACTGAAACGCTTCAACTATGTTTCTAGATTTCAAAGCCGCTTTCGACTAAACTGTCTAGAGCAGCCTAAAATTTTGGTATCCCTGCAAAACTCGGGTTCCGAGAAGTTCGATTACGTGAGAGCTTGGAACGATGAGGAGCCGAGATGTAAAAGTAAAGTGTCCTCACCGAAGGCTCTTTGGAGTACTTCGCATAAGCGATGAGTGCCGAAGAAGATGGAACCACGAACAGTATGAGTTTTATGGCGACATGAATATATGTAGTTAAAAGTTCAACGAATGTCCTATTTAGTCCATGACGTACGCATGGAAGGCGATGCTTCAGCGAAAACCTCATTTTACTGGGAACCCATAGGTGGACAATGAAAGTAAGTAAGTATAGGGTGGGCCATATAAAATGTTAAATTTCAAAGATAGGGCGTAAAAGATTGAGTGTAGCGTTTACTGTATGGCACGTAGCGCCGACCTGCTGGAACCAAATGTTGTCCAAGTCTTCCTCTTCAATTTTCTTGAAGAAAAATTCGGTTAACATTGCGCGATATCGCTCACCATTGATGGTTACGGCGGTTCATTCTTCATTTTCGAAGAAAAATGGGCCGATGATTCCAGCAGACCCTCACCATACAGTGATTCGTGCTGGGTGCATTGGCTTCTCGACGATTACGTGCGGGTTTTCTGTGCCCCAAATGCGACAATTCTGCTTGTTAACGTAACCATCGAGGTGGAAATGAGCCTCGTCCGAAAAGATGATTTTTCGATAAAATTTACCATCCTCGGTCAAACGATCTTCTGCCCAATCTGCGAACTGTAGAATAGTGAATAGCGACTCATTTCGTAAATTTTAGACTTTTTACTGAATATCTGTCACTTTTCGAATGGTATTTTACGTTTCCAATGTCGAAATATAGATAATTAAAATTTAAAACGATCGATGGCCCATCCGTTATATGTGTTGTGAATTCTCGTATTTGTTTTTCAAATGCGTCGATCATGCCTTTCAATGAGTCGGAGCAATATATTGTCATTAGAAACTAATAATGATTTTTTTTGACTCTTAAAAATGTTTAATAAATTAGATCGGATGATCATTAAACCATAATAATTTAGGACAATTCCTAACTGGAATGATGATTTTTAAGCTCCATATCCTTCAGTTTTTTAATATTGTCACCAGTTGAATAGTTCGAAGGTAGTCCAGAACGAGACACATCTACGAGTACAACGTTCGCTCGACCATCTTTGAAGGCTTTGTTGTGTTTTTTGATAAAACTGAATCACCGTAAACCTTTTCCAACATTCAAAAGGATTCCGAACACCAAATTTGTTTAGAAATACAAAATTTGAGACAAATTCCTTGTTTTATGTTTTTATCCATTGTAAAAATCGCAACGCACTACTGAGATGTACCGACTTAAGCAGCTTCTGTCAACAAACTGGTCGACAAATCGCGCTCATATTTGGCATACTTATTAAGGACAGTCCTACCAACTTAGTAGAATAAATTTTTTTTTAATATTTCATTTACCCAGCTATTTTAGATTGATTTGAAAAAAATTGATATGCTAATTCATTTAGAAAACAACACAACATTTTTGTTTCTTTTCCATATGTTAAATGTTAATACGTTTTAAATTATTATTTTTTGCATAAATATTCTCAAATGAATAAAATAAAAAGTATTTCTCATTTTTGTTAACACAAACAACTTGTTGTCTGTCATTGGTTGACATTTAGCCGTCAACAGCGCAAAGCGGCACTGCTTAATTGAGGTACAAAAAACGTCAGCAGCGGTAACTTTAATACCAACAACAACAAGGCCAATCAACAGACGAAGTGTTAAGCAAAGAGTTAAGTACATTTGACAACAGATTCAGCTAAATCCAGCTGTTAATGCCACAAACTGAAATGCTTACAACTAAAATCACTCAATCGCAAAGGTATCCATTCGCAAGGTACATACAAGAAGCACATAACTACAAATATTTGCAATGAGCACAACTATTTTTTTAGCACTACTATATGTGTTTGCATGTGTATGTGCTTACAAAGTTGTATTAAGTTATTGTGTATTCACAAAAATTGACAAGCTATTTGACGGCGAGCTTTCAGCGGTGAGCTGCGCAGTAAATTGGCTGTCATGTTCGCAATGTCATGTTTTTTCCTTAGGTAAGTATAAGTTAATTTGTGTAGGTGTCATTATTGCACTTTGTATTTCGCTAATTTCTGCTAATTGCAAATACATTTGAATACAAGTTCGAAAAAATGTCGAAATGTGAAAAATTAAAGTTGACCAATTCTTGACTTCATTAGCTGTTTGCATAAGGAAAAAAGTAATTAGCACAATTTTTCAAAACTGCCAAAAAATTTTATTTTGTTTCTAAGAATTAGCGGTTTTTGGAAACTTTACTTTTCAAAGCGCTTAAAATTAATGTCTTTGTCTGTCAGCCAATCAGCGCGGTGAATGGGGCTTCATCAACGACAGCACCATTGTCAACAAAATGACGCATTGCAGCGGCGATCACTGAAGTCTTGCAATTCGTTCGGTGGATTTTTAATTTTTTTTTTATTTATTTATTTTTTTTATTATGATTTTTTTCCATTATGAATGCGATTTATAAAGCATTTTTGCTCGCTGCAATCGCATATATAATTTATATAGCTTTTAAATTAAATTGACATAATTATTTGTCTCTTGTTTGTCTTGTCATTGTGAAAATTCCAGCTGTAGCTGTTCGCAATCCACACGGCGCTGGAGTATTGAGAAATCGGTCAGCGTCGTTGTTGCTCCTGCCATGCGCTGCCATGTTTAGGTTCGCGATTGCCTACGCCGAATCGCGTTCCGTTGCAGCGCGCGCACCTACGAATAATTAATGCCATCGAATTATCTTAATTGTGCTGCTATTATGAGAATTCATATGCCGCGGTCACAAGCTGCTGCGCGGCATTTAATGTCAGCTGCACAGTTAAAGGCGCATTCATTTACATATTACAAGTTGAGTAGCAGCGCGGCGCTGTTGATGCTCGCCATGACATAGCCTGTCCATTTGCGTGCTGCAAAAGCCAGCCGCACCAACTGCAGACTATCCGCGTGTACTACTTTACTTCTGCACTTTTCAATTCGAAGTTTGTACGTTTTACTTTTTTTTTTTGGTTTAATTTTTAGTGCTGCTATTCTAGTCGCGGTTCACATTGGCTTTTCGAGGCGCTTTCAACGCCTCCGTCTTTGACGCCGCATGCACACATCATCATTACCTTGTAATCACCACAAAATGCATTCCCTAATGAGTGATAAATTGTTTGTGATAAATCAATGTTCGAAAAATTCTCTTTCGATCGGTGCGACTTTATGCAGCGACAGTGGTTCAGTATGATAGTTTGCTGCTATATATTTTTTGTACCAGAACAAACGAAGTCACGAGATATGTAGTCAATATGTAAGTGATTTTGATATTAAATGTATATATATATTTTTTCTTTAAGCAAATCTTCTTTTACACTTCTATTCTCCATATTCTGATGTGTACGTTCTGAATAAAATAGGAACATTTTGTGAAATTGTGATTCAGTTGCGTTCAGTTTTGGAACCAAATTAACTTACTGCCTGTAATGTAACTCAACATCGCATTATAACGATTACAAGTACTTTGAAATTACCTTTTAAGCATTGCTCTTTATCATTTTTGGTTAATATGTATAGGTCAAGTATATACATAGGTTAAGGAAATATATGAATTTTTATACAAGAATGAACAGTTTTAACACAATAGTTCAATTTTTGATCTATATCGTACACATAGCGATACCTATCATTACCGCCATTGAATTATAAACTTCAATTGTTAGGTAAGGTTCGGTGGCTAATCACCCAGGATGACGGAGAAAATCCCTTAGACTACTAAGAATAGTATTTTGTGAAGCCAGATAAAAACTTTTGTATTTAGAAATTACTTAGGTTTTTTTTTTATATTTAGGGATTTGAGAACAAAACGAAATTCTAATAATCGAAATTCGCTTTTTGGTTTTTCAAAATATACTCCATTAAGATCCACGAATCATTACCTATCACGATGTTATAGGCGTGTTTCGAAGCACCTCCATCGTATTTTGTTAACATTTCTCTCGAACAATCGAGACAAGCTTTCTTTGAGCGATTAACAAATTGTGTGGGATCCAACATGAATAATTTTTTTTACAGTGAAATGTTCAGGCTAGCCCCACTTATTGCCATAGTTGTCTTAGTCTCACGATAGGTCACATGACGATCTTGCAATATTCCGGCACAACAACTGATTTTGGACGAC